>NC_045435.1:57333403-57561305 GCF_002776525.5 Piliocolobus tephrosceles | reverse complement strand
GCTATTGTGAATAGTGCCGCAATAAACATATGTGTGCATGTGTCTTTGTAGTAGCATAATTTATAATCCTTTGGGTATATACCCAGTAGTGGGATGGCTGGGTCATATGGTACATCTAGTTCTAGATCCTTGAGGAATTGCCATACTGTTTTCCACAATGGTTGAACTAGTTTACAATCCCACCAACAGTGTAAAAGTGTTCCTATTTCTCCACATCCTCTCCAACACCTGTTGTTTCCTGATTTTTTAATGATTGCCATTCTAACTGCTGTGAGATGGTATCTCATTGTGGTTTTGATTTGCATTTCTCTGATGGCGAGTGATGATGAGCATTTTTTCATGTGTCTGTTGGTTGTATGAATGTCTTCTTTTGAGAAATGTCTGTTTTTATACTGCCTGTGAACTAAGAATAATTTTCAAATTTCAAATGATTAAAAAAAATCAGAAGTAGAATAATATCCCATGACACATGAAAATGATACAAAATTTAAAATTCAATGTGTATTAATAAAGTTTTATTGAGACAAATATGTGAACCAATTTGTTCACATATTGTCTATAGTTGCTGTCACTCTATAACAATAGAGATGAGTAGTTACAACAGAAATCACATGACCCAGGAATCCTAAAACATTTACCATCTGGCACTTCACAGGAAAAGTTTGCCAATTTTTGGTGTAAAGGAGTAAAATAATGATACTAAATTGGAGTGCCTACTCTGCATGAGACATGTGCACTGTCCATTTATTATTTCATTATACTTCCCATCTGGGGAGAGAGAGGTATTAATTTCTTCAAATTATAGGTGAAGAAATTGGAACTAAATGACTAAACTAATATATCTCAGAATCAGAAGCATAACTGAAAAGTTTCAGACTCCACAGCTCATCCATGGTTTTCCATAACAAACTCTTTAACTATATGCTTGAGAACAAATGAATGTATTGACGAGCATGAAATCACATAGTACATGTTGAATACGTAAGTGATATCGATGTCAAATAATGAAGTAGCCCTAGAGAAATCCAGCTAATCCAGGAAGAGTTAATTGCATCAATAGAGACTCTTGGTCTTTCTCTCCTCAGTTCCTAATTTAACCTGCACAGTTCCTTCTTTTTAAAACATTAAACAATTGAAAATGCTTTCAGGTAAAACTTCAAAATTCCTTTTTATCACCTTTGTCTTTTATCCATTGATCAAATTGTTCTTTACAAGAATAGATTTTTTTTTTCAAAGTATAATGTTTTTCCTTGAATCCCATATGACAATTTTAAAATCAGTGCTTCAAACTACAGTCTATTTGAGCTACCTAGGTTTATTGTCTTTTATTTTCCAGAATATATGAATGGATTAAAGAAAAAGACACAAAGAAAAAGTTCAATTCTTCCCAAAATATCTGTATGTTGACTCTCACAGTCAAAACTAAGGAGATTCTACAGGAATGAAATAAGTATACAGAAAAAATCCAGCCATGATAATACAGAGAAACCTGTGTGATACTTGGTTTTAGAGTTTCATTTTGTTTTGTTTTTTTGACCCAGATGAAATGAAGCATTTTGACTTCTGGTTAGTTCTGGCTCAAGTTTAGAAATAATTCACAGTGCAGCTTTCTAAGCTTCATCTTTTTAAAGGTAACTGATCCTTAAAAGAATATTCTTATATGGCTGTCTTCTGGACTTGCCTCTAATAATAAAAGCCAATATTTATTGATTGTTACCATATTTTATACTCTTCACATATATTAATTTGTTTAATCCTCACAATGGTTCTGGGAGGTGGGTAATATTAATATAAACTCCATTTCATAGATGAATAAATGAAGGTACAGGGAGATTGGGGGGACTTGACCACTGTCATTCAGTAAGTGATAGAGCCATGTTTGAACAAAGGTAACTTGGATTATGCACCCCTCCCTCCATGATGGACAGCTCTGGCCTGCTTGTTGATGCCTCATAGTCATTCAATTAACTATTAAATAGTAAATGTAATTTTTAATCAACTACTTTAATTGTGTAGTTTGGTGACTACCTTCCCAATGGAAACCTGTTCATTTTGGGTTTCGGTATCTTTTTAAAAGGGGCAATATCATGAAGATGGCATCCTCCCCCAAAAGTCTTTTGATAAAGGCATTTGATTTGGAAGCTCTGTGAATAAACAAGAAAAAATGACAGCCAAAATTTCTTTGTGAAAACTTTGAATCTTATTTAGTACTGTCTAATGATTTCAGCATTTATATTAAGATACTGAAAACATCTTTCTATAATTTGTCTGGAAAGTAATTTGCCATCCTTAATGAAGAAAGATGATCGATATAACAGCAGATTATCATGTTTTAACTATGATGACACACACTAAAAAAATCAATATGGAGTCATTAATCTAGTCAGAATTGAGACCCAGAGGCTAAAAATTATTCAGATTGCAATGAAGTTTTTGTAATGACATTCTTATTACAAATCTATTTGTACAGTTTTGAAATAATCAGTCTGAAGGACACACCATATTACATTAAGAAGATGAAAAACAAGACAAAAGGTTCAAACTCTCTCAAAAGTCATTTGCTTAAAATAAAAGAAATAGCTTCAATTTCCTCATTGTCATAGTCTCATTTATTTTGCTAGTTCAGTGGGACCAAATATCATCATTTACTGTAGAGCAGAAATATGTGGGGTTTTTTTTCATATTTTCTATTCTACCTTGTTCCAGAAGCAATTTATGGTATCAAGTAAATTATGGGAAAACAGCATTGTCTTGGACTTTGTTCTAGGCTTATGCATTAAGTTATTTTTAAAAGGTCAAGAAAAGGTACAATAACCTCTAAACCAATTATTTAGTCCCTGAGCTTCAGACAGAAAAATGGTGGAGATTCAGGGAAACTTTACAGTTGTAACATAAGATTTCCAATTCTTGTTATTTTCAGAGTTCAGCTCTCATCAGTGTGAGAAGTGCCAAGTAGCAGGATGATTGGATTTTCCAGAAAATGGCAACTCTAAATTAACTTCAGTTCGGAAGCTGCCCTGCTGTATGCCAATGATATAGAATCACTGATTTACTTAGGTGAACATAGAAATTATTTTCGTATTTCTTTCACTTCCTTAAGTAAATTTCTTTACTGCATGTCTGAGTAAACCAATGAATATCTTTTTTTTTTTATTATACTTCAAGTTCTAGGGTACATGTGCATAACGTGCAGGTTTGTTACATATGTATACATGTGCCATGTTGGTGTGCTGCACCCATCAACTCGTCAGCACCCATCAATTCATCATTTATATCAGGTATAACTCCCCAATGCAATCCCTCCCCCCTCCCCCCTCCCCATGATAGGCCCCAGTGTGTGATGTTCCCCTTCCCGAGTCCAAGTGAGCTCATTGTTCAGTTCCCACCTATGAGTGAGAACATGCGGTGTTTGATTTTCTCTTCTTGTGATAGTTTGCTAAGAATGATGGTTTCCAGCTGCATCCATGTCCCTACAAAGGACGCAAACTCCAATGAATATCTTAAGAGCTTATTTTCTTAAGATGGCATTTTAAACTCAACAAATCTTAAAAGATGTATTTTCTTTAATAAAAACAGAGTAATTGATGCTAAACTATTTCAAATTGTTCTTGGTTGCTGAAGTTTGTGCTAGTGCTGCATTATATACCATATTTACTATAATACTAGATTTTGTTGTAATTGCTTTATGAAAAAATATGGTCAATAACATGAAAGTAAATCATAAATGTGGAAAGTAGTAGAAGTAGACTCAAATGCATTATCACTACCTATGTATTGCTCTTTCATTTTGTTCTTGATGGGGCTGGATTCAAGGGCACATAGAGCATTTATTCTATCCTGAATAACCTCAATAATAACATAACAAGGGAATTCTTGTTTCAATAACACAGTTTTCCAGATTAAGTTAAACTGATACCATAAACCAATGTTATCCTCAGATTTTGCTTCCCATTACAGTGGCATAGTTTCTATCAGATGACAGAGAAAAATGATAAGCCCTGAACGAAATTACCTGAAGGCATCAAAGAGCAACCAAAAAAATGGGCAGACACTGGGGAGGGTGGGCTTGCAGAAAGCAGGTATATGCTTGGGAGAAGGTAATGGCCTAGTCATAGTAAGGATCCTGCTTTCCTATCCTCATAAACCAGCTTGTCCTAGTTTTTCTGGTCCTAACTTGTATGGAGCATGACCTCTCTCCTCTCATAAAAGTCTCTATTATCTTTTAATTAAACATTAAATATCCATTTTTTCTCTATAGTTTCCCCACATTTATGGCTGGAGAAAGGAGGTTGTTCTCTTCCAGGTGAGCTCCTAGATGAATTTATGAACCTCTTCTCCTTTCCCAACATCCTATTTATTTCCTTTATACCGCTTGAAAAAAAAATTTAAGGACATGAGTGTCCATTTATTTTACTTGTTCAGTGAATGTGCCTATCATCTAATAGGTGCCCAATGATAATAAAATGAAATTAAAACAAACATTTCCAGTGCAAGAAGCTAACATTCAGTGGGTATCATAAGCCAGACACTCTTCCAAGTTTTGCACAGGTATTATCCTATTTAATCCTCACCTTTAAAAGGTATATCTTATAGATGATGAAACTAAGGCATGGAGATACTAAGCATTTTGCTCAGTCATACAAGTTGGTAAGCAGAATTGGGATGTTTACCAAGAACTGAAGAAATGAAGAATATATCTGCTCCTGAGTCTATGTAAATCAGAACTGCTGTTCTGATAACTTCTGCCCACAGTGCCTCTAAAGTTTACTTTGTACGCCTTTATACTACCTTTGTCAGTCTCTGGCCTTTCTATGCCTCTCTATAGGGACCATCTCTTATTTTCTTCCATGACTTCCCTATTCTCAGAAAACCTTCTTTGGTTAGCCTCAAGGTGCCTCCCCGGTTACCAATTCCATTTTGATTATGGTCCTCATGGTTGCTTCCCAATACCAAATAGAATCAATAAAATATTATATTATCAAGGATTATTAAGGTAACTTTAAAAAATGACATATAAGCCATAATCAGTATTACAAGATATTATCAGAGTTACATCCTAGTTATAAGATGGTTGCCAATGTGTGAATTTCCAGACTTACCTTGAATGTTCCTTCAATTTCCACATTTGATTTACTTTTATCTGAATTATACTCTGTATTGATCTTCTTAGTGTACATTCCTGAAGTATATCTTCAGAACAAAAGAGGAATCTGAGGCATGGAAATGTTCCAAGCAGCAAAATGTCTGGTTGGTTGGCAAGAATTTACTACTATGTTAAACAGTTACATAACTTATCTTTATAGCTTATTGTTTGACATAGTCTTGGTTTCTTATTCATGATACTGAGTAAAATATACTGTGTCAATTGCCCCTAGTGTTCAATTTTATATTTAATCATCTTATACCATCAAAGAGTTCACATGTATTGTCAAATAAGGTTTGCTTTGCTTGCTATAGCTTTGTGATAATTAATGTCAGAACTCTAACTCTGTCTCAGTATGTCTTCATCAAAATCTTCAGTTATGTCAAAAACATTACTTTGCTTTAATTATAAGTCAGTTTCATCAGTGATGGTATAAAGAACTAAAGCACAGCTGGTGTTCTTTCAACAAACATTAAGTTCTACAAATATTATATAGAGTGGCTACTATTTATAAGACTGGTGCTAAGCTCTTCCAGACAGAGTCGCATAGGTTATGGGTCTGCTTTAAGCAACTTACAGTTCAGTAATGGAGTCAAACATGTTCTTAAACAATTAATTGAATACATTATAAAAATTATTACCTTGTTTTATTGCAACAAAATGGATATAAGCCAAATGTAGTAATTACTTGCAATGCCCCCAAACAGAAGTTGTTAATTCACTGTTGGTGACTCTTCTTGGGACAACTGGTTAATTTCATTCCTCTAGAGGGAGCTACTCTAAGTGCAGTCCACTGATCTGGGTATGTCTGTGAAGGGTGTGTTGCTAGTCCTCAGTGAGGTAGAGACAGAGATTGGAAGCCATTCAAAATATTAATAAAGATTTGATTATGTAATTTTATGTCTTTGAATATAATAATATATTATCTTATATTTTTATTATTAATTTTATTGACAGTAATAATGAATTATGGATAGTCCAGATAATCTACATTCATCAACTCTGGAAAACCCTGAAAATTAAACAAATATCACCTTAGCTGTTATCACAATACGATCAATTAGCAAGAATTCCAGCATTCAGTTACTCAAACTATAAAAATTACAATGTTAGAGATACTTTCTCATGTTGACATTTCATTCTCTTTGCAACTTGGGAAATAAAATTAATTTGTGTATTCTGAAAAACTATTCAATTTATTCACCATTTTCTTACTCTAAATTTAATGTATCCTTGTGTTCATTTTTAGAAGTGTATTCTTTTATTGATTTTATTCTATAGATTTTAATAGCTTTCTTGGGGTATAATTCAGATATAATATGCACACTTATTTTAGGTATATAGTTTGATGAATTTTGGTAGCTAGATACAGTCATGTAGCCTCTACGCAATCAAGACCCCTGAAAAGTTAGAATGATCCCCCAAACAACCATTTAGTCCCTGAGTTTTGTATAGGAGTATTTTGAAGATTTTCCCAGCACTGTACTCACTGTGGGAACAGTCACTACCACTGTGTGCTTGAATTAACCGCACTTAGCTTAAGAGTAAAAGCCACAAAACTGAGGAACTTACTTCAGAGGTAGTTCCCTCTTTCCCTCTTCTGACTACATACTCCCCACCAGAATCTGTCTGCTTCTGTTCACTTTTCAATCCTCCAGGTGTTATAGTTGTTTTCTGTTGTGGGAGCCCTCTGGCAGGGTCATCGTCTGTCATCTCCTGGGGCTTATGTTTAACATGTGCTTTTAAATTTCATTTTTTCTAGTAATTAATTTTATTCCTTTTTTATGCAAAAGTATTGACTACGATGATTAGAATTTTTTAATCTAGTTTTCTCCACAAATAGCTTGAGTAGCATAGGTCTAAACAAGAGATTTTTAAATCTTGTTATACATTAGACTCGCTTGGGGAACTTGGTAAAAGAGATACACCTAAGCCCCATCTTACTTCATGGAGCCTGGGCCTCTGTATTTTTTATTGTTGCACTAGGTAATTCTAATTCACACCAAATGCTGAGAACCAATTGCTAGACTAATCTCTACACAATTTCAAAATCCCCAGTTTCACCTCTTCTAGGAAACCATCCTGATGTCCTACTCAGCAAAGGCTTCAGAGCCAACAGAGTTGACACACCAGGCTTTCTAAGACCTATTTATAGGATGAAAAAATACTTCTTAATATGTGATAACTGTTAGTCCATTACTAAAGTTCATCTTTTCACCCACAGGTTGACATTTGAGTAGTGAAATGAAGGAGGACCATGTTTTGATGGTACACACCAGCAGGAATATAAGAGTCCTTCTGCAACCAGCCAGCTAAATGGGCACCAAACAATGTAATATGTACTTTAAGTATATATTCGACTCCCACTGGTAAAGTATAAATATTTCCACAAGCTACTAATATTCTCTCAAATACAACTTTCCCATTTTTCCCAAATTCACCCTTCATGCAGTGAAAAAATAAATAAATAAATCTCAGGGCTTGTATGATTCCAGCAACAAGCCTTGACTTTCTCAAGGGAATGTGGATCCCTTCCTATCTTCTACAAATATGCATGCCCGTCGCCTACTTAACAGTGGTTCTCAAAGCATGGGCTCCAAACTAGCAGCCTCAGCATCATCTGGGAACTTCAGGGAAATGCAGAATCTTGGTCATCACACTCGACCTGTTGCATCAGAAACTCTGGAAGGGAGCTGTATAGATCCCTCCTGGTAACTCTGATGCATGCTCAAGTTGGGAATGACTCTCAGGAGATAGCCCATACTAGCTCATGGAGATCATCCACCTTGTTGGTGGACTTAAAGAGACCCAAGAATGGAGCTGAATATTATCAGAACTACATACACGGAGTTCCTTATCAATGCTCTCCACTCCTGTCTTCTCCCCTTTGTAGTTTTCTTCACCTACATGGCCAGCATTCCCACCACAGTCACCCATTTTGACAAGAAAAAGGTAATCTGTCTTCTGGGAATGTTAACACTTTAAAGAGAATGGCTGACAAAGAGCAAGCTTATTTAAAAAATAACTTCCTAATGCTGGGACTTGGGGCATCTGTGATATATCTCTATATTTCATAACAGACAAGACAAACTCTTCAATTCATTTTTGAGCCTGGTTTTGGTCTAGAGTCCTGAAAATTTCTCACCCCTCAAACATCTTAATGTAAGCAGAGAAGCTTCTACTCCATCTACCTTTTTTTCCTTTCCTCCTTTAATCATTTATTACAAAATAACTGCAAAGCAAAATTAAAAAAATAGATGGATAGATTTTGTCTTACTTCATGTTCTAGGTTTAAAGTAATAAAACTTCTTTCCTATCTTCTATTTGAAACAAACGAAACTTTTACTTTTGAGATGGCGTCTTGCTCTGTCGCCCAGGCTGGAGTGAAGTGGCACTATCTTGGCTCACTGCAATCTCTGTCTGCTGGGTTCAAGTGATTACCCTGCCTCAGCCTCCCAAGTAGCTGGGACTACAGGCACATGCCACCACGCCCAGCTAATTTTTATATTTTTATGCTGAGAGTACAGGCGTGAGCCATCACACCTGGCTGATGCCTATAAATCTTAACCTGAATATGTACTCAGAAATACCCAGTGCTTGTTAGTATAGCCATAAGCTGAGCTTTCACTTCCAAAGCCAATTAACATTATACAAAATTGTTTGTATAAGCAACCCAGGCATAAAACACAACTTAAGTAATATAGTTTGGAAAGGATAAAAAAGGGAAAATTATATCTCTCAATGCCCCTGCTGCCTTTTCGTGGAAAAATGATTGAAAGGACCCAGCTCAGCATTCACTCCAGTAATCCACATAAAAGCTGAGTTGTAATTTAATTATTTTCTTTCCTAGTAATTAACTGGGAATTTCTAATTATTCGATTTGCGTATGTTTTGATTCATTAAGTACCCTGTTCATCTTTTTTCCCCATCAGTGTATTAAATCTTAAGAGCAAGCAATAGAGAAACTGACATGCTGAGACCAATAAGTAGTTCTGGCGGCAGTGCTTACATGAGAGATGATGGGAATATTTTTGATAAAAATTACTTAATAATTATCCAGTCCACTGATAAATTAGCAGGGTGTTAATTGAGTTACACCTGAAAGGCAGACATGCATGACTCAGAAGAGAGTAGGAGTGGTTTCCATGAAAACCACAGAGTGAAAAGAAAATAGCAAATGCTGATGACAGCTGAAAAGTGCATTGAAAATGCCATGGTAGCAAGTGTTGGAGCTTATGCTTATTTTGGCAGAAAATGGCAAAAAGTTTGGTTTGTAACAAATATAAACCTGTGCTATACAACTCAGCACTGTGAAAAATGTTCTTGAAGCTTTTGAATTGTAAGAATTAGTATGTGTGTTCATTGTAAAGTGTCCAGCAGTCTCCCTCCAGCCAGCTGAATACATCAAAATCCCCATTCTCTAGTAAGTGTGTATATATGTATGTTTGAAATAGTAATCCAAAAACACACATTTTGGCAAAATAATATCTTATCCTTGGATTTTTGTTGTTCTAGAAAATGATCAAATTATAAAAAATTATTTTCAGGGCTAGGTATAGTGGCTCATGCCTGTAATCCCAGCACTTTGGGAGGCTGAGGCGGCAGGGAATCACTTGAACCCAGGAGTTTGAGACTAGTCTGGACAGTACAGTGGGACCCTGTCTCTGCAAAAAATTAAAAAATTACCCGAGGATAGTGGTGCATGCCTATAGTCCCAGCTATTTGGGAGGCTGAGGTGGAAGATTCCTTGAGTCAGGGAGGAGGAGGCTGCTGTGAGTCATGATTGCTCCATTGCACTCTAGCCTGGGTGACAGAGTGATACCCTGTCTCATTAAAAAAAAAAAAAAAAAAAAAAAATCCATATTTTTCTGCCATCTTTAAAAAAAAAAGTTGCACACCTAATATTACTTTACTTTTTCCAGAAGTCTTTGGTCCTGAATATGTAAATATTACCTCCAAATAAAAATGTTGCTTGCATACATGGAGGTTTATAATTTTGATTGTTTTATTTAGGTCATGAAATTCTATTAGTTGTATAGTACTAGAAACATTTTCAAGTTCTAACTATATCCTTGCATTTTTTACCAAGCTGAGCAACAGTGTCAAGCAGTAAGAGTAGCACATGTGGCCTCTGTCACAACTACTCAATTCAATTGCTCAAAAGCAGCCATAGACAATATGTAAACAAACAAACATGGCTGTGTTTCAACAAAACTTTATTAACACTGGAATCAAAATTTCATATAATTTTCATGTGTCGCAAAATATTATCCTTCTGATTGTTTTTTAGGTTTTTAAAATGCAAAAGCCATTCTTAACTGGTGGGCCATGCAAATCCAGGCTGAACCTGACCTGTGGGCTGAGGTTTGCTGATCTCTGGAATAGATGTACCATACTTTAATCCTCTATCAAGGGACACCTGGATTGATCCTAACCTTTTCTATAACAAAAAGCACTTCAACAGAATGCATTATATATATGAAATTTATTACCTGTAAAAATATCTGAGTCTAAATTCCTCAAGGGAAAATACTTGGCTCAAAGGGTCTTTGCTTTCATATTTTTAATAGATATTCCAAATTGCCTTCAAATAGAGGTTGTATCAGTTTAGATTCCTAGACAGAATGTGAGTAAGCCTATTCTCCAGAGCTTCACCAGCAGATTAAGTTTTCAGATTTTGTTGCTCTGATATGGCCCATAAATGTAGTTTTAATTATATTTCTCTTATGAGTAGAGTTGATATTTTTTGTCATTGGTCAAGAGCCATTGTGTGCTTAATTTATTGTATTTTCTTTGCTGTGCTCAAACTGTTCATCTTTTTCCTGACTTTTCTATTAAGTTGTTGGTCTTATTCTGATCAATTTCTAGATGTCCTCATATATAAGGAAGGCACAAGTTGTAAACTAACTAGAATGTAAGGTACAAGAAAGCAGAGATTTTGTCAGTTTTAGTCACTGATAATAACCCTCAATATTAGATAAGTGTCTGACAGATATAGATTAGTCTTTATCCACAAGTGAATTACAAAATGTTTTCCTAGTCATTTGTATTTTGACTTATGTTAATTTTTTCTATGCAAGTCCTTTTTAAAAAATGTATGTGGCTGAATTCATCAATTTTTATAGCTTCTAGATTTTAAGAAATATTTAATAAGACCTCCTCTACTCCTAGGTTATAATGTAGTTCTTGTGTGTTTTCTTCCAGCGATTTCATAATTCCATTTATCCTCACTTAAATCAATGCATTTGAGTTTTTTCTTGGTATATGGTGTATGAGATAGATTCAACTTTTTTTTTTCTTTCTGTAATGGCACCTGATTTTACCAGTTGTATTGCATAGTCCATCTCTCCTATTGCAACTTTCCTACTTCCAATGTGGAATGCCTCCTTTGCTTGCTGTTTGTATATATAAAAGCTACTGATATCTGCATAATAATTGCACTCTAGTTTTTAGCAGAACATTTGTTAGCTTAATATTTGAGTTACTCCTACATTTTCTAGGTATGTGTTATTATCCATATCATCTACAAAACAGTAATTGTTTTGCTACCTCCTCTTTTGGTAACAGCTTTATTTAGATGTAATCCACATTACCACAAAATTCACCTTACCACCTCCTTTTAAAATTTGTTAAGATATAACAGCTTCCTCTCTCTTCATTTTATGTTCAATAAGTGTTAAATAAAAGTGATGAGAAGGGCTTCCTTATTTTGTCCCTACCTTTAGTCAGAAATGAGTCTAGTGTTGTCCTATTGTTTGATGATGGCTTTTGAGTTAAGAAAAGCATAGTTTTATAATGCCAAGAATGTATTTATTCCCATTTTTGAATGTTTTAAAAATCATACATTGCAAAATTCATCAAATATCTTTAGCATGAATTTGACTCTCAGCTGTTATGTCCAGCGTATGTGTTCTTTTCTCCCTGTTCTATTTTGCTTTTCATTCTCTATCCTCCGGTGACTCCCTTCTTCCTGATGAAGGTATGTTGCATTTCACCCACGTGGCTCCTGTGAAGATCTTAGCCACTTGGGCATCTCTTACATACTTTTAACTCAGCACATTGTACCTATAACCTACTTTCACCAAAAAAAGGAGTTACTAGTTTGTTGTTTTTGTTTTTGTTTTTTTTTTTTTTTTGCATTCATCTTTTTGCTTTAGTGTGATATTCAGAAGGAAAAGAAGGAAATTGCTGTCTCACACCATCATACTCATACAGAAACTAAACCCTTTCTAAAATATAAGCATTGCCAGAGAAAAATTATGCAACCAAACTGTTTATCCTCAAGTGGACACCTGTCACTGCCCAGTTATCTCTCCATTTTTTCCCAGTGTGAAGGCTGTCCTGTTACCTACAAGAACTGCTACGTCCCTTCCTCATTCCCCTTAAATAAGATAGGTAATCTCTTATTGCACTCATGCAACATTCCAGGCACTGTTCTATGTTCTTCATAAGCATGATCTCATTTTATCTTCCTAGCATACCTGTGAGGTGGCACTAGGGAGCAGGGGAGTGGCATGGTTTAGGGTGGGCTCTAAAGCTAGAGAACCTGCTCTAAACCCCACCCTGGCCACCTGCTTTTAACCTACTATTCTTGCTACTGCAGCCATAAACTAAGGATAATATTAGAACCTACTTCAGGGCCTGTATAGAACATATGAGAGAATAGATTAGTATCCAGGACATAGCATTGAGAGGTGACAATGTGCTGGCGGCCCTCACTGGCTCTCAGCACCTCCTCAGCCTTGGCGTCCACTCTGGCTGGGCTTGAGGAGCCCTTCAGCCCACTGCTGCACTGTGGGACCCCCTCTCTGGGCTGGCCAAGGCCGCAGCCGGCTCACTCTACTTGCGGAGAGGTGTGAAGGGAGAGGCATGAGTGGGAACCCAGGCTGCACAAGGTGCTCGCGGGCCAGCGCGAGTTCCAAGTAGGCATGGGCTCGGTGGGCCCTGCACTCAGAGCGGCTGGCCAGTGCTGCCACCCCAGGCAGTGAGGGGCTTAGCACTCAGACCAGCAGCTGCAGAGGGTTCGCTGGGTCCCCCAGCAGTGCCAGCCTGCCCGTGCAGTGCTGGAATTCTCGCGGGGCCTCAGCTGCCTCCCCACGGAGCAGGGCTCGGGACTGCAGCCCGCCATGCCCCAGCCTCCCCAACGCAGTGGGCTCCTGCGCCACCCAAGCCTCCCCTAACGAGCACCGCCCCTGCTCGCGGTGCACGGTCCCATCAACCAACCAAGGGCTGAGGAGTGCAGATGCAAGACCCCGGACTGGCAGGGAGCTCCACCTGCCGCCCTGGTGCGGGATCCACTAGGTGAAGCAGCTGGGCTCCTGGGTCTACTTGGAGAACCTTTATGTCTAGCTAAGGGATTGTATATACACCAAACAGCAACCTGTGTCTAGCTCAAGGTTTGTAAATACACCAATGAGTACTCTGTGTCTAGCTAATGTAGTGGGGGCTTGGAGAACTTTTCTGTTGAGTTAACAGATTGTAAATGCACCAATCAGCACTCTGTGTCTAGCGCAGGGATTGTAAATGCACCAATCAGCACTCTGTCAAAACGGACCAATCACCTCTCTGTAAAACAGACCAATCAACTCTCTGTAAAATGGACCAATCAGTAGGATGTGGGTGGGGTCAGATAAGGGAATAAAAGCAGGCTGCCCAAGCCAGTCAGCAGCAAGCTGTTCCGCTTCCTTTGCATGTCCTGGGAGTTTTGTTCTTTCACTCATTGCAATAAATCTTGCTGCTGCTTACTCTTGGGGTCCAGGCTGCCTTTATGAGCTGTAACACTCATGGCGAAGGTCTGCACCTTCACTCCTGAAGTCAGCAAGACCATAAAGCCACCAGAAGGAAGAAACTGTGGACACATCTGAACATCTGAAGGAACAAACTCCGGATATACCATCTTTAAGAACTGTAACACTCACCACGAGGGTCGGCGGCTTCATTCTTAAAGTCAGCAAGACCAGTAACCCACCAATTCTGGACACAGCATGACATTAAATACTCTGAGATACAAGAGAATCGTGCCCAGAGTATGTTTTCACTACGTGTTTGCTACTGTTCTCCCACCTTTACTGATGAGAGAAGAGAGTTAAATAACTTACCTAATGTTCTACAGCTACTAAATGATGAAACCACCAAATCAAGCCAATTATTCTCCACAGTCTCTGTTATACACTATATTAGTTTGCTAGGGCTACCATTAGAAAGTATGACAAACTGGGTACTTGCACAACAGAAATTTATTGTCTCACAGTTATGGAGGCTAGAAGTCCAAGATCAAGGTATAGGCAGCAGAGGTTCCCTCCAAGGGCTATGAGAGAGGATCTCTCTCATGCTTCTCTCCTTGCTTCTGGTGGTTTGATAACAAACTTGGTGTTCCTTGGTTTGTAGATGATGTATCACCCTAATACCTGCCTTTAACTTCATATGCCATTCTCTCTGTGAGTGAATATGTCTAAATTTCACTTTTTATAAGAACACCAGTCATGTTGAATTAGGGGCTTACACTACTGCAGCATGACTTCATCCTAGCTTAACTGATTAAATCTGCAGTGTCACCATTTCCCAACAAGGTCACATCCTGAGGCAGTGGGGGTTAGGACTTCAACATTCACGTTTCAGGGGACCCCAATTCAACCCATGCACTATAAAGTATTATGCAGAACTGTGCTCCCTCCCCCACTGTTAGGTTTTTTTTTTTTTTTTAGGGAAGGCGAGGGTTAAAGAAAGACACACACAAACAGAGAAGGCTGCTCAAACAGCAACACGGGTATATTGCAGATGCCTGTGGTAGTGGGGGACCAGCTTAATGCCAGAGCCCACCACCACTTAGAGGCTGGGGTACTTATAGTTGTGTGTGGGAGGGGTCTAGGCAGTATGGCTTGCTGCCCACCAGGATATCGATAAGATGTTCTCATGAGGAGGCAGTTTTGGCCCTTGTTTCCGCAGAATGTGATAGTGGTGTTCCTTGGACTTTTGCCCAGCAGGATGTGATAGGGATGTTTCTTTAGTTCGGCCTCTGTCTTTAGTTGGGCCTTTGTCTGCCTTGTGGTCAGGTAGTTAGGCAGGATGTTTCTTATGGCCCAAACCCCCATGAAATGTTTCACTTTGACGAAGGTCTGCAAAATAGCAGGGAGCTTACAAAATGGTGCAGTTTGAACTAACATCCATGACTGCTAATGTGTTCTTAGTGCTTCCCATGTGCCAGTCACCTTCCTGAGAGCTTTCGGATACAATCTTCATCCTCACAGAATCCTATGAATGAAATCCTCTCATTATCCTTATTTGAATAAAGAAGCTGAGACACACGTAGGTAGATAGTTCTATCATGTTTCCCACTCCCCATGGCCCTCTCTAAGGCTTGCAAGTCACAGAGACAAAAGAAGCCATCAGACAGGATTCTCTCAGGCTCCCGTCTGCACCTCTGCACACACCTCCTCTTCCATCTCTGCTCTTGCCATCAAGGGAACATCCTGACCCAACTGGCTGGGAATCACGTTTCAAGAATTACCCTGTCTCTCCTTCAGCATCAATAAATAATCACAGAAATCAATGTAAAATAAATTAATGTAAGTGCTACAAAAAGAAAAGGGATCATGAGAGAAATGACAGGCCTGTGGGGCCAGTGTGCTGTGGGAAAGGCAGTGGTACTAGATGAAGCCAGGGAGGTGAGCAAAGCCAGGCTAAGAGTCTTGCACTACACTGTTAAGAGGATCTGTTTTGTCCCCACTAGAGTGGGAAAGCATTCCAGGGAAAGGCATGGCCGGTTGACGTAGAAGCAGAGGATTACAACAAGGTGGCAAATGCTCTAATTGCTTTTGAGCCCAGTATTGTGACAACACAGAGGAAAGATGAGAGCTCTGTAAGTGGCACCAGGAAGGTTTTCTCAGTGCAAACACTTGATTTGCCAAATGAGAGATCAGTAGAGAGTTATCCTCAAAGATGGCATAGGTTTAATTACATTCTTTGCCTCTTCACAGCAATAAGGTGCTATCATCTTGTTATATAAATACGTATTAAACAGGATTCCTTGGGCCATTAATTCTGATTTTTATTTACCCCATACACTTAAAGAATGAATTCAACCACAATAACAACACCGAAGTCCTACTTTGAACAGAATCTGGGGTGATAAATAACAACATTTTAGCCAAGCTACCCTCAGAATCCAGAAAACAACCACATTAAAACAAACAAGTGAACATGAGGGGGAAAGTGTGGCAAGAAAGAGCCCACAAAACCACAGAAGTAGAGTGAGGACAGCCATGTGTGGGCAACAGGCCCCAGGGATGGGCACCGGAGTGCCGGTCCTGGTTTTGCCACTGTCCTGTGACACTACGCAAGTTACCGCTGGGGCATAAACGCATAGGAGGCCTGATGATTTCCAATGTCCTGCTGGGATTCAACATTCAGGGTGTCTCTGAGTCAGTGGACTCCTACTCAGGATGGCTAATTGGTCAATGGGAAGTTATAATGGCAAGCTGGAAAGAGGAAAATGGGAGTTGACTGTTTATTCTCATTTGCTTCTAGAGGAAGGTATCCAGGTTGCTTTTTTCTCCCCACTCATGCTTCAGATTCTTGGGTTCAGACAGTGTCTTTTCACTGGTGGGAGGAGTCATGAGAGATCAAAACCTTAGCAAGATGTGTATGGCAAGCTTTTCTTTTATTTCTGTCCTTTCTTCTAGAATGATGAACCAGCCTAAGGCTGTGATGTAGACTGTGAAGGCCTTTCCCATTGTTTCTTCTGATGCTGCTTAGGAAGTAATAGGTCCCCCATATGGTGCTGCTTTTCAGCCCCTTGCATTAGTTTGGGAACTAAACTCTGATAGGAACTCTTAGCTGGCTGGAGGGCCTTCAGTGCCTCCCTGTCTTTCAGGGACCTTGTGAAGACCACTATCAGCAGTAGATGAGACGTAGATATTCTTGCATTCTCTGGCTAAATGAAAATCTAATCACACCTGGGTTTTTCTAAATCTATCAGTATTGGCAAGATTAGCATTTAAAAAAACCCTATTTCTAATAACTGCTTCCCTTTGGAAATCAACCTTTTCTTACTCCTCAGATTCTCTACACTTGGCGTAACTCCTACGAATAGTCAAGTTTTTTTCACTACACTAAGATAAATACCTAAGTCAGTTACACAGCCAGAAAAAGAAGTAGAACAAACTATGGTTGCTGATGAGTTGCTATGGAAACAAAATCCAGACTGGAACCCACTTCCAGTCTCCCCTGGGTTGGTAACTCATAGACCTAATCTACATTGAAGCAGCAAAAAGAAAGATCAGAATATAGTCAACTTTCAATTGTCTTCATGTTACCATATATACATACCATTATATCAGATATATAAGCATACATATATATCTGATATATATGATATATATATAAAAACATACATATATATATTTGATATAATGGCAAATAATCCTAAGATATAGTTTTCACCTTTCAGTGTCCCTGTGCTTCAATTAATTTAGGCATGGTCAGACAATTTTAAAAATAAACAAACAAAAAACTTTTCTATTGCAAATACTGAATCATAAGCTTCATATAGTCATGTTTGTAAGCCATGTTTTTTCATCACCTGATTTGTTATAATGCCAATACCATTGTTCCACCAATCCCAGTTTTACGGATCAGTATAATATGTAAAAAGCTCCAAAGAACATAGTTCTGCAGATGTTCTGCAATCATAAACTTTATAATTAAATAGGTAAAAGGTATAATAAAATAGGTACAAGATCTAATGTAGATCTTGCACACTGAAATGGAAAATCCTGTCCCATGCTGTCTTCAATTTAAAATAAAAACACCTCTTTTTTTCATCACTCCTTCATGTACTGGAAAACTGTATTGGGAGCTACTCCCAAATATATTTACATGAAAACAAATACGACAAATTCCTCCCTTATGCCATTGCTTTTAGGGCTGTACTAAGTCTGTGCTGCTAGGCCATCATAGAGCAAACTCATAGTGGGAGACTTCATGCAATATATTTCCTTTCTGCATAGTATCTTATGAAGCAGATGCCTCATTAATATCAAATGATGAGCCAACAACTCCCCTTTGGCTTCCTGTAGGAGCCACTATCTGGGTCCACACTCACCTAACAGAGCTTCCCTCCATGGGAAACTGATAAAATTTATCACAGTAATGGATTTTATTCCAATATGACATTTGTACCTTGGAGCAAAGTGACTATAGATCATCTTGATGCTCTTTTTCAATTTTACTAGGTAAATATTGAACCATTGATGATACAATATTTCAGGAATCCTTCTTTTATGAGTCCTTGTAGGACACTGAGTATCACACTCCCAAGATGAAACTGTTGGAAGTGTCTTGCTGTGCATAGACGAACAGCCATGTGACATCACTCACAGTTCTGGGAAGCAAACTCCAGTAATGGGAGAAATGCAGCCCGGTTGACATTACATTTACTGCAGAAACCAGTGTCTCCTGGACTGAACATTTCTCATACGCATCAGCAAACAAATACAAGCAAAGCTTCAGATCTCTTTAAATCGCAGTAAACAAATCATTGGGTCATTACATTTTCAAGCTAGGAGGTGCCTTAAGCTTCCCCCAGTAAAATCTCTTTTATTTCATAGATGACTTGGTTAGATGATTTGCTTAAAGATACTCAGGAAGCTAATGAGAAAATCGAAATGAGGAACCGTTTTTTTTTTTTTTTCAAACTACCTTTCTCTCAACAAATGAAATTCTTATGCTTCAGATTGCACAGGAATTCAAATGGAGTCATTCAATTGTATTCTTGGATGCACTAACTGGTGATCTCCACTGGTCTATAAGAACTATAAGCATTCCTTTAAGATCTGCCAAGCCAACTTTTTACTTCATCACTGCCCATTTAAGAACGAAAGACTTAAACTTCCTCCCCTTATCACCCAAAATTGCTTCTCTGGCTCATTCAGGTTACTCTGACTAAAATCAAGATCATTTTTTTTTCTTTTTCTACCAATATCCTGCAGAGCCAGCATTTAGGAATTTCAGGTTCTGGTCTTGGCATTGTCACTTAAACTTCATATTATCCTGGACAGATTATGCATCCTGCCTAGACTTACGTTACCTCATTTAAACACACCAATATTTGGGTCTAGTCAGGGGTTCTTTATGTGATGTCTAGTTCCCAAGTTCAGACAGTCTGTGAAAAACTGTTTAATTTCATGTGTATATATAGGAGGCATTATAGTATAGAAAATATTCTAAAGTTTGATTAAAGAATTTCTGAGCTATGCGATTTCTAGAGTTCGCTGAAGCACTAAGATTCTATAAATTACATTATATTTTAAAGTGACATCTAAACATGTCATTCATATCACATATATTTATCCATTTTTCTTTCCACTTGGTCTTAGGTTTATCTAAAACCCAGGGGATCAGGAACACTTTAAAGCAATTGTCTACTAGTAACAGATGACCAAAACACAAACCTACAATCACTTTCCCTGTAGCCTGTCTCCACAGCTGCTGCCTCCTTGAGCTGTTACCTAATTTTCTATTGCCTAAGCCCTCAGATAATCATGCTCTAATTGCCCTTCTGGATTTTTCTCTACCACCTGCTGTTGATATGCAGCTATAGAGAGCAACACGTTAGGAAATGGGAATACCAAAGTCAGCATCTCATTATAGTAAAATTGGGAAGCTAAAGGTCAAAGCTATAGAAATTGTGCTGAAGGTCAGAGACTAACGAAGATCATAAGAACAAGAATGAATATCAAGTACACACAGTAGGGACCAGAAAGCAAGTGTGAATTCAGAGTTTGAGATGGATATGGCAAGGGGTTCAGATTACCAACATGTTAGGATAACAAAGACCTGCTTTTATTTTTTGTTTTTCATATCACTCAGGTAAAAGATTTTAAGTTTATAGGGGAGGTATAAGACTCACTTTCATTCTACAAGATGATTATAATATCTGGTCTTTTTGCACTGGCATTATTGTCACACTGAACAATAACAGCAACTGCTGCTGCTACTATTGCTGTATTCAGCACTGCTTTCATGCCTAGCATTTTATTAAGAGCTTTTCATGTATCATTTCACTTAATATTTACAGCAACCTGAGATCAGTATCATTATCTCAGTTTTATAGATGAGGCTGTAAATTTTGAGATGAAGTGTGACTTGCTCAAGGACTCTAGTTTATAATTGAGGGAACCAGGTTCAAACTCAAATCCGATTAAGGGAGACACTTGACACCTATATTAGCTTTCTAGAGCTGCCATAAAAAATTACCATTGACATCTAAATTCATTGTCCCAGTTTCTGGAGTTTAAAAGTCTGAAATCAAGGTGTTGGCAGGGCCATGCTCCTACTGAAGGCTGTAGAGAAGCATTCATCCTTTTCTCTTCCTAGCTTCTGGTGGCTCCCAGCAATATGTGGCATTCCTTGACCTGTTGCATCCCTCCAATCTCTGGATTTCTTTCCATGTGTATCTCTGTGTGTCCTCTCCCTCTTTTTGTATATTCACCAGTCATTGGATTTAAGGCCTGCCCTAATCCAGTTTGATGTCATCTTCAATTAACAAGTTTTATTTGCAAAAACTCTATTTCCAAATCAGGTCACATTCTGAGGTTCTGAATGGACATGAATTTTGGGGGAGACACTATTCACCTCACTCTTATACCTTTGTAGAGAGCTAGATATTATGGACCAGAAATAATTGTAATGAACCATTCATAATAAATATTACTATTGAAGGGCTATTCATAAAACAATGTATGTCTTTCTGAATGATGATTAACCACAAAACAATAACAGCAGTATGAGAATTTTTTATTCCTTGACATTACTGTGTGTGTTGTGTGACCATCATTCTCTTGCCAGTATGTATGATGTGACTTTCTCCAGGAGATAACTTTCTGGGGTAGATCTGACTATAGTCAGTGTGTTGACTTGCACCTTTACTTCAAAACCTTGAGAAAACCTACAAAGTCCAGGATGACAAGGTTAATACTGCATTTGATTTACTTCCAGGAGAGATTTCCATCTTTAATAAAAAATAAAGGCTCATATGTGTTTTGAGAAGAAAAGAGGCAACAAATGGTCAGTTGTAGCTTCTGGTTCAGATCAAACCGGATAAGTCTAATGAATGTGAGAGTCCTATGCTTTCACCCCATCCATAGTGGTGCTACAGAAAAATAGCTGTGTATTTTATTTCCCTTCAAATGTTTACTCTTGCACCAAGAGGTGTGTTTGGAGGACATGGAAGACTGGCAACCTACTTTAGAACAAAGATGCAGGAGGAGAATAAGTTCCCCAACACAGTATTAAATGGAAAATAACCACTGCTCTCTCTAACTCTCCTACTGTCCTTGTTTCTCTCAAAGTCAACCTTTGTTACTCAAAGACTGTCTATATTTGCTTTACATGTCAAGAGACTTGACATCTTGTTAAGTAGGTAAGCAGAATCCTGAACCTCAACCAGTGTCCTCCTTGTCCCTTCAGAGCCATGGGGACAGTAATGACCTCCTGGGGAAGGACCTTCTCATTTGGCTAGAGATACTTTTGTTGTAAATTGCTGAGCAAGGATGGGGCATAGCAAACCCTCTGTCAATGTCAGCTGCTATCTGTATCCTCATTTCACAGATGATAAAATGAAGGCTCAGACAAGGCATTCATTTTAAAAAGGCAAAACACTTTAGGGAATGCTTTTAAGTTGCTGTGGCACACAGAATCGGAATCCATACTAAAATGTTTAGTAAAGATTTCAATAAAGTTGCTGTCCAACAAAGAATAATAACTTCATCTTTTAACCTTAAAATTAAATGAAGGCACTTGACTAAAGTGAAAGGTAAAATTTTCAACATCTCCTTATTTCAAACCCTGCATGATTTCTTTAGAGGCAAAGATGTAACCATGCCAGAAAAAGTAGAGTCCAGAAAGCATTCAGAGGTAAGTAAATATTTTGAGTCCTACCCCTGGAGTGGATGGATGCTCAAGCTCCAGGTCCATCAGATGTTTTTGATCAGCATAAACACCACAGCACCCTGTTAGTTGCCACGTGTGTTGGTTGAATAGCCAGGTACTGCTGGCTCCAGTACCAAAAGGGAGGTCCAGCAAAATTGATGCTATTCTTTATATTGTCCTCCATGGAACGTCTTCTCACTGACATAGATTTGAAGCATGGCAGCCCAGAGGTTTGGTGAAGGACCAAATTTAATAATTTATTATATTGTGTGAGAGTCTAGGACCCTGGCCTGGGTGCAGGTATAAGCAAGGACAGGCTGAGAAAGTCAGTGAGAGACAGGGTGCTGTCAGAGAAAATTAGCTGAACAGGGTGGGGATGGAAAGAGGAACAGAAATTAAACTGATGAGGAGAACTGGGCAAGTGTAGTTAATCTAAAGGCCCAAGGCAAGGTGATACAGACTTCATGAAAGAAGCTGGCTCACAAAATCTGAGTTTAGGTGGCTCAAAATGGAAGGCAAGATGTGGTACCCACAGTGAGATTCTTTCACATTCTGGGGCACAGCTCTAATACTCTATAGAAATGCCTGCTGCTTTGGCTATGGGGTACAGGGAGTTAGAAAGTCCTCAAGCCTGCTTAGATTGGTTCTTACAAACTTCATCCCCTTTCAGAGGCTTTTTACTCATTAATAACCTCAATGACCATTATATCTACATGATTTGAGTATGGCGTTAAGAACTACACCAACTTTTAGGTTAAAAATATGAGGTACGATTGGCTTTTAGTTTTCTTTTTAAGACCAACACACAATTGAATAATTGCCAATTTACTACTGTGTGCTGGGAAAATATTGAGTAGATCATGAAGAAAATTGAGAACCTACCCTCATGGAAGTTATCATCAAGGTCACATGGCTGGTTGGCAGGGTATAGAGATAATCACATCTTCTGATTCACAGTTCTGTTTCCCTGACACCCTTCTAATCTCTTGATTGAATATACAATTCTTAAAACTGACAGGGAAAGTATTAACAAAGCAACAGAAGGCAAAACAGAGAAAGTGGATTACTTTCTTGGTATTAACTGTTTCACACGAGGGCTAAATATTCAGAGATAATGAAGACAATACAATAAATGTGATTAAATTATTTCTTATTGACTATGTTAAAATTGGTATATTTCTAGAATAGGAAACAAAGCAAAAAATAGTGTCACTTAAATATTTATTGGGAAACCACGGGCTGAGCACAGTGGCTCACACCTGTAATCCCAGCACTTTGGGAGGCTGAGGCGGGCAGATCGCAAAGTCAGGAGATCCAGACCATCCTGGCTAACATGGTGAAACCCCATCTCTACTGAAAAATATAAAAAATTCGCCGGGCATGGTGGCAGGCATCTGTAGTCCCAGCTACTCAGGAGGCTGAGGCAGGAGAATGGCGTGAACCCAGGAGGCAGAGCTTGTAGTGAGACGAGATCACGCCACTGCACTCCAGCCTGGGCAACAGAGTGAGACTGTCTCAAAAAAAAAAAAAAAAAAAAAAAAAAAAGAAAGAAAGAAAAAAGAAAAACTACTATAAGCCGAGTTGTGGATATAGTGATAAACAAATAGGCATAATCCTTGCCATCCTAGATTTTTAACTAAGAGGATAGACATTAAAATGTTTCTATACTTTGAAAGTGGATATTAACCATACATGTGAAAGAAAAGACTTAACAATGGCACATAGTACTTTTATAATAAGAGAGAAATAAATTGAGTATGCCAGCTAGTACAAGTTGCCACATGGGAAAACAGTTGTAGTTTAGAAAAGCCTAGAAGATGTAATTACAGGATTATTTACAGAATGCTGCATGACACTGCATTCTGATTTCATGTCATAACATCATGATTGAAGGCTTCAATGTCAGAGTCAAATTTAGATCTCCCACTTAGAGATTATGGTAATCAGAATCCTTCTATCAGTGAATCCCATACTATTTGAAATACACTGCACTCCAGCAGTGAAATGACAATATGAGGATATAGAGTATAAGTTTCATTTTTCTCTTTCTTTTCTAAGGAAGTTTAAGAATTTTTCCTGGGTCAATTAAAATAAAAACCAACAGGATGCTTTATATTTTACCTGAAACTACTTTATACTTTTCTGACATCCTTAGAAATTGCAGCCAACACTGAAGTAGAAAGGGAGGAACAGAAAGGAGCATGTGCATTAAAATGCCAACTCTTCCATATGTAAAATCCCAGCTCTTCTTATAAATGGAATGCACTATACTGCACGTTCTCTTGGTTGTGAGAATTAAATGAGTATGTAGAAAAATCCTAGCATAGTCCCTGTCACAGAATTAAATATTCAGTAAATATTATTCCAGAGGAATTTATTTTTCTATATGGTATGAAGTATTAATCAAATCTACTTTTCTAAATGCAAGTCAATTTATTCCAACATCCATTAAGAAGCATCCACTTCCCCCATTAAAGTTTTGATTCAAAGTTTTAAGTTACAAAAGTAAAGTCCATTTGTTGTAAAAACTTCAAATTATTCCACAAAAGAGGAAAACGGTTCTGGTTACTCTCTCCAAAGGAATTCCGAATGCATCTTCTAAAGTATTTTTATATGTGTTTAAATACATTTAATTACAATACTACACACACAGGTGCATATATGATTTCCTCTTTAATAAACTGGATCACATTATACTTACAATTCTGCTATTTCTTTCTGTCACCCAATATTATACCTCAAAAGTCCTCCCATGGCAATGTGTATAGATCCACAGCACTCTTTTTAATATCTGCTAATATGTATACATATATGCACATATGTATTTATGTATACATATGATGTGATATAAGACATTTTATTTGGTATGATGACCAATGTAATTATAATTGGCTAATGAAATTTTTCTGCATATTATCATCCATAGTTATGAAGGTTTTTTTTAATATAAAATCCCACAGCCATGCAAAATTCTACTTATAGACTTCTTTTCTGGTGCTTAGTTAGAAATCAGTATTGTTTCAGCCTTTACCTATATTTTAAAGACCTATCCACAATCTGGAAACTCAATGTTAGAAGATAAATAAAGATCTCTAGAACACATTTTTTTAACCTAAACAAATGGGTATTAGAACTTATAGTAGACTATATTTCTCTTTGTCTGAAAGGATTGATCTCCTTTTATAACACACTTTGGAAACCTGAAAAGGGTCTCATGGGAAAATTGTAGCATTTCCTTCATTAGCAATCCTTAAAATAACAGTAATTAATCTGGTGGCTTAGCTTGAATTTGGTCTTTTTTACTTTGTATTTATGTATATTTTTAAAGTAATCCATATTTATTATTTTAAAAAGTACTGAAAGTTGTAAACTGAAAACTAAAGTCTCTTAAACTCAAAAACTACCATTTCCATACTCTATAGCTAAGCACTCCAAATAGAAAGCTATTTATTTTAAAAGACAACTTAAATTTGGCATACTGAATTCTCATGTTTCTATGGATCTTTCTTCAATTTCTATTTCTGTATCACACTGTTTTGATTACTGCAGAGTGAAAATATGTTTTGAGAGAAGGCAACCCCCTCATCATTATTTTTCTCTTACAAAAATTTCTTGGATAGAGTTTCAAATTTGCTTTTTCAGATGAAGTTTAAAATCAATTTGTCAATTTCTCCAACACCATGGAAAAAAAGAGAAAAATTTGATTGATTCTTTGAATTAATATATTAATTGAAAGAAGAATTTAAATTCAAAAATGCTGAATCTATATATGAAAAGATATGCTATTGTGCTAATTCTTTTTCAATTAATTCAGATCTTTCTATGTCCTTCAAAAAAACTTTGTAATTTTGGCATTGCACATTAATTGTTACATTTGCTCTTAGATATTTATTTACTGTTACATTGGCTCTTAGGTATTTATTGTTACATTTGCTCTTAGATGTTTATTGTTACATTTGCTCTTAGATGTTTACTAACTTGTATTGCTAATTTGAAAGCAAATGTTTTATTATGCTGAAACAACTCTGAGATATATTTGACATACAGTAAATTGTACATATTTGAAGTGTGCAATTTGATATGCATATATACGTATATTTTCTACACCTATCGAACCATTGCCACAATCAATACAATGAACATATCAAACATACCCCCAGATTTTGTGCTTCTTTGTAATATTTCTCCTTTCTTAAATACTGATCTGTCTTCTGCCATTATGGGTCAGTTTGGATTGTCAAAAATTTCTATAAGTGAAATCATAATATATGCATTATTTTCTCTGGTTCCTTTCAGTTAGCACAATTATTTTGAAATTAAACCATGGTGGTTAGTTTGGCAGTTTGTTGAGAAGTTGACATACACCTACAATATGACCCAGGAAATATACGTAGGTATTTATCCAAGACAAATGAAAACATATGTCCAAAGACTGGTATATGAATGGTCATACATCTTTATTTGCAAGTGGGTATCCAGTTGTTCAGTACCATTTGTTGAGAAATCTACCCTTTCTTTTTAAATTACCTTTTACCTTTTGTCAATAATCAAAACTATATTTCTATGCGTTTATTCCATTAATCTATATGTCTGTTCTTTCACCAATACCATACTGTCTTGATTACTATATATTTATAGTAAATTTTGAAGTCAGATAGTATCAGCTCTCTAATTTTTGTTGTTCCTCAATTTTGTATTGAATATTCTGGGTCTTTTTCCTCTGCATATAAACTTTAAAATCATTTTGTCAGTATCCACAAAATAACTTGCTAAGATTCTTATTAGGATTATGTTGAATCTATAGATCAAGTTGGGAAAAACTGACATCTTAATATTTTCTATCCATGAACATAGACTATTTATTTAGTTTTTTTCTGATGTCTTTCAGAGTTTTCTTTTAGTTTTCCTCATACAAATCTTGTACATATTTTGTTAGATTTATATGTAAATTTATTTTGGCACTAGTGTAAATGGTGTTGTGCTTTTAATTTCAAATCCCAATTGCTTCATGCTGGCATATAAGGAAGCAATTGATATTTATTAATCTTTTTTCCTGAAACCTTGCTATAGTCACTTTTTCATTCCAGGAGTTTTCTGATTGATTCATTCTATATAAACAATCAAGTCATCTGCAAGCAAAAACAGTTACATTCCTTCCTTTCCAATCTTTGCATATTTTATTCCATTTTCTTGCTTTGCTGTATTAGCCAGGACCTTCAATATGATGTTGAATAGGAGTGGTGGAAAGGGACATTCTTCTCTTGTTCTCGGATCTTACTGGGAAGGCATCTAGTTTCTCACTACTAAGTGTGAAATGAAATGTGGGTTTTTGTAGATGTTCTTAATCAATTAAGGAAGTTTCCCTTTAATCCTAATTTGCTAAGAATTTTTCGCTCTAAGTATTTGCTAATTTTCCTTGTGATTTCTTTTTTGATCCATTTGTTGTTTAACTCTTTAATTTCTGTATATTTGTGAATTTTTCAGTTTTACTTTTGTTACTGATTTATGACCTCATCCTGTTGTACTCAGAGGACATACTTTCATATATTTTAAAATCTTTGAGACTTAATTTGTTAATACATTGGCCTTATACATTGTCTATCCTGGAAAATGTCCCATGTGCACTTGAGAAGAGTGTGTATGTTGTTGTTGGGCAGAGTGTTGTTTTTAGGTCTCTTAGATCTAGGTGGTTTATTGTCCTGTTTAAGTATTCTCTTTCTTTACTCATCTTCTCTATGGCTTTTCTATCCATTATTGAAAGTATAGCATCAAAGTTTCCAACTATTACTGTAGAATTATCTGTATTACCCTTCTGTTTTGTCAGTCTTTACTTCATAAATTTAGATGATCTGTCATTATGTGGGCAAATATTTATAATTGCCACAGCTTCTTGGTGTATTGAAACTTTTATTAATATATAATGTTCTTTGTCTCATCTTTTTAAATTTTGTCTGGTATTAATAGAGTTATCCCTGCTCCTTTTGATTACTATTTGCATAGAGTATTTTTTTCATCCTTTTACTTTCAACTTATTTGTGTCTTTGGATCTAAAGTCCATCTCTTGTAGACATCATGTAGTTGTATTGTATGTTTTAATTCAGTCTTTTAATCTCTGTCTTTTGTTTGGAAGCTTTAGTCCATTTACATTTAAAGTAATTACTGATAAGGGCTTACCTGTGATTGTATTTGTTTTCTATATGCCCTATAGTTTTTTTGTCCCTCATTTCCCACATTACTGTCTTCTTTTTAGTTGACTGTAGTGAGGTGTTTTGATTTCATTTCCTTTTGTGTATATTCTGTAGCTATTTTTGTGGAAAATATGGACATTACATTTAAAATTCTAAAGTTTTAACACTACTTTGAATTTATAACCAGCTTGACTTCATAGCATAAAAAACTCTGCTCCTTTGTATTTCTATCCCCACCCATTTGGTAGTTGTCACAAAATTATGTCCCTGTATATATGTATATGCTCTAAAATATAACAATAATTCTTTTAATGCACTAGTTTAAGTCATGTAGAAAACAAAATGTGAACTTATACAGCAAAGTTACTAGCTTTTACATATCATAATTTTAAAAAAATGTGTCAGTCTCCTTAATCATGTAGAAAACAAAAGGGAGTTACACATAAATGGCACAATAATATAAGCCTATGCATTTACCTTTACTGAGATCTTTTCTTCTTTATACAATCTCAAGTTATTGCCTAATGTTCTTTCAATTCACATTGAAGAATTTCTCCTTTGAGAATTTGAAGGGATTTCTTCACCTTGAAGAAATTCTCCCTTGATAATTTCTTGTAGGGCAGGTCTAGTGGTAACAACTGTCTCAGCTTTAGCTTATATGAGAATATCTTAATTTTTCCCTTACTTCTGAAGGATAGTTTTGCTAGATATAGGATTCTTGGTTGCTGGTTTTTTCTTTTAGCACTTTGAATGCTCACTATCTTCTGATGTCCAAAGTTTCTAATGAGAAATTTGCTGCTACTCTTATTGTGGATCTCCTGTGTGTGAAATCTTGATTCTCTCTTGTGGCTTTCAAGATTCTCTTTGTTTTTTTGAAAGTTTGATGGTATTGTATTTCTGTGGGTCTCCTTGAGTTCATCTTATGTGGAGTTCATTAAGCTTCCAGGATGTTTATATTCATGTCTTTCATCAAATTTGGAATGTTTTCAGCCATCATTTCTTTAGATATTCTCTCTACTCCTTTCTCTTCTCACAGGACTCCCACAATGCATGTCCCACATATCTCTTAAGCTCTGTTCACTTTTCTTCAATCTTTTTTTCTGTTCTTCAGACTTGAAGATTTCCACTGTCCTATCTTTGATTCTGCTGATCCATTATTTTGTCTGAAAATCTGCCTTTGAATCCCTCCAATAAATTTTTTATTTTGGTTGTTATACTTTTCAGCTCCAAAACTTCAATTTGGTTTCTTTTTAGGTTCTCTCTATTAATATTTTCATCTTGTTCATCAACTATTTTCTTGACTTTCTCCACATCTTCCTTTATTTGTCTGAGGATCCGTAAGACAGCTGTTTTAAAGTTTTTGTCTAGTAGATCTTCCATCACATCTTTTTCAGAGACAATTTCTGTTGATTTTTGTTTTCTTTTCAGTGTGCCATACTTTTCTGGTTTTTTTATATGACTCACAATTTTTTGTGAAAAAATGGATTTGACATTTGAATCTAAATCTTAAAAATTTGAATCTAATAATCCTAACTCTGGAAATCAGAGTCTCCCCTTTCCCTAGGGTTGCTGTTTTCGTTTTTGTTTACTGATTTTTTTATTGTTGCAGACTGTCTCTGTGCCAAGCATCAGCCTAAGGTGTAAACTCAAGGTCTTCTCAGGTCTTTTCTGAGTCTGTGCCTTTCCCAGGACATGCAAGATCACTTTCTAATCTTCCCTGTATATGCAGTTATTTCTTATTATCTTACTCTTTAATGTCTAGCTCCCAAAATGGGGGAAAAAAGAAAAATGAAGAGAGGAAAAATGTGATGTTGGTCTTTTAAATCCTCTGTGAGTCACTTCAGATATAAGGGAGGGGCTTGCAACCATGGGAGGGGTTGCAACAACAATGGTCCCCCACCTATCTGCACCTCTGTGATTAAAAGCAACCATCAGCAATCAGATCACTGATATTTGGAAGATAAGGCTTTTCTTTGTCCACCCTGTCTCTTATGAGTTGTGTACAAATAACTCCAAAAATATGTGCAAACTGCCTGTCATGGGAGGGAGAGATGCATAACTGTTACTGTTCTAAGGGCTAAAATCAATTGAAATTAACTACACTTTATTTCCCAAGCCTTCCCCTAGAAATTGCAAGCTTTCAACAGACTTCAGAATTCCAAAATAGTTACATCATCAGACTGATTCTGCTACTGCCATTATTGCCTGGACAAGGGAGACAATTGCCCAGTGCTTCCTATTCTGCCATCTTTCCAGAATTCTCTTTTGCCCAATTTTTAATTGTGTTATTTTTCACTGTCAATAGATGCAAATTTACATATAAAAATACTCATTTTATTAATAGTTGATTGAAAATAGTCTAAAGGTTGTTGTTTGGGAGTATGTGGAAAAATAGGGTCCTTCCTAACTGTTAATAATTAAGTACAAACATTTTTAGAAGGCAATTTGATGAATGTGCTAACATTTTTTAAAACATGGGCATAATTCATGGATCCATGAATTCCTTTTCTATGGTTCAATCTGATAGAATAACTTATACAAGCATAAATGATACATAGATTAAAACTACTTACTGAAATATTTTATTTATATTGCAAACATGATAATAATCTGTATATTCATCAAGCAGAGATTGGAAAATACAACATATTTGTAAAATGGGATACTGGGAACTATTACAGAATACACTTGTGGTCCTGATCTAAAAGAATGTATGTATGTATCTTTTAATTAAAGCAAGAAAGTAGTTACAGAATGGTGTGGAACCTTTCTGTCATCTATATACACATACTCGCACATATCTATTTGCAAGTTTACATATATATTGCATATGTAAATATATCTTACATGCAAAAAATTCCTGAAGGTAGCTTACCTAGCTTCTAACATTTAAAATTTTTATTAATGCTTTTGAATTTTTGAAGAGTATACATTACTTTTATCATTAAAAACTATTAGTTCCCTTCCTTATAATTACATAATAATACAATTAACATTTGCTCTGGCACTTGTTGCTAATTGAAAATATGCCTTTATCATTAGTCATGTTAAGTAGTAGCATGACCTTAGTAGATTAATACTGGCAGATTTGCTTCTCATATGACTGGAATGCCTAATTCCTTTGTGTTTTGTGGTTTTCCCCTTACGACAGAATGGGAGAAAGTCCTGAAAACCATTCTGGCATTTGAAAATAAGATCTGAAATGGACATATTTTTCAAAAACTTAAGTTTTCAAATAAGATAATTCTCAAATCCAGGGACATCAATGTTGTATCTTCCAACAGAATATAGATAATTACTTAGGGTATCTGGAAAATGCTGAGAAAAATCTAGGAGTTAATACACTATTTTCAGTCCCAAATCTTCTGAACTGCTTTCCAGAAATCACTGTGCTTCTACAGTTTGGGAATCAGTATACATATCCTCAATGCTCTGATTCATTTGTGGAAATACCAATTAGTCCTAAGATATTTCTTTCATTTTTGAAAACTCAACCTGAAAGTCATGGAAATAATTCCTATGTACCAACATGGCAAGGATTCTGGCTTAAAAGAAATCTTCAGAGATGATTGACTTCGAGAAGCTGATTGAAAGCTTCAGGTGGACAAGCATACATATCCAAGGGCTTCATTAAAGACCTTATCCCCATCGCTTCGTTTTATCATCTGGTGCTAACTCCCAAAGAGTTTAAATGACTTTCCCAACAGACTTCCGGCTAGTTTGTCAGAACTTCAGCCCTTTTCTCTTTGGGGCCAAGACTACCTGTGTTTCCATCTGGAGTTGTCATAGCAGAAGGACATGAGGTAGTGTGCCCAGAGTGCCTTGAGCCACTTAAGCAATGGAGCTATTCCGGGATGGCAAGGTTACTTGTTGTTACATGATACAAAACTCTTTTAATAAGAAACTATAGGAAAACATATCATAGAGCAGAATGACAACCCTAATAAGATTCTGCAGGGGTTTGACACCACTTACCTATGTATGAGGATGATGCAATGCTACTATTTGAGAACTTCTCCACTGTACCATATTCAACTCAGTATATATTACATAATGGACATTTTATTCGTGAGCCAACCTGGTTTGGGGTCTCCAGGGCATTCTAACTAAATGGTAAATTGGCTGTGACTGCTTTTCAAAATAGCAGGTCAGGACTCATTAGAGGGCTGTGAAATCAGTTTAGTAGGTCACAACCTGTGTGTACATGTGTATGTGTATGTTTAAGGAAATAGAATTAAAAAATCAAAATGCATTGCATGTATTAAAGATAATAATTGTTTTGTAAAATATTTCAGCTGTGTGTATTTGTGTATTTATTGGGGGTTTCAATCAAAAAATTATGAAAGCTTCTTTTCTATGAGACATCTTTACTCTGACCTTATATGTAGCAAAGTCGGAGAAGGACTTGTTAAGAAACAAGTCGTCCTTACAACAAACTAGATGCCTATACACTGATTTGACAACACTGATTAGGAAGTCTCAAACAAAAATTTATTTTTCCACTACATATTATGATGAATCAAATTCCTAGCCCAATCAAAACCTGAATCCATGCATATAGACAAGAACTAGAAGTTCACATGAGATAATGAAAACAGTTAACATGTCAAGGTGATGGAACTGTGGGGGTGGGTTTCCTTTCTTTATCATTTGAAATAAATAGAAATCAAGAGAAAAAATGCACTCTGTAAAATTACCTACTTTGGGTAAGGGGTTTGAAGAAAGCAACATTGTACACAGACACTTTAGTAGGGCTTAGAATAGTTATTTTAGAGTTTAGAAGAAATGATAGAGATTATCTAGGTCATCCCTGTTATCCTGCTGATGAAGTTGAGTTACTCTTTTAAGATCATACAGCTCATGAAAGAGCAGGAAATAAAACCAGCTCCTGACTGACTCCAAATCTGTTGTTCTTTTCCCTGCACACTACTGCCCTAGCTGGTAGCATGCTGATATAAAGAACCTTTGTCATAGATACCTAGGAGGAAGCAGGTAAAGGGATGATACACACAGAGCAGGGAAATAAAATCCCACCAAAGAAAACTTGAACCATTTGATGATTTTATTTAGACTGCCTCAGGTGAGAAACTGAGGCTCTTTGGTTTCTGAGTCCTGGAAAAAAAAAAGTCGTAACATTATCACACATGGAATCAGAGACCTTAGAGAGCATGTGGTCTGACTCTTCTTAGACCTAGGAAACTGAGGACCAAAGAGGGGAGATATACTTAATTAGGGTCACACTTCAGCTTGGGTGAAGAGAAAGGACTCAAGTCCCAGTAGCCTAATTCTCAGATGATGGATTTTTTTCATGGTGTCATGTTCTCTCTTCTCTATATAGATGTATTAAAATAAAAAATAATGACAACAAAATGCCCCAAACCTACAATGGGCCAAAGAACAGCTTCAAGTGTTGATAGGGTTTCCTCATAAAAACCAATCAGCGACTATTGGGAAGGATAACTGACTTTATAAATGCCTGCTCCAAAGCAGTGAAAGTGTTCTCATGAGAATAAATAGCATCCATTTCTAAGGCTTAATTTACTCCTCAATCATTTCTCATCTCCTATTGTGCTCCTGGGAAAACTGGATTACATGGATATTTGGTGCAAAATCAGTTCACAAACTCTGGATAACTTTCTCCTTTAATATTTTACTTTTGAGTTCCTGGATGCTCATTTTCTACTGTCAGAAAAAATAGAGCCTCCAGACATTGATTGGGCTTAGAACAGTTTTTTCAGGAAATTATTATTCCTAGAAGACACAAGTGATCAATATTGATGAACAACGTTATTACTAGTTGTTTAATAGGCAAAGAGGATAAAAATGAAAGAGTTGGCAAACTAGACTTCTCAGCTTCTCTTAGTAGATGACTTCATATACTGTGGTCACTCTTATGCTTTGATAAATCTATGCTCAGACTAGAGATCATGATAAGCTGCTTGCTTAATGGGCCTCATAGAACCCATCAAATAGAACCCCTGGCATGCAGAAACTTAATGATCAAGCTAATGGAGATATTATTGATGAAAATACATGACTGTCTCCTGAACAGTAAGGCCAATTAATTAACAGTTATTTACTTCCAGAAAACTCTGAGACATAATTTTGCAGGAAGTTTTCCTAAAAGTAAGTTTTTAGAGTTCCAGAGACCTGCGTTCAAATCCCAGCCCTGCCATTTTTCTAGGAGTATGGCTTAGAGGCTCTGAGTAGGTAAGCTCCCTCAATTGTAAAATGTGAATGCTAGTGCCATCCTTCCTTTTATTAAAATATTTTGAATACATATTATATACTCATGATACAAAATATATGTGGTACAAGAGTATCCAGTGAAACACATTATTCTTCCCTCCACTGATAGCCACAAAATTCTTCTCCCTGGTACAATGCCTGTTACCTAATTCACGAGTTCTCTTCTGCAGATATTCCATGCATTTATAAACACACACATTTACACCCATACATATTTTAAAATTACATCTGAGTATCTATTTTTAGAGTTGTCAATTAGGCAAGTAGATAAAGCTCGTAAGGCATCCAGTCCCTAATCATATTATTAGAGGGTTTTTCAAAGTACTTTAAAGAATCATTTACAATATACAACGTTTGCTAGTGCCCAAATTCTAGGAGCAGTAGCTGGAAGGAAGCCATAACCCACTGAGGAGAAAGAACTTCTGACATACCACTCAGCTGACACACTGTAAGGCATCGATGATGCCGGCCATCTGTTTCATTTTCTTTCACTGCCAGAGTATCATAAATTATCTTCTGCAGCAATCAAGTTCTACCCCTTTCCGTAGCAAGTGTCTATAGTGGAAGAAATACATCAAGCTAAACAAAGTTGGAGACATCCAACTGTCTAGGTCACCCAAGTGATGGAAACAGTAGCGAAGGAAGTTTAGGTGGATCTTGGAAGCCAAACTGGATTTCTTAAGAACTTTAAATGAAGCAGCACCATTGAATTCAACTTAAAAGAATATCTTAAAACATGCAAAGACAAGAATATAGTCTTAGAACTATTACATGTTAGAGTTGGAAGGTAGACATAGGAAGCATTATTGTTCCTTATTCTCACCTTTCCTATGTTCATGTCCCTTGACATGATTTTCCATTTTTTACCCCTAGAGGCAGAATCCACCTCTTTGATTCTAGTCTTAACCACATGGCATGCTTTGATCAAAAGAATGTAGGTAAAAGGGACAGTGACGCAGTTTTGAGCTCAGGCATTAATGGTTATTGAATGTTTCTACCCACCCATTTGCACTTTCTGCCTTCACCATGAGCGGATCCCCCCTTGGGCTACCCAGTGGCCCAAGAAGGATGAAAATTACATTAAGCATTAGAACCGGATCCTACCTAGAACACAGACATGTCAAGCCTAGATCAGCTGAACCCCAGTCAATCTGCAAATTTATGAGTTAGGATGATGATAATTTAAGTCAGAAAATTTGATGTGGCTTGCCATATAGGATTATCATGGCTACAGCTGATTATAGCTCTCACAGATCACTTCTAAAGGGGAAGGAATGTTTCTATGTTTCAGCTTTGCATAGTGACGACCACACAATAGGCACTTATATTTGTTGCACTGTATTTAACCTAATGCAACAGCTTATTCTCAGATGAGGATTCCTCTGGGTTTACAGAGGACTGACTTATTGTCTATGGAATATTACACAGTTAAGTAGCAGGAAATGTAGAATTGGATTTCCCTATCCCCCAAGCTAGGGAACAATGACCTTAAAAAGTAGGGCTTCTCAGCCTTGTCACTATTGACATTTGGGGCCATCTCTACACACTAGATCCCAGATATGTAAAAACCGAAAATGTCTCCAGACATTGCCAGATATACAAAGTAGACCAAAATTGTCCATAGTTGGGAATCAATGAGCAATTACAACACTTTTGACTACATAATTTTTAACTGCTAAAACATATACGTTAAAGAATGCAGACTGGATAAAATATAAGGGTAACTGATATCTTACTCATATAAGTTTTGTTACAAGTATTTAAGACACTGGAAATCATAGTTATGAGTTAACTAAAGACCAATGTGGAACCTAAATTAACCACCTTCATCAACTAAAGAATGGAGCACAAGGCAATTCTTTGTAGTTAAAACGATTTTAGCAATAGAATTTTAGATGCTCATTCTTATGAATCCATTCTATCTTCCTGGTATTCTGGTCATTTTTACCATTTTCCTTATTATAGCTCAGGAAAAAGTCTGCAGGGCCAGGCCAGGGAATAAGAAAATCCCTTTTCTTTGTTAAGATTTTCCTAATTCTTGATCAAGACTTAAAAGGTCTCTTGGCTCATACATCCCTACTGGCTATCTGATGGCACTGACTTCCACCTAGCATTGGGGCTGCACTTATCTCGGCACACGATGGAACTCATTAGCTCATCATATACATTTCCTATCCTATTAGCCACTGATACCTTCTGTAACCGTGCTTCTTCTATCTACCCATTAGAATTTTCAGGACTACTTCCATAACACACAGATGCTTAGCCTCACCCCAGACCATTTAATTTTTAACTTCCTGGAAATAAAGCTGAACACTAGTCATTTAAAAAAAATATCCCCTTGTAATTTCATTGAGCAGGCAGGGTTGACAACTAGTGTTTTAAAACATACATCATATGAGGTCACATTTAGTTAAAGAACGAGTCACATCAAGAACACCACCCAAAGCTCTTACCATGACCCATAGGGTCCTACAAGATCTAGCCCCTGGCTATCCCTCTCTTATCTCTAACCATGCCCCCAACCCTCTCTGCTCAGTCACACTGCTCTCCCTGTTAACCCTGACATGCTTCAAGTAGAACCTTTGTCTCAGGATCTCTGCTTTTTACATCTCTTGTCCTAGAATATTCTTTCCCAGATGTTCACGCGGTCCAAAACATGAGCTCATCCAGGTGATTCCTCAGATACCCATTCGCCAAGATGCTTTCCCTGACCTCTCTACAGAAAAGAGCAACCTTTTTCTCTGCAACCTCATCAGCATCTGTTGTTTCTCGCCTTTTTAATAATCACCACTCTCACTGGCCTGAGATGGTATCTCAATCTGGTTTCTATTTGCATTTCTCTGATGATCAGTGGGGAGGTAAATTAGTTCAACCACTGTGGAACACAGTGTGGTGATTCCTCAAAGATCTACAAGCAGAAATACCATTTGACCCAGCAATCCCATTACTGGGTATATATCCAAAGAAATATAAATAATTCTATTACAAAGATACATGCATGTGTATGTTCATTCACAGTAGGAAATACATGGAATCAACAAAAATGCCCATCAATGATAGACTGAATAAGGAAAATGTGGTACATATACACCATAGAATACTATGCAGCTATAAAAAGGAATGAGATCATGTCTTGTGCAAGAACATGGATGGAGCTGGAAGCCATTATCCTCAGCAAACTAAGGCAGGAACAGAAAACCAAACACTGCATGTTCTCACTTGTAAGTGGGAGCTGAACAATGAGAACACATGGATACAGCGAGGGGAGCAACACATATTGGGACCTGTCGGGAGTGGGGTCAGGGTAGGGAGAGCATTGGGAAAAATATCTAATGCAAGCTGGGCTTATTACCTAGGTGATGGGTTGATATATGCAGCAAACCACCATGGCACACGTTTACCTATGAAACAAACCTGCACATCCTGCACATGTACCCCAGAACTTAAAATTAAAATTAATGAAAGAAAAGAGCACCTTTTAATTCTTTATCCTCCAAACTTCGCTGTGTTTCTTCAGAGCACTTATTAAAATATGACTTAGATAAATGTGTATATTTGCTCATTTTCTCCCTCCTCATGAAGGCAGGGACTGAACATGTTTTGGTTCACCTCAATACACCCAGCATCTGTATCAGTGCCCAGAATCTAGAAAGAACCCATAAAACATTTGCTGAAAGATTTTAACAAATAAGAACTACAAAATATGTTTATGTTTATTCCAATTCATGCACTGGATTAGGTGCTTTATAAATGATTACCTCATTTCTTCTTCAGGGGAAGTCTTGTTTTTCTTAATTAAGAAACTTGAGAATGAGAAAAATTAAGAAAAACACACAAAGTCCAATACATAATAAGTTCTAACATCATAATTAGAACCCAGGATTTTTTCATTCCTACACTCCTTTTTCCCTCTAACACAACAGCCCTTCTACTTGGGGTGTTTTCTTGGACAGAGTATAGAGGGGAAGAACTCAGGGCGTTAGGCAGTTTGGGTTTGTAATGGCCACCATAAAGCTCTGACTGTGAGCAAAACAATGAATCTTCTTTGACCCTAATTTTCTTGCCTGTAAAATGACTGGTTTGAGCAACATCATATTTTTTTTTTTTTTTTTTTGAGACGGAGTCTCACTCTGTGGCCCAGGCTGGAGTGCAGTGGCCGGACCTCAGCTCACTGCAAGCTCTGCCTCCCAGGTTTACACCATTCTCCTGCCTCAGCCTCCTGAGTAGCTGGAACTACAGGCGCCCGCCACCTCGCCCAGCTAGTTTTTTGTATTTTTTAGTAGAGACGGGGTTTCACCGTGTTAGCCAGGATGGTCTCGATTTCCTGACCTCATGATCCGCCCGTCTCGGCCTCCCAAAGTGCTGGGATTACAGGCTTGAGCCACGCGCCCGGCCGAGCAACTTCATATTTAAGAACACTGCAGAGCTTGAGAATTCTACTGTAGACAAAACTGGGCTTGCTCTCTATGGCCATAGACTACAGAACCACCAGGGAAAAGATGACAAAGATCCACATTCAGGTCAACATGGAAATTCCATTTCTAACAAATGCAACTTTCTGAAAGGTAGCCAGGCTTCCAGGAGGGGTGGTCAGTCTCTACAGCTGTGAGGTTCAATCTTGTCTTCAGGGAATAGCCTGAAGCGCCTTCTTCCTTGCACTGGGGTTGAACTTGAAAACTTCTGAGTTTTAGTATATACATACATATATAGTATATACACACAGATTCTGTGATATTCTATTCTTCATGGACATTATGTTTGTTAAATAATTATGACTCTGCTTTGCCGGCCTGTCACAGCATAGAGAAACAACCTGTCTCTATATTGTCCTGAAATATAGGCCTCAGCAAACAATATGGAGTCCTGGACCACAGGCATCCTGTGTTCCGCCATTGCAGGGGAGTAATTACCACAATGCTCCTTCATTCCAGACTCTTCCTGGGCCAATTAGCATCCCTCACGGGTAGAGGGCAGCCAATCAGCATTCAGATACTCCGAAGAGCGAACTGACAGCTTGGATCCCAGCAGTTGGTTTGATTATCCCCTTAGAGAGAGTGTGCAGCTGAAGTCTCTCATGGAAAATGAGTCAAGGTGGGAGAAAATTCCAAGTTGTTTATAAGTGAGAGCTTCATCTTCAAACAGCTTTGAGAGGAAGCCTGTCACTAAGGACTGAACTGAATTTTCCATTCCAAGACTTAATTCTCTTTAGGGCTTAACAGTCTTTCCTGCTGCTGCTATTTCCAGAAATAACCAAGATGCCTACAGAGTGATGTCAATGGCACCAGTGATCAGATAACAGCCTGCACTATGAAGTAACAGATGAAGCTTTTGTTAAATATAAAACAAACTGCAGAAACCCTGAATACTTTTCTTTTGAATCAGCATGAAATGTATATATATATATGTAACTTATGCTCTAATTTTGCCTTGAATTGTTATTCTTTGGGCTAGGGTTTATAACCTCTTCGAGTCTACTCGAAAGTGGTGAAATTTAAATGATGATGTCTTCTGTTCTCCAGAAATGCTGTTAGAAGCAAACTATAGCTTCAAAGAATTATTTCCCAAAGGCAAAATTGCTGCTGACACTATTTAAGAAATACTACTTAGGTTTGGCTCAGCAGGGTTAAGTAGACACAAAGAAAGGGAATGTTTACCCAGCTCCAAAGGGACAGAAGGAAACAGTACATCAGCACAGTTTTGTCTGTGGAATTCAGAGCACAGGTTGGCGCTTAGTATCAAAAATCTCATCCATGTATCAGTTCTTCAATCCGCCTTCTCTGTTACTTTCCAGAACTCTAATAAAGAGAAGAAATTTAGTCGCATGTCACACGAAGTCTTGACACACTTACATTGCTATCATTTCCTTTCTGAACCATTAAGCAAGTATTTTGACTTTGCCTTCTCTGGATGTATTAGTTTTCCTGTGCTGCTGTAACAGAACATCGTATACTTAGTGGCTTAAAACAATACAAATTTATAATCTCATAGTTCTGTAGATCAGAAGTTGGTATGACTTTCACCAGGCTAAAACCAATGTGCTGTCAGGTCTGTGTTTCATTTTAGAGGGTCTAGGGGAGAATCTGTTTCCTTGCTCATTTAGGTTATAGGCATAATTCATTGCCTTTCAATGTAGGACTGGGGTCTCCATCTTCTTAATGACTGACAACTGAGGTCCATTCCCAGCTTGTAGAAGTTGCCTATGTGTCTTGGCTTGTTACCCCTTCCTACACATGCAAAGCCAGCAATGGCTGGTAGATCTGTTGCAACCTGGGTTATGAGAATAATACTAAAGTAGTACTCGCATTGGATTAGAGGACCCTCTAGGGAAAGAGGAGACTTTTAGACAGGGAGACTTCATTACCACTGGCAGTAAAAGGCCCTTAATTTACATGAGCTAGTCAAATAGTCCTTGTGGAAACTCTAGGATTTGCAGTACAGATGTGTCTCAGGTCAAGGTCAGATCTATCCTATTTCAGTCTAGGCAGAAGTGCAATAAAAATAGAATAAATATGGGAGTTTATAAAAAGCTACATTCAGCTAGATCTTTGCAGACAACCTATTTTTATGCCATATGTATATTAGCATTATCAGGAGAAATGCACTTTTAGATATAACATTATTTGTGAACACTAAAAGCTTTCATCAAAATATTTCCAATGACTTTGGAAATTTGTTGGTAAGGAGAAGTATATGAACTATATTTGAACCTGAAGTTAACTTTATTTGCATTTTCATTTTCTTGTTTCAGTCAACAAAATGTTCCAGAGTTTCCAGCAAATGCCTTGTCATTATTGATTTTGAAGTAGAAAATGAATGTTTAAAAACTATAATTCTGGAAGAATGGTATATGTATATATGTGTGTGCATATATATGTGTATATATGTACACATACATGTATATACACACATACATATATACGTGTATGTATCTCACTTTTAGAGGCCTGCTGGGACTTAAGTTTACTTACAAGTCTAGAAGCAAAGAAAGGCAGGTATTGAGGACCTGTGTATATATATACATATATATACACACACACACAGGATGAGGCAGAGATGGACAAACTATATATAGGCCATATAGTATATGTACATATATATTATATATACTAGATGCTGAGACTAATGCAAAGCTATTGATTCAGATTAGATTAAAATATAGGACATTAGTATGCATCTGACCTTTAACTTTCAATTTTGTCCTAGCACATTGAAGTTAAACTTACCTTGCCTTGAAACAAACTAAAGGAAATAAAGATGAATACCCTGCGAGGCTTACATTGACCACTGAGAAAAGAGCAGAGTTCCCACTCCTTCACATGTTGAGGGCCCTAGACTCTTAGACTAAGATTCATAAATTGTTAAATAGACAGTGCCTTAGAAATCACATAGTTGGACCCATTTGTTTTCTATGGTAACACATAGCTCTTTTCATTCCTATTTTGCATCACTTATTCTACACTAAGGAGGACAACTATCCATCAATGTTTAATGAACTTCAAAGATATTCATTAGGTTGTATTTTCTAGGGTATAGAGCTTTGGCAGAAACAGTTTATAATCTTACAGTTCTCTAGATCAGAAGTTAGTATGAGTCTCACCAGGGTAAATCCAAAGTGCCAGCAGGGCTGTATTTCATTTTAGAGGGTCCAGGGGAGAATGTGTTTCCTTGCTCATAAGCTTTGGTGGGGGAAAGTCTTTTGGGGCACTTTCATTCATGAGGTTGGAGTAACAAACCAATTAAGTTTGCCTAGCCCTGCTCTCTTGTTCTCCTGTGGCAAGATTAGAAAGTTGCACTTCTGCTTTGGAGTTGTTTAGATCTGAGAAGACTTATGGACTAGGAGACTCTCAACATTGGGAAATATTATCCCGAGTTCTGAGTCTCCTTCTCTTGGTCTTGTTTTGTCTCATAGAAAGCTGTGGTCTTCCTAGAATAATGACCCTAGAAGGATTATTCCTTGACACTAGAGTGGTAGAACCAGAGGATTGAGCAACAACGTGAACTTGGGGGATGGCCACCTGCTGGCTCCTTATACTTGCTTTGCTTCCAGGTTGGACCAGCCTTTAGTGTGTTTATTACTCAGGATTCTCCAGAGAAGCAAAATAGTAGAATGAATATACCTCCTTGTAGGTCACACATTGTATCTCACTTTTAGGGGCCTGCTGGGACTTAAGTCTACTTACAAGTCTAGAGGCAAAGAAAGGCAAGTCCTGAAGAGAATCAGCATTGTTTTGCATGGCAGGTTCCTGAGGAGAGACAGTTTTCTCAGGCAATGTAGGGTAAACCTCCTCAGGCAAGCTAGAAAGGCTATACACCTGGGATTAGGGCCACTTCTGCTTGGGGTGGAAAGGGATATTTTGCCTAGGGTGGAGAATCCCTTGTCATGCTGCCCTCATCACTCCATTTAAAATTATTTCAAAATTTTTCTTGATGATTTCTCAATAAATTTAACAGACCCTTTGAAAACATCCCTGCTGTACTTAGTGGTACTGGATACAACCGGCCAACACACTTTCTTGCTAATTTCTGTCTTTGACAGCACCGGTAAAGAATTTAGGGGCTTGATGTCCCCAGCTTGATCAGGGTCTTCTCACATGTACCCATTTCAACTTATAAGAACCCATTATTTCCCATCAATGCCCTCACTTTAAACAGTTGACACCCTGTCAGGCTGTGAGTTCAACTTATACTGTAATTAAGCCAGTTGCAGGATGAGGTTCTGCATTAGATTTTCAGCAATTTCAGCCCTGTGGAAACAGGAGAAAAGAGTCTCCTTCAGGACACACATAGAAGATCTTAGGTCTTTGATGCAGCACTTAAACTGGAAATTCAAATTCCTGAGCTCATCCTTATCTGTCACCACTTTGTCTAGTGACATTAGCAGCAATCAACCAGTGTCACTGTTTCATTTATTTTCCAAAAATATTGAAAAGTACCATATAGGGTCATGTAGCTCCTTGCTTCTTTTAAGTGATTATTCAGAGTAAGAATATTTTGTATATCTCTGTAAAAGTTAAGACCATGGGATATCAGTTCTCTCTGTATTACTGGAAATAGAGTCATTGGCATCTTTAAATCTAATCAAAGAGTCGATTCCAAAAACACCAGAATCAATTCAGAAAAACTCATCTTTAAAATTCTCTAGAATCATTTTTGGTACCAAAATCTTTTTAGTCAGGGTTCTCCAGAGAAACAGAACTAGTACAAGATACATATCACCCTTCCTTTGATATTAAGCTTCATTTTACAAATGTAGAAACTGAGATTCAGAAATACAAGTTCATTTATTGATAGTCACCTTGCTGGCTCAAGGGAGAGCTAGCAATAGGGCTCAGAGACATGTTGTATACTGCTCTTCTCATCATACACTGTTGAATGAAGAAATCATTGAATATACTTCAATTACTTGGCATGTCCAGGAAATAGGTAATTCTGTTTAACTAAGGAATAGACAATTTAGTAAGTAGTATGACCCAGTCCTCTGATGCCAATGCTCAGTCTTGGAACGAAAATAACTTTAGGGAGCACCTAACCATGTTGGGAGATCTCTCATCCCCATGCTTTCAGAAACATAGCCAACCAAGAATCTTTAGTTGAAAAAGGAGACCATCCATCCATTATTGTTATCAGTATACTTGAAAGACTTCTCACAAAGGCAGCTGCTGACAACTTAAGCTAAACAGAGTAAGTCCAAGCAGGAAAATTAAAAAACCTTTTCCCCAAACTTCATAAAAGAAAAAACTCCAGCAATGCAATAGAAATAATAGCTGCTTCCAAAATATCATTCTGATGCAAAACTAAGAGCTAGAAAAGGATCCGAAAAGTAAGAATTGACCCATGTTTATGAAAGTAATAACTGAGAGAAAATGTGAACTTCTAAACAGCTCTGGAGCCTTCGGCTGGCTAACCAAACTAAGAGTAAAATGAGACTGTTATGAAAAATCGTAAAACCTGCTGGAGCTGAATGTTCACCAAATGGGTTAAAAACTTTGTTGGCCAAAGCTGTCCTCCTGTCACCAAGGCTTTGGGTTTTATTGGCTAGAGGACCCACAGTTAGTGATTTTACATTTATAAAGCAGAGAGATCACTGAATTTAGGCTCCAATAGACAAGAATTTCTAAACTGGTCTTATCCAGCCACAGGGCCTTTGCACAGAAAATATCTCTCTTCCTAAATGTGTACATGTCTCCTACCCATTTTGGCCTAAACATACGGGTAACTCCAGAGAGATGATGACAACCTCCTTATGAAAATAGCTTTCCTCCATCGCACATTCTATCCTCTGATCTTTCATTTTCTTCATAGCATGACATCAGTTATTCTTGGGTGTCTGGGTTTGAATTTGTTGCTTATTGTATACAACTCTCTTAACCTCTCTCGACCTCCCTTAGTTTTCTCATCAGAAATAATGGAACATTTCCTACTGGACAAAGTTCTCACACAGATTAGATGATAGGTGTTTTAAGCACTTATATCTTTTATGGGAATACAGTGAGAACTCAAAGGTCTTAGCTATTTCTATTGCCATAATCGGAAATTCTTTCTAAATTTATTTTATGATATTAATCTCCCCTGCCTAGTCCCATACCAATTACAGTAGGAGAAGTGGGACAGGACTGTTCTTCTTCACAAATGTATCCCTAGCCCCTAAAGAAGTGTCTGGCACATCACAGATACTCAAATGATCTGCTGAATGAATCAATCAGTAACCAAGGGTAAGTCTTGAATTCTTTGAGCCTCAGTTTTGCCATCTGTAAAAGAGAGATAATGGCTCCCAACCCATAGGTTATGAAGAATCAAATGAGATTTATATCCCTGCTTCTCCAGCTGGAACACATGTGCCCCAGGAAATAATTTGGAATACCAAGATTAGGTAAAGTTAAATTAAACACATAGCATAGTTCATCAGAGGTTTGATTTTGCCAGAAGATTCAGGGGGAACAACAGTTTAGAATTTTTATACTTCTAATAGGATACTTTTAAATTATTAATTTGTTATTTTGCTCTTTCTGTATTTTTTCCTCTGCTCCACTATAAGAGGACAGTTTAGCATTTTTATCCCTTTCCCTGAGGGGCATGTGTATTGCTGGGTGAAAGCAGCATTTTGCTTTTGTTCTCAAAACAAACAAACAAACAAAACAAAACAAAACAAAAGGAATGCTGAGTGTGATTATGCTAACTTTAAGGGATCAGAGGGGAAGAAGAAAGAGCTGAATGCCTAGGCAAAGAGGATAGATGTGAGGAGGGAAGAAAGGTTTCCCCATGAAATGAAAGGGCTTCTTTTTGATGGGGTGAAGACAGTTAAGGAATAGAGGCTTACAAAGAATAACTGATACCAGAAGGACTCTCCAAGGTGGAAAATAGAAGATTTTGGGACCTTTAGAGCTCCAAGAGACAGGTAGCCTCAATCAGGAGACATGGAGCCTCAATTATGAGACATGGAGCCTCAATCAAGAGACATGGAGCCTCAATCATGAGACATGGAGCCTCAATCAAGAGACATGGAGCCTCAATCATGAGACATGGAGCCTCATTCAAGAGACATGGAGCCTCAATCAAGAGACATGGAGCCTCAATCATGAGACATGGAGCCTCAATCATGACTGAGACTAAATTTCCCAATAGCCAGGCAAACTAGGCACATGGAGGAATTGAAAACTGGTTTAGAGAAATAAATGTGTCATTTCTTATGATGTCGGACAATAAAAATCACTCTGGTATGTTGCCTTGCAAGGCTTAGTCAAATTCTTGCACAATTGGCAAAATACTGTTTTCCATGCCAGCTCACTTTTCTGTTTAATAATTTTAACTTTTTAGGTTCAGGAGTTACATGTGCAGGTTTGTTACCTGAGTGTATTGCAAGATTCTCAGATTTGGAGTACAACTGATCTTGTCACCCTGGTACTGAACACAGTACCGTATAGTTTTTCAGCCCTTACCCTTCCTCCTCCCTCCCTGCTCTAATATTTCCCAGTTTCTGTTGTTTCCATCTTTATGTCCATGAGTACACAATGTTTAGCTCTCACTTATAAGCGAGAACATGCTGTATTTGGTTTTCTGTTCCCATGTTAATTTGCTCAGAATAATGGCCTCCAACTGTCTTCATGTTGCTTCAAAGGACATATTATTGATTTTCATGGCAATGTAAAATTCTGTGTGTATAGGTAGCACATTTTCTTTATCCAGTCCACCATTGATGGGCATCTAGGTTGATAGCATGTCTTTACTACTGTGAATATTGCTGTGATGAACATGCAAATGCATGTGTGTTTTTGGTAAAGCAACTTATTTTATTTTGGATATATACTCAGTAACGGGATTGCTGGGTCAAAGAGTAGTTCTAAGTTCTTTGAGAAATCTGCAAACTGCTTTCTACGTGACTGAACACCACCATCAACAGTGTATAAACATTCCCTTTTCTCCTCAGCCTCACCAGTATCTGCTGTTTGACTTTTTAATGATAGCTATTCTGACTGATGTGAGATGGTATCTCATTGTAGTTTTGATTTGCATTTCCTTGATGATTAGTGACGTGTGGCATTTTTCCATGTTTATTGGCAGATTGTACGTCTTCTTTTGAGAAGTGTCTATTCATGTATTCTATTTATTTTTAAAGGGGCTATTTGTTGTGTGCTTGTTCAGTTGTTATGTTCCTTATAGATTCTGGATATTGGTCCCTTGTTGGATGCATAGTTTGCGAATATCTTCTCCCATCCTGTAGGTTTTCTCCTTATTATGTTGATAGTTTCTTCTGATGTGCCGAAGCTCCTTAGTTCAATTAGGTCCTACTTGTCAATTTTTGTTTTTGTTGCAATTGCTTGTGAGGCCGGCCTCCTTTTTTTTGTTCTTGTGAGTGTGTGTATGAGGAAGAACATGTGCAAACCCAAAGAACCAGCAAGTTAATATGCAGTGACTGATTAGAAAATACACTTTAGAGTTCAAGGCAGCCAGTGGCTTTAGCCCCAACAGCATATCACGGTGAACAAGACAAGCCAAGTTCCTTGAAGACAGATTAGGCTGATAACGATGGCAGTGACAGACTACAGGTATTTCCCCCGAGTGGCCACTTCGGATTTCTTGATACCCACAATCTAGTTTGATATGTATTCTTACTGCATGAACCAAATCCTTAACATGAATTTATAAAAAATTTGTAGCATTCCTGGTAAAATGAGGCCTCTACCCTTTACCATCTTCCTTCACTGAACAATTCCTTTGAGTCAACAGAGGTTGATGACAGTAGAGACCCCTTCAATCTACCTCTTGAAATTACACATAAAATGGCTACCAGAACCTGAAGATATTGTGCTTGACCACTTATGGACAGCTTTTGGGGGCATCTCTCATCAGTAATTGCTATGATTTGAATGTGTGCCCTCCCCTCAAATTCTGGTGTTGCCAATGTGATAGTTTTAAGAGGTGGGCACATGAAGAGATACTGAGGTCATGAGGGCTTCTCCCTTGTTAATGGGATTAAGGTCCTTATAAAAGAGGTCTCTTGGCTAGGTGTGGTGGCTCACGCCTGTAATCCCAGCACTTTGGGAGGCCGAGGCAGGTGGATCACAAGGTCAGGTGTTCAAGATCAGCCTGACCAACATGGTAAAACCCCGTCTCTACTAAAAATACAAAAATTAGCCTGGCATGGTGGTGGATGCCTGTGATCCCAGCTACTCAAGAGGCTGAGGCAGGAGAATCACTTGAACCTAGGAGGCGGAGGTTGCAGTGAGCCGAGATCGCACCACTGCACTCCAGCCTGGGTGACAGAGCAAGACTCCGTCTAAAAAAAAAAAGTCTCTTGCAGTGTTCTGTCTCTTGCCCATCCATCCCTGCCATGTAAGGACATAGGGATCCTCCCCTCTAGAGGATGTAGTCCTCACTAGGCAACTGAACTTGCTCTTGGACTTCTCAACCAAGAACTGTGAGAAAATAAATTGTTGCTCTTTATAAATTACCCAATTTCATATTCTGTTATCAGAGCACAGAGAAAGATAGCAACAAGATTTTAAGACTGAAACTTGCCAGTGAAGTTTATGAGACACACACCTCATTTTATTCTACTTCTTTTTATTGCACTTTACAGATGTTGTGTGTTCTTTTATTTTAACAGGTTGAAGGTTTTGTGGCAGCTTTGCGTTAAGCAAGCCTATCAATGCCACTTTCCAACAGCATGTGCTCACTTCATGGCTCTGTGTCACATTTTGGTAATTCTTGCAATATTTCTAATGTTTTCATTATTATATGTTTTGATGATCTGTGATCAGCTTTCTTTGAAGTTACTATTCTAATTGTTTTGGGGTGCCATGAATCACGCTCATATAAGACAACAAACTTAACAGATAAATGTTGTGTATGTCCTCACTCACTGCTCCACTGTTCAGCTGTTCCCCCATTTCTCTCCCTCCCCTCAGTTCTCCCTACTCCCTGAGACACGCAAAATTAAAATTGGGCCAATTAAAAACCTTAAAATGCCCCTATGTGTTCAATTGAAAGAAAGAGTCACATGTCTCACTTTAACCAAAAGCTAGGAAAGAATAAGATCAAACCAGTTACAACACGTCCTTATGCCAAAGCCTGTTCCACAGCAAGGCTCCAACTCTCTTCAAAACTATGAAGGCTGAGAGAGGTAAGGAAACTTCAGAAGAAAAATTGGAAGCTGGCAGAAGTTGGTTCATGAGGTTTAAGGAAATAAGCTGTTTCTATAACATAAAAGTGAAAGGTAAAGCAGCAAGTGCTGATGGAGAAGCTGCAGCAAATTATCCAAAAGATCTAGCTGAGGTAATTGATGAAGGTAGCTATACTAAATAACAGATTTTCAATGTAGATGAAACAGCTTTATCCTGGAAGAAGACGCCACATGAGACTTACATGGCTAGAAAGGACAAGTCAATGTCTAGCTTCAAAGAACAGGCTGATCTTCTGGCTAGGGGCTAATGCAGCCAGTGACTTTAAGTTGAGGCCAACACTCCTTGGCCATTCTAAAAATCCTAGGGCCCTTAGGAATTTGCTAAATCTACTCTGCCCGTGCTCTGTAACTGCAAAAACAAAGTCTAGATGACAGACTTTTTTTATGGCATGGTTTACTTAATATTTTAAGCCCATTATTGAGATTTATTGTTCAGGAAAAAAAAAAAAGATTTCTTTCAAAATATCACTGCTCACTGACAATGTACCTGGTCACGCTAGAGCTCTGATGGAGATGTGCTAGGTGATGAATGTCGTTTTCATGCCTGCTAACACAACATCCATTCTGCAATCTATGGATCAAGGAGTAATTTCAATTTTAAAGTCTTGATATTTAAGACATACATTTCATAAGCAATAGCTGCCATACATAGTGATTCCCCTGATGGATCTCTGCAAAGTAAACTGAAAACCTTCTGGAAAGGATCCACCACTCTAGATGCCATTAACAACATTCGTGATTCATGAGAGTAGGCCAAAATATCAGCATTAACAGGATTTTGAAAGAAATAGATGCTAATCCTCATAGATGACTTCAAGAGGTTTGAGACTTCAGTGGAGGAAGTAATTGCAGATGTGGTGGAAATAAAAAGAACTAAAACTGGAAGCAGAGACTGAAGATGTGACTAAATTGCTATAATGTCAGAATAAAACTTGAATGAAGACTGGCTTCTTATGAATGAGCAAAGAAAGTGGTTTCTTGAGGTGCAAAACTACTCCTGCTGAAGATGCTGTGAATGTTGTTGAAATGACAACAAACTAGAACATTACACAAATTTAGTTAATAGTGGCAGGATTTGAGAGGATTGACTCCAATTTTGATAAAACTTCTACTGTGGGTTAAACGCTCTCCAGCAGCATCACATGCTACCGAGAACTCTTCTGTGAAAAGAGCCCACTGGTGCAGTAAACTTCAGTGTTGTCTTATTTTAAGAAATTGCCACACCCACCCCAACCTCCAGCAACCTCCACCCTGATCAGTCAGCAGTCATCAACATGGAGGCAAGACCCTCCATCAGTCAAAAGATTATGACTTGCTGACGACTCAGAAGATTTTTTTAGCAACAAGGTATTTTTAATTAAGATACGTACATTGTTACTTTAGACATAATGCTACTGCACACTTAATAGGCAACATAGTATAAACATAATTTTATGTATGCTGGGAAACCAAAATTCACATGACTCATTTTATGGTAATATTGGCTTTATTATAGTAGTCCAGAAGCAACTCTGTGATATCTCCGAGGTATGATGATACAATAACAAATGTTTTTTTCAGCTGTTCCCACATAATTACATAATTGGGGCTCTTGAAAGACTTGATCTACGACATGCAATAGAAATTGTCTGGACATCGATTATGTTGGGTAATATTTAATTTGCTTTAATTTGGCTCAATTTCCCCAAATCTGTAGATTCACTAGAACATTTTTCCCATTAACCTGGGAGAAGTATAAAACCACATTTTTACTAATGGAACACTTAAAATGCTATTTCGATGTGCAGATTAAGTACATAGTAAAGGATCATAGAACAGTTCTCAAAATGTGGTCGCTGGGCCAGCAGCAGCATCACCTGAGAGCTTGTTAGAAGGGTAAATTCTCAACCCCAACCCCCAATCCCCAGATGTACTGATTCAAGAACACTGGTGGTAGGTTCAGAAATCAGTGTCTTAACAAGCCCTCCAGGTGATTTAGGCACCCAGGGAATTTTGAGAACCACTGCTTGCGAGTTCTGCAACCGTGCTGTACATGAGTGACACCTGGAGAGCTTTTCAACTTCTTCAGGCAGCTCTCCATAGCAATTAAACAAGAACCCCTGGGGGTGAAAATCAGGTATCAGTTATTCTTTTCCAAACTCCCTAAGTGATTGCCAAATTCAACCAAGTTTGAGAACCACTGCTTTAGGATGTCACCCTGTGGGAGAGGGGGTCCAGACCCATGGCTTTTGTTCTTGCTGGCAATCCATTTAAAGTTGATGCCCAGGTTGAGAGGTAGAGGTGAGGCTCTCGCCATCTCAGGACCCTCCTAGCTCTTGGGAGGAAGATTTTCTCCCCTCCAGTAGTCCCATCACACTCCTCTTTTTATGTCCTTCATGGCATTTATCCTTATCAATTTCTTAATGTCTAACATCCGTCTGCCCAGGTAGAATTATAACCTTGAGGGTATGCACCTTGTCTTTCTTGCACACAGTTGCCTCACCAGTTACTAGTTTGGTGCCTGGGACACTGTAAGCACTGAACTATTTGTCAGTTGAATGAATACGTTTTGCCATAATCCACACCAGGACAGGATAATTGAGGTCCTTCCTTAGCCACTATGTTTCCATGACTTGGAGGCATGAAATTATACAAGTAGAAGCGTCCAAAACAATAAACCCTAGGACATACAAATGGAATGCACCAAATCCACCTTTTGAGCAGTAGCATTATAAACAAAGATAAAATTAAGAATTTTCACTTTATTTGAATAAACAAGTAGATTAGTCCCCTAGAGCTTTCTCATAGCCTAACCTCATTGTATTTACAAGCCTCTCCTTTTTAAAATATCCAAATCCCTCCCCATTTTAAAATTTCACTTTAGACAAGATAATCTTTGAGAGTAATTTCAAGTGACCTTGGCCTACTTTGATTGCCATTCACAAAATTCAGCTAAAGTTCCTTTCTGGCGTGGTTATAGTGATCCATCTTTAGCATTAAGTGAATAGAACTACCACTGGGTTATATATCAGAAGTAGGTGGGAAGTATCTCGTATTCATTACCTGCCATCTTTTTCCTTAAAAGTTCGTTTTTCATTAAATCACTTAAACTCATAGGAGTACTTTAATAAATTCACTCATGCATTGCATTCCTGAGGATTATAGCATGCAGTTGGTCAGTAACTGTGTGATTCAGTCTTAAAACTGATAAAAACATCTACAGTAATGAATATATAAAAGTGTTAATATAGATTTTACTTAGCTGTGCTTTTACTGTCATTTTGCTCTGCATTACAGCAGCATAAGAATCATTTACACAAAATATCTCCTGTAAGAGTTCCATTTTACACTCTAACCCCTAAAACAAACCTCAAATTGAATGAAATACATGCTTAATATCTCACAAGAAATATTACATAGAAAATGGACCATACAGATATGATTTCTTGTAAGATAATGAAGAGTCATTGAAATGTTTTAAAAGGTTTTGTTAATACACCTTGCCACCTGGGGTCCCCTTGTCTCCCACATAGAAAGACTGCCCTTTTCCCTTTTCAGCCCCCATGACTTCTTCCCTTAAAAACCAAGGTTATTTTAACAGCTTGATTGAAGTCTAATTGACATACACTAGACTGCACTAGGCAATGTGTATCGTTTGATGTATTTTAAAATATGCATTCACCCATGAAGTCACCACCATGATCAGGAAAGTGAACATATTCATCACCCTCAGGGGGAAGTGAGGGAAAACCTAGAAAAATGGATAGAGGGTTGTCTAATGTCTTTTATTTCCACCCCGGGGCAGCAAAACTGAGAGGCATGATTCTTTCCTCTACCAGAAGTTTCTAAAAATCCAAGCACATTTTAAAGAAAAGAAGCAGTTTTAACAAGAAAATTTGCAGACTTAAGTTTTCTTCCCTCTTTGACAGCAGTGGGCTGACACCAGTTGGGGAAGGGCTACCGTTACTTGCTGCCTAAGACAGTCACACAGTTTCATTTGTTAACCCAGGAGAGGAAAACCATCAGGAAGGTGGTATCCCACCCACAGGTTTTTCATGTTTTCTCTAAAACGTGATAACACAAAAACTACACTGCTCTGATATATTCATATCTACGAGTCACTAGTAAAATGCCTGAAAATAGAATTTAGCACTACAAAATAGTAACATCATAGAGAGTATTTCCACAAACCTAGATGGTATAGCTTACTACCTACCTAGGCTACGGTATAACCTGTGGCTCCTGGGCTACAAACCTGTACAACATGTTACTGTCCTGAATACTATCAGCAATCGTAACACAATGGTAAGTATTTGTGCATTTAGACATAGGAAAGGTACAGGAAAAATACTGCATAAGAGATAAAATACGGTACACCTGTACCATGAATGGAGTTTACAGGACTGGAAGTTGTTCTGGATATAAGGGAATGGTGAGTAAGTGTGAAAGCCTGGGACATTACTATGCATTACTGTAGACTTTCTAAACACTGTACACTTAGGCTACACTAAATTTATTTTTAAATCCTTTCAATAACAAATTAACTTTAGCTGACTGTAATATGATTACCTTATAACAAAGCTTATAAATTTATATTTTAACTTTTTGACTCTTGTATAATAACAGCTTAAAACGTACATTGCATAGCTGTACAAAAATATTTTCTTTCTTTATAACCTTATTCTACACGCTATTTTTTCAGTTTTAACTTTTCAAACTTTGTTAAAAACAAACACACATTAGCCTACGCCTTCACAGGATCAGAATAATCAATATCCCTGTCTTCCATCTCCACATTTTGTCCCACTGGAAGTTCTTCAGAAGCAATAACATGCATGGAGCTGTCATCTCCTAGGATAACAATGCCTTCATCTGGAATACCTCCGAAGGACCGACCTGAGGCTGTTTTAAAGTTATTATTTTTTATGTAAGGAGAAGGAGTACACGCTAAAATAAGAGTAACAGTATGGTAAATACATAAACCAGTAACATAGTCATTTATTATTATCAAGTATCATGTGCTATATACATAATTGTATGGGCTAGGCTTTTATATGACTGGCATCACAAGTTTGTTTGGACCAGCATCACCACTAACACAAATGCATAATGCATTACACTATGACGTTATGAAAGCTAAGAGATCACTAGGTAATAGGAATTTTTTTAGCTCCATTGTAATCTACAGAACCACAGTTATACATCCATATATGCAGTCCATTGTTGACCAAAACATAATTATGCAGCACATGACCGTATATCAATGTTAAATTTCTAGAAGCCTTAAGGACTTATCTAAAATATTACTGAAAGAGTTGTGACACTGTAGTATCTATTCTCAATGAAGTATTGTAAACTAGAAATAAAAAGATACATATTAGATAGAACATTTCAAACCAAGAGTCACACAGAGAAAATATAGCAAAACTCCACTTATGGTACCAATTTTACCAGTTTTGATCCTATTTTGGGGATCAAAAATAGGACCAAGACACACATGACCTCTGCCATCTACCTTATGTCCCAAGTTCTAACTAATACAATAAGATATATAAAAAAAAAGTGTATATAGAGGGAGAAAAAAAAGTCAATCACAGATGATACTATTTTAATATTTGAAAAGCAAAACATCACTGACAAACTGCTAGAAGTAACCATTGCCCACAGTTGGTGGAAATGTAAATTGGTAGATCCATTATGGAAAACAATATATGTATAGAGTTTTCTCCAAAAACTAAAAACAAAACCATCATATAATTTGGCAATATATAAAAAACATATAAAAGAAGTTTTGGATAAATTGAGGCATACAGATATATTGTGATATCAATCAAAATCCGTCTTCAGGAAAGAGAAGCAACATCCTAGATATATATGTGTATGTGTGTGTATGTTTAGCATGTATAAAGTCCTTTTCGAAATAGCACTTATTACGATTCTAAAGTTCATTTGGGAAAGAGGAAAAAACCCTAACAAGTGAGGCTATTAATATTAAGAAAATGAATTTGGATAGGAGAGGGGCAAGGGATTAACAAATAAAACAGGGATGCTCTCCCCTGGTGTGTCTCCGGCATCTAGTACTGTTCCTAACATAAAGCAGGCACCGAATTTATACCAAACGAATAAATGCAGCTTTAAAAATACACATCACCAAGACTCTAACAGATAAATGCAGAAAGGCTATGAACAGACATCCTTTCAAGAGAAAATGCGAATAGAAGAACGACATAATGAAATGTTTAGCCAATATTATTTATAACAAAACAATAGCAGAGAAGTATGATTTGATTCTATAACTCAAACTGAGTAAACAGGGAAAATAGGTATATTACTAGCAGCACTTTTTTTTATTAGATCAATTCTTTAGAAATGTGATTTTATATCCTTAAAAACATCACTCCCTTAGATCCAGTAATTCAATGCTGGGGAATTTATCTGAATAACTAAAAAGAAAGAAAAATGCCCAAATAAAAAAGATGTTCATTGCAACAGTATTGTATAATCAAAATAATGAGTAATTTAAGTAAAAGGCAAAGAGTTTACATAATTACATAACAGAATATAGTAAAATAATTAGAAGTGATGCAGAGACTAAAGTGTCATGAAAATGATGTCATATTAAAATTTTAAAAACAGAATAGATGCATGAGACCGCCATGAGACCAACTGGTATAGATACAAATAAAGACTGGGAAACCCCACAGAGAAAAATAGAAAATGCGGCCAATATTACCTGAATAAAAACTATCTGTAAATCCAGAGACATAAGCCACTTTCACAAGGAAGCCACTCCACTCTTCTCATACCTTTGCATCTGCTTCTCTTTTTTCTGCTATTATCTATTTTCAAATGACAACAACCCTGGTCAACATCCCTAAATCACTTCCAGGTGTTTGCTCCTCACCCTTCCAACTGGATGGCACTGTCCCTGAAAGCAGAGGTCATTTTTCCGGTCTAGTTGATCTTTCCTTAGGCACCTCCTCAGCTCCAGACAGTACCCAGCACCTACTAGGTACACCCAGCGCTGTTGCTAGAACCATATACATTCCTGAGGCCAGAGTCCCAGGCACCTGTCTCTAAACCCGGCATTTGGGATTTGGATTCTGGCTTTTCAGACTGGAGGCCATGGCACACCTGCAGAGCTCAAGATCCTTCCCCATAAAGTTTATCCTCTGAGTTTGTAGCCAGCACAACACTCCCTTATTAAAAGATGACAAAAAGAGGGAGGAGAAAAGATTCCATACCCGGTGTTCTAAGGCCTCAGGGACAGCAGATGTGCTTACCTATTTAATTTCAGAAGAGAATGCAAAGCATCATATCTATAGTTTGCATGTGAACACCTTTATAGTTTAATTTTTTAAAGTCCTGTGAGAAGATATTAGAGACGTGAAGGCACTTTGAAAATGGAAAATTGGAGAGGAATAAAGGGAGGCTTCAGTCATACATCGCCAAGGCCTTTATTTGTAAGATTATCAAAAGTGTCCTACCTGTCTGGGCTCCGATGTCCACCACAACTCTGCGGCACGGAGAAGCCAGCTGGGTTTGACCTTTCCACAGGACCTGCTGCAAGGGCTTTCTGAGAACGGAAGCCACAAGGAAGCACAAAGCCTCAGAATTGCTCTGTCTGGCAGTGCTGACCACACGCAGGCCCTCGTTCCTGTGCTCAGGTGGGCCACTCCCGCCCCTGGGAACAGGCTTCACCAACAAGCGAGGCCCTCTCAGCAGAAGGTAGATGAGTGGAGCCTGCTCATTCAGGCCTGCTTCCGATGGCCACACGAAGGTAGCTCCTGCTTGTTCTCCCTTCCTTTCCTCTCTTCTCATCATCCAGCCGCATCACAAGAGACAGTGCCGCTTCTCTCACATACTCTGATTCCTTGCTACTGAAACTGCGGTCCGTGGACCAGCAGCACCTGCACCACTTGGAAACTTGTAGGAAAGGCAGAGTCTCAGGCGCCATCCCACCTGCAGAGTCCGAATCTGCCCTGTGCGCAGATCTCTGGGTGATCGTTACGCACATTCGCCGCCAAGAAGGCTGCTGTGATTCGCGCTTGGCTCACACTTGCCCCATACCCTTTTCTGAGTGCACTTTCTCCATCTCCAGGCCTTGTTTGGAACTTAACTTTCCTCTTGACAATGTTACTCCATAACTCCTCTCAAGTAAAGTCTGCTCACTGGCTTGGATTTTAGGGACAAGAGACTACTGTGTGGCATTTCAATAAAACATACTAAAGCAGCAACTCTGTGCCTGTTAGACACTGTTAGGCACGTGCACGTCCATTACCTCATTAAAGCCTCATCACAGCTGGCGAGGGAGATATTGTTATTACTTCCAGGTTGTGGAGGAAATCAAGCTTTATCAAAGTGGGGTCTCCTGAGTGCCATCACATAACTAAGTGTCAGAGCTGGGACTGGAACTTCCGTACTGCAAGGACAGAGGCTTCACAGTGCTGTCTCCCTGGTCATTCCAACTTTGAGTTCAACAGCTCTCCTGCAACAACCTCGTTGTCTTTTGTATGGTTTCTATTGCTGCAATAACAGATTAACCACAATTTAGCAACTCACAACACCACGCATGTATTACCTCACAGCTCTGTAGCCCAGACGTCATTGTTAGTGGTGGGATAGGGGTGTCAGACTGGTTTATCTGCTTCAGGCCTGACAAGCCCAAAATTAAAGTCTCAGCATGGAGGAGATTCTGCTTCCAGGCTCATTTAGGTCATTGGCAGAACTTATTCAATGTGGCTATAGAACTGAAGTCCTTGTTTTCTGGCTGGCTGATGGCCAGGGGTCATTCTCAGCTTCCAGAGACCTCCACATTCCCTGGCTTGTGGCCTCCTTCATCTTTAGAGTCAGAAACAGTGGGTCAAATCCTTCTCTCCCACCTTGAATCTTTCCAACATTTCCCATCTGCCTCATCTTTGCTGTTTCCAGCTGCAGAAAGTTCTCTGCTTTTAAGGATTTTTATATGACTAAATTGAACCCACCTGGATAATCCAGGCTAAACTTATTCTAAGATGGAACTGTCATTCCATCTGCAAGGTTCCTTTTGCCATGTTGTGTAACATATTCCCAGGTTCTGGATTTCAGGCCATGAACATCTCTGGGCAGCCTTTCTGCCTTCCATCCATTGAAGCCCACACCACTCAATTATATCACCCTCTTTCTTTTCTTTTCATATCATTAATATTTTCTAGACTCCTTAAGGCCACATAACATTGTAGTATCTGGCTCCCTGGCATTCTTCTCCTCTTTTCTGGCATTCCCCTGAGACAAATGAGTGACCACTCTGGTGACCTTCTTTCTCACTGTCAAGCATTTTTCACCTCCAATCCACTTTTTGTGGTCACCTTTTGCTGTGCTGTTGCCAACAGGGAACCACTGGTGAGAACTAGAAAGTTGTTCTGTATATGGGACTGAAGTTTTATTGCAAGATGACTGGCTTTTATTTGATATTTATGTACGCAAAGTATATCAAAATCAAATTTGAAAGGCGTGAACAATACCTGGTGATAGAGGATATGATTATACAGCATCCGTCAAAACATGCCAGTAAACTGATTTTTGAAAAATCAAGAGTAAACAATTTCATAGCCTCAAATGTCAGACTTCAATAAAAAGAAATATGATTTTGGAATGAAACCTTTTTAACAGTCCTGTGTAATGACAGGAATTGATTTTGGCATCTGGATTTGAATTCCCTTGCTGCTTTTAAAAACATATTTAAAAGGAGATTAGTACTAAATTTGGTTACATCAATATGATTTTAGAGAGAGCTAGTATGATTTACATGCTATATAAAGCCCATTTTCTCCATTAAGGATGGAGGAATGGGCCATCTCCTCCATGAAGTCACATCTGATCTCAGTTGCCGAGGTACCATGGGGATACTACTGTTCATAAAGAAGACTTAAGATGATGTTCAGTTTTTCTCAGTAGGTTGTTGCTTCACTGCATCAATTTATCCACGGCAGATGTCAATGGCAGCCATGTCAATGGCACCTACCCTGTTGCTTCTGGACTGCCACAAAACTGTAAACCATAGTCCTTCATATTTTACAAGAGGAGAAATAACATCTTTTAAAATGAGGTTTTTATAAATGACTTGTAAAAATAAAATAGTGAAGACTTGAGAAAAGATTGAAAAACATATTGGGTTTGATTTTGTTTCCCTGAATCCCACTATACAACCCAAAAAATTATTCATAAAATTTAGGGACACAAAATGGGGTTCTTGTTAAAAATTCACTAGCGTGGAAATTCTTCTGAGTCAGTAGTTTTGCTGTCATGCTCAGAAATCAGAAGGTTTAATGGCCACCTCATCTGATTCTGATAATGAGGGTCACAAATGGACCATGCTTTGGGTAATGCTGTCCATGTGCCCCCTCTCCCAGCTGCTTTACTGAATTTTGGGGGAGGTTGAAAGAGGAAGGAGGCCGGGCACGGTGGCTCAAGCCTGTAATCCCAGCACTTTGGGAGGCCGAGACGGGCGGATCACGAGGTCAGGAGATCGAGACCATCCTGGCTAACACGGTGAAACCCCGTCTCTAATAAAAATACAAAAAGTAGCTGGGCGAGGTGGCGGGCGCCTGTAGTCTCAGCTACTCGGGAGGCTGAGGCAGGAGAATGGCGTAAACCCGGGAGGCGGAGCTTGCAGTGAGCTGAGATCCGGCCACTGCACTCCAGCCCGGGCGACAGAGCAAGACTCCGCCTCAAAAAAAAAAAAAAAAAAAAAAAGAAAGAGGAAGGAAACAGAGAGAGAGAGAGAGAGAGAAAGGGATGGAAGAGAAGAACTGCAATTTTAACCTTCCAAAACATTTTTGTTCTGCTTCTTCCTCACTATTCACTCTCATTTCCCAGCATGAATAATAATACCTCAAACTAGAAGTCAAATTTTGTATTTTATTAAGAATTCATAGCTGCTGGAATGCTTTAACTCTCTAAAAGCCCTTCAAAGACTCAAGTGGAAATGCTTCTAAATGGCTAAAATAAGAGCCAAAGTTGGAGCCACAACTCCCAAATCTCCCTGAAATGGGCTCCTATCCAAATGGACACAGGGGCAATTTATTCCTTCTTCTTCTTCTCCTTGCAAGAAGCTGCTAAAAGATCAAAAGAAAAGAATTATATATTGTCTTCTCAATGAATGGTCATTCTAATCATTTCAAAGTGCTCACAGAAATTTGGAGCAGTGGTTATAATTACAAATCCCCACTGACAATATATAGTCATGGAGAAATCACTGGAGTGAACTACCCCTTCAAGAGTTTTAATTTGCAATCAAGTCAAGAGTTGTTCTAGCAAAACTACAAGCCGTTTGATGGACCAAAGTTTACTCAAAAATGGGAAAACAACACAATAAGGTGCCAGGAAGAATATGTGTGGTGGCCTAACATGCAAAGCCATTCTATCAAGTTTTGCAATGCCACCAAAATAGGCCCCCTTTGAAAAATCTTCAGGCAGTCTTTCTCAAACAAGAAAATTATATTCTTTTAATGAAACGTAATAGTGAACAAAGGAAGTAATTCTCCAACCCTAACAACACTTACTTGCTTTCAACCATACAATTAACATTTTTTGAGCACCTGTTGCATGCAAGCTCCATGCTAAGAGGTTGAGGATGGGAGGTTGTATAATTAATTAATACAACATGATGTGATGCCCTCAAAGAAACTCACAATGTGTGGCACTACTGTGAGAAAATGATTTCCAGATAGGAACAGAGGAGTATAGGATATGACTTTATCAAGGGTTCAAACAAGAAACAAGAGGGAGGAAAGAAAAGGAACAAACATTTCCTTAGTACTTCCTTAACGCCTGGCACTGTGCTAAGTTCTGTGCATTTGTTATCTTGTTGGTCAAATGCATTGCCACTTTTCCATTATATCCTAGAAGTGGACTATCCTGTTAGATCAGAAGGTGAATCATCTGCTGGTTGGAGTGAACGTGTATAAAACTCACCCTCCTTGTGGATTATGAAAAGATTAATTCCCAGATTGGCAAAATATGTTCCAACAGTGTATTTTTGTCACCCACTGTAAATCACTAAGCAACAGAGCCGCTGATGTAAAAGTAGGTAGCATTCCTTTTTCCTTACTCATGACAGGCAGGGACAATTTTCTATTTCTCCCCTACTTTCTCTCTTGCCACTATTAATTGTGATGAGCTGGAAATTCTGTTTCACTGGACACCAAGTCTAATGACAGCATTAATAATAGGTAAAATTTACAGAATATCTTATAATGATTTCATCTTTATCTGTGAAGAGGTAAGATTATTATTCTCATTTCACAGATGATGAAACTGAAGGTTTAAGAAATGAACGAACTTGCCCATGATTCTATACAACTAAAAGGTGGCAGGCCAAGAGTCTAACCCAAGTTGCTGACTCCAGAATTCACCTGCCTAACTAGTATAATATATTTTCACATGAAATAGCAATAGAAAATTGAGATCCAGGTCTCAGATTGGTTCACTTTAGTCTGCTCAAATGGAAAGAAAAAGCTTCACTGTATTCCATGATTTCCTCCATGAAACAAACAAACAATAAAAATAACCTTCCATTTCTTGATGCCTTCTTCATGTCTCTAAGTATAGGGTTTGTTTCATTTTAAAACATCTTCTTACAAGGAAATGCCTTAGTTATTATTTAAATGTCCAATCACAAATTCAGAATTCAAAAGAAAGAACACGGTCTGTTCTCAGGTCTGTTACCACACATTCATAATGCCCAGGAGGCTCTCCTGGTGCCCTACACCCTCACCAAAAAAAAAAAAAAAAAAGCATTCTCCAGTATAGGACTAACATGAAGTCACGGTGCAGAAAACACTTGCCTTGACATCAACACATCAGAAGCCAGCGCCACCCCCAGATCTTTTATCTTAAGTTTTCCAACTACTACTCCTCTCTCCAAGACAAATTTATGTACTGCCAGGCATACAGCAAGGTTATGTCTGTACCATTATGCTGTACTCTCTTTGGAAATAGGCTCGTTTTGGAAGGAGGCCAGTTCTTCTTGTCCTTTCTCCAAAGCACAAAACTGGGTACACTGAGCACAGAGCTGTTCCGTCCTCCCACATTGCTCCTGATACCTCCTGGAGATACTATGCCATTATTTTTGATGCCTTGAGGTCCTGAGCTGCAAGGTCCCAGGCCTTGAATTCAGATACTGCCCACCTGCCTTAGTCAGAGCCGAAGCAGAAAATTTGAAAATAGAGCCAAGCAATTTAACATTTTGCTTCAATTTCCAAATTATTGAGAAAATAAACTTAATAATACTTATCTACCTCTTGGGACGTTGAGACAATTCATGAAGGTTTTTGCACTTTTCTAAAGTTCCAGCAACCAAAGGAAATTAATGTTTTATATTCCACCTGCATTGTACAAATTAATGGGCTTCCTTGTTCAGAATAAGCAATGAGGACTTTGTCCTAATTGGGAGAAGTCCAAAATGTTGTAATTTTTTTTTTCTGGGCCCTTCTTCAGTTAATTTTAATTTTTGTCTTTTGCATGGTCCTAGAAATTAATTTTCTGAAAGGGCAGCTTTATATATTATTATTTTCCCAACTCATCTCCTCTATGTAAGTTATAAAGCCAAAAATTGGTTTGATTATAAGCAGCCCAGTAATAACCTCTCTAGAGCAATTGCCTCTTTTGATTAGATATATTGCTCTGTAACATGCATGACTCTGATTACTTAAAATGAATAAAACCCTTAAACATTTTTAGAACAATATGTTCTGTTGACTTTCCATAATGCTAATGTTAGTAATAATGGAATGAACTAGACTAAATGGCATGCTTTAACAGTCCAAATTGTGAAACATAAGCCTTTTCTTCTATTATTTTTTATTTTTTAAGTTACCTTTTTAAAGAAAACCAGAATAATTGAATGATAAAACATCCTACATGGCAAGACTTTGTTGCCAAGGGCAAATTCTAGTATCTTCAGACAGCTGGCAACTTTAATTGTCAAGTTATATTTGTTAGGATTATCTCAAAAAACGTATTTCCTGTTATATTCGGTTTGTGCGAGATTAGCCTCTGTGGACTGAGTGCCTCCTCCATGCACAAATTTGTTTTCGTAGTGATTGAAATGCAAATCTGATTTACACACCTCCTTTCTTTACAAGGAGGTGAATATCTCTAATGAACATGTATCCAGAGAAAATATAATGATACAAAGAAGAAAAATCTGAAAATGGTATTACATGGGCGAGGGTTTCCCCAAGTGTGGTGCATGTACCACTGGTAATAAAATTAAATAATTACAGGTGACGCATGGGCAAGCTTTTTTATTTCAATGCTTATCTATTTATTTGATTACCTACAGGAGAAAATATGTAACTAGTACACTAAACTCCAAACTTTTATGCCCCCAACGCTTAGGATAGGTAACAGGTAAGAATAGTAAGATGATTTAGAAAAGACATTAAGAAAGTACTATTTTGGTGACATGGAGATAAGGCAAGCATCTCGAAAGTGGCATGAGAATGACTGGAAGTGGATAAACACAGACACAGTGGGAACACAGCCTGGGATTTGGAGTTAGGCCTGGCCTAAGACCCTGGGTTGGCCACTAAGAAGGTGTCAGATTCCACATTTGTTAAAACCTCCCAACAAGGGCCTGCTGGGAGAATTTTAAAATTCCACCTAAAGTTTTAGCATGGTGCTGGCTACCTAGCAAGCCCTCAATAAACAATAGCTATAATTATTCATCATAATAAAAGTCTAGTCCTAAGTACCCATCCAGCCACAAAACAAAACAAACTCCTTGGACCGGGTGAAAATGGGCACAGAAAAGCACTTTTAGGAACATCATACGGAACTGGTTACACTTTTAAAGGAGAATTGATAAAGACATGAAAATGAATTGGCTTTTAACAATACTTTCTACTTTTTTAAGCTAAAAACGATGTGTGTACTCTGGTTATTTATCATGCAACATTAACCTTAGGTTCCTTTCAGGTAAGGACTGTGTTTTATTAGTATTGGCATCATCTAAAGTTTAAAAATTGAGTCTTCACACAATCGACACTTAATAAAGTAGTATTGAGATAGCTATCATATTGCTTCTCTAGTTTTCAAGATTCCTTTATCTACCATGGCTTTGGAAGGCAGAAAATATTTATAAAACACACAGATTTTGACAGGATATATTTTGTGTGCTTAGTAAGGAAAAGTCCCATATTTTATAAAACATTACCAAGAGTTTTCTAATATTCTCAATATTGTTACATTCTCTGTGCTGTGTACATCTACTCTGCTTCTGAAATCACACATACTAAGTCCTAACACATTGGTGCCAACATCTGATTACAGTAGGTCCCTTCATGCCTGCTCTACAGGTTCTACTTAAAGCATACTGAAAATGTCGTAGATATTTTCCTGTATCTGTACTGGATACAGAGGTGATCATTATATACTTGCTTATTAGTTGGTTTTCACAGCAGTCAGGGATGAATTACTCAGAAAGCAAGCCCAAATTTCCCCTGAGGGCTAGTTATTATTATTTTTTAATGTTTTAAGATCTTTTTTAGATAAACAAAAGAAATGGCAATGGCAATGGACATTCACCCTGTCCACCCCTGAATTACACAAAACCCAGAAGAGTTCTGATTAATGGGTTAGGATTGTGGGACCTTAATACATGTCAACCAAAAGCAGTTTTTAGGTGACGCTTAAACTGTGAATACCTGTCATACTTACCTGCCCCTAGGATTCTAAGGGTGGATGACTACATTTTTAAACTTCCTAATAGTGTTTTTGAAATATGGCCTAAAACAAGCAAATGAAGCACTTCAAAGAGAATTGTTTCTATCCATTGAAGTCTGACATGTAATGGCAGAAATTTGGAGATGAGCGAATGCCCACCAACAGAGAACTGGTGCACCCATTCCCTGGAATATGTCACATAGATATCAATAGAATTGGGCAAATCTGTGTGTATTCACATGGCAGAGTGTCCATGATATGATTACCAATCAAGAAGAAGCAAGTATGAGTGGCATGAAGATTCTGAACATAGCCCCATCATGGGCACATATCCAGTCTATCCATAGAAAAGTCCTAGAGGGGCACATACTAAAATGTGCACCATGGTAATCTCTACGGACAGGAGTCTGGGAAAACAAGAGGAAGGGCTTTTAGTTTTTACTGTACACATTCCTATAGTAAGCTTTCATTATAATAGTAACTTTTAATAAGCATTTTCATTTTCATAACCTTTTTACAAACAAGCAGATATATTTTAATAAAGGTAGTCCTAGACTAGTATGACCCATTGTTTAGATTTATTGCCATGCTACCAGAAGTCATTGCTTTTCCAGCCTCCTCCTTTATTGATTTTCTGTGTGTCTTAAACTTTAGAGATCTAAAAAGACTTGTCTGCTGTCACTGGACCCTTTCTCTTCCAATGTGGAGGGCCTCTAAACAGAGGATGGTGTAGTAGAGCGAGGCCAGGCTTTGATTTGAGGTCTGAAAGCAATGGTTGCATCTTAGCTCTATTATTTAAAAGTCCAGAGTTTTGGCTGCAAGGAAAGAGAAACCCACTGAAGCTGCCTAAAGCCCAAGGAATGTTATTGTAAAAATATAAATTATACCTGGAAATAAACTGCAGTTGGAGCTTCTGGGAAATGCAGGTAAAAACTGTGAAACAATCAGAGACCTAGCGAACTCCTTTCTCTGTTCACCCCTCGCCCCTATCTCACTGCATGTTTCTCTCTGTTCTCTACTTTGTTCTCTTTTCTGACAAAAAGCTTCCTCTTCTTTCTCATAGTTATGATGCCTAGTATGCTTCATCTGCACATGACTTTCATTGGTGAAAAGTCTACAGAGGCCTGGACCCCATGGGACCTGTCAGCTTCTCATAATTCTTGGGTCTTTTACTACTATTGAGAGATCACAAGAATTAAATGAGATAACACTTTCTTTAAAAGCCTCTCACATTTTTTAGCACCATATATAGCAGCTACCCAACTTCTTTAAACCTCAGTGTCCTTGATTGCAAAATGTAGGTACTAATAGTATCAACATCATAAGGTTTCTGTAAAATTTTTAATATTTTGCCTGTTATATTGTAAATGCTTAATAAATGTTGTTATGTTATTGTTGTTATTAAGCCTATCAGGATTATTATCTTAAAGATTTTTAAGAAAATGAATGATGTGCTTAACCCAAGTGGGCAGCTTCATGCATACCTCAATTTCCATAGAATCTACAAGCAGAGAACAAGAGAAGTGCATGAGTGATGATCTTGACAGATCTGTAAAACAAATCATGATACATCAACAGTTCCTCACAGCCAGCAACAATGGGAAAAGACAGAAGCAGTCTTATTCCTGTTTGAGGTAAAGACATGTGGAGTTAAATGGAGACAGTGATAACATCATTTAAACCAAAGGCTATTTAGATGCCTTCATTAATCACTAGCAGGAGCTCGCTCAGCATGAAAGGGGGGAAAAATCTGTGCTGCTCTTTCTTGGTCCAGTGGAAAAGATTTCATGAAGCACATAAGAGAGAACTTCCTGCCAAACGATTAGACACACAGGGAATTTAATAATGAACATTTTTCAACCCATCAGATGACCCATTCCCCTTCTGCAAATGGAGAGGGCCTGGAATCAACTTTGAAGATGATCCAACAGACACATAGACATGTTTTAATCTCATGTTTCATATGACATTAGCAAACAATGTGCTTGGCAATACTCTAAACATAATACACCACCATCTGATTAATGGAACGTGTCAGTTCAGCTATCAACACTTAACATTTATTATGCTCAATGACACTCTAGTCTTGGATCTCCAAATAACAGGTGTTCCAGTGATAAAAAGTCAAGACAAAAGCGTGAAGTGAAGGCTTTCACATACTTTTCTTCAAATTTTTCAGCAACACAGTTTTTGACAGAGGGCCTTCTGACTGCTCAATTTGATGGCATTCAAACTTATAAAAGCTGAAGTATAGGGTTTCCCAGGGGATGACATAATGAAATAAATGCACTCATGAATATGTATGGTTGGAGGAGGCCATCTGTTCTCTACCAACCTCTTTTCTTACAACTCACAATACCCAGCCCCACCCCCATGCCTATCCCACCCTCCAGAAAAAAAGCCCCCAAAATGTCTTCATTTGGAACTTTTAAAAGAAAAGTTTCATCTTGGACCAGAAACATAATTGCAATAAAGAGGCTTTTATTGTCAGACTAAAAAAATAAATAAATAACTCAAAGAATGCTTTTGTAAACACTCTGGACCATGAAATTCCAGAATTCAGGGATGAAGTTCTTTACTCTTCACCTAAATTGAAAGCCATCTGAACCTACTTTTTGAGCTGCAACTATGAGAACAGGTGAAACTTCAATAACCACAGAGTAGAAAATAATCACTCAGGATTTCTGAGTTAGCTGTAGTTGTCGTATATTCAAGTTAAAAAAATAATGAGTTTTTTCCTTGACTCCTACAGAATCCATTACTCTTTACTAATTTTGCAAACAGAAGATGAGGCCAATCTTACTGTTCAAAGGTTACCAAAAAGAAATTTTCAAGAGATGAGAAAATATAGCCAACAAAGAACAGGAGATGAATTTCTTGGAAAAGTTGATTGCAAGATGACTAAATTTTTTGGTCAACTGAATTCTATTTAAAATGCATAAAGAACATTTGTGTATTATTACAGGATTCTTTTGGTAAGTCTTTTGTGAAGTGGATGCACACAAAAAGAATAATTACTCCTAAGTCATTTGCTTTGCAGTTTCAATGTTGTAAATATCTTGCCTTCTTAAAGTATGGAATACTTCTAGTGAGTTTCTCTGTGCTTCAAGAGAAAAATAATCTAAGCTTAATTATTCTAACAATGATATGAACTTGGAAAATTTTAAAAACATAGTGTTAACAACAGCCCCTGTGCCTTATTAAATTTTCTCATACTAGCCTGCTTGTAGATATGGCCTGTGATAAATTATATGTTTTATCAAGAAACTAAAAAACATAGGACAAAAATATTGTTAAATTCTAAAAGGTAGTAAAATGGATTGGAAAGAGCATACGTGTTCTAGGATAAGAAGACTGAGGCTTAAATACCTCCCTGTTCAGTTAGTGGCAGTGTGGTCTTAGGCAATCCAACCACACTTTCTATCACTTCACAGCTTTTTTCTGTTAAATTGGACATCATGGTGCTGTTAGAATGGCCTGAAAAAGTAAAAATAAATGTGAAAGAATTCTAAAACCAGGAAAGGACTTTATAAAATATACCTGAAAAACATGTTAATTCAGGTGAATTATTTTATAAATTACACTCACAATAAAAACAAAATGTACTTACTCCTCAATCATTTATTACCATCAAGCATCATCATCTATTCTACATGGTCCCTTACACAGACTAAAACAATTTCACTCCTCTTCCCTGTCTGTATCCTGCTACAGTTGCAGGATACTAAACATAACTTGCAACTATTAGAATTGTACCCTACATATTTTATTCCTAAGAATGTTGCAGAACACCAGCATCCAAAAAGGATTCTATCAAAGGGGAAAAAAGCTCTGGGACCTCCTTACAGAAGTCATTTTACATCTCTGTGTTCGGCTGCCTGTCTGTGAAAACATGTTATTGGATAGCATTGTCTCAAAGGCCTCTTGAGACTCTGAAGTTCTGTGATGTTCACAGTGTAGTGTAGTAAAGCAAGCACTAGGCTAGTAACCACCAACTGGATATGTGGTTTTGGATGAGACAAGTTACAGAACCTCTCTGGGGATTAGTTCCTTCAGCTGCAAATTGAGGGGGTTGGGCTATATATCCTCTGAGGTCCTTTCTACCTCTGACACCATATGAGGCTCTAACATTGTGTTAAAATAACTAGTTGGGAGATCATTAGAGTGAGGTGGCTCCAGCACTCTGGGCTCCTGCATAAGCAAACCAAAACCCAATTCAGCATAAAATGCAAAATGAAACTTCAGCTTAGCCAATCAGAAACCACCAACTAACCTCTAATGAGGGACATTACACTGCAACGATTCAAATAAAGCCACTACTCCACTTTACCGAACCAAATAATTTATTTGCCTTGCTTCTGTATTCACCTTGTAAAAAATCCTTCCTTTAATTCCCTTCAGCAGAGCCCCAAACTGGTCACAGTCTAGAGCTACCTGGTTCATGAATTGCTATCTGCTCAAATAAACTCTTTAAAATGTTAAAGCACCTATGTCTTTACTATAACTGAAGTGAAGGACAAATGGCCTGGTGCCATGCAAATTGCTTCCAGAGGCTGGGAGCCATGTAGGCAGGGCCCCTACCATTAAAAATAAAAAGTCTCATCTTTTTTGCGGCATTCAGGCAGAATGTGTGATTTTTGTAAGCAATATCATTCTTTTCGAACAAATTAGGGGTCCAGAAAAAACATGTCACGGGCTAGATTTTTTTAAAAGTATAGTGTCACATTTTCATTTTAAAAAGCCAGTTAGAGAACTGCTACATGCTGAGAATGTATGTCAACTAGGTCTATAAAGATTTTTACAAGTGGAACATCATAAACATATTTTCCAAACACTTCAAAGTTGTAAATGTTACAGCTTTTACTCAAGGGAGATGGTGAAGCTCCAATTTGACAGAAATATAAAATTTCGATGGTTTGATGATTTGTTTCAATTGTGAACATCTTTCTAAATTGTATTAGACCGGCATTTAGAATGTGCATTTTAGCATTTTGCCCAGTCCTGTACAAAACAAATTTAACACAAGGTTTCATGACAAAGGGACAAATGACCACTCCATAAAGAGATATTTTAGCCATCAAGAGACTTTGACAAGCTCAAGGGCCAACCCAAGGATCTCTACTGCATGTTAATCCTGATTCCATTGCACAAATGATTTTTTAAATAATTTAGTAATCTTTTTAGACTGGTTAATCCTTTTAAATTAGAATACTCTTCTTGAATGATCGGAAGTCTGAGTAACGTAAATCTTACTCAAGGAAATGCTCTTAATGAGTGAATGCAGAATATTAATTCAAAATTATCATTGATGGAAGCATTCCCCTTGAAAACCAGCATAGGACAAGGATTCCCTCTTTCACCCCTCCTATTCAACATTGTATTGGATGTCCTGGACAGAGCAATCAGGCAAGAGAAAGAAATAACAGTCATGTAAATGGGAATAGAGGAAGTCAAACTATCCCTGTTTGCAGATGACATGATCCTGTATAAAGAAAATGCCATAGTCTCAGCCCAAAGCTTCTTAAGCTGATAAATGACTTCAACAAAGTCTCAGGATATGAAATCAATGTACAAAAGTCATTAGCATTCCTATACACCAACAACAGTCAAGCCAAGAGCCAAATCAGGAACAAACTCCCATACACAATTGCCACAAAAAGAACAAAATATCTAGAAATACAGCTAACTAGGGAGGTGAAAGATCTCTACAAGAAGAACTACAAATCACTGCTCAGAGAAATCACAGATGACACAAACAAATGGAAAAACATGTCACGCTCATGGATAGGAAGGATCAGTATTGTTAAAATGGCCATACTGCTTAAAACAATTTATAGATTCAATGATATTTCTATTAAACTACCATTAAGATTCTTCACAGAACTAGAAAAAAACTATTTTAAAATTCACATGGAATCAAAAAAGAGCCTGAATAGCCAAGGCAATCCAAGGCAAAAAGAACAAAGCTGTAGGGGGCATACTACCCAACTTCAAACTGTACTGTAGGGCTACAGTAACCAAAACAGCATGGCACTGGTACAAAAATAGACACATAGACCAATGGAATCCAAAAGAAAACCAAAAATAAGGCTGCACACCTATAACTATCTGATCTTCAACAAACCCGACAAAAACAAGCAATAGGGAAAGGATTCCCTATTCAATAAATAGTCCTGGAATAACTGGCTACCCATAGGCAGAAGACTGAAATTGGACCCCTTCCTTACATCATTTGCAAAAATTAACTTGAGATAGAGTAAAGACTTAAGTGTAAAACACAAAACTATGAAAACTCTGGAAGACAACCTATGCTGCACCATTCAGGACACAGGAATGGGCAAAGATTTAATGATGAAGATGACAAAAGAAATTGCAACAAAAGCAAAAATTGACAAATGGGATCTAACTAAACTAAACAGCTTCTGCACAGCAAAAGAAACTACCAACAGAGGAAACAGACAGCTTACAGAATGGGAGAAAATTTCTGTAAACTATGCATCCAACGAAGGTCTAATAACTAGTATCTATAAGGAACTTAAACAAATTTACAAGAAAAAAAAACCCATTAAAAAGTGGGCAAAGGACATGAACAGACACTTCTCAAAATAAGGCATACATAGAGCCAACAATTATATGAAAAAAGCTCAAAATCGCTGATTACTAGAGAAATGCAAATCAAAACCACAATGGGATACCATCTCACACCAGTCAGAATGGCTATTATTAAAAACTCGAAAAAGTAACAGATGCTGGTGAGGTTGTGGAGAAAAAGGAATACTTTCACACTGTTGGCAGGAATGTAAATTCATTCAACCATTATGAAAGACAGTGTGGCAATACCTCAAAGACCTAAACACAGAACTACTATTCGACCCAGCAATCCCATTACTGGGTATATACCCAAAGGAATATGAACCATGCTATTAGAAGATACATACATGTGTATGTTCATTGCAGCACTATTCACAATAGCAAAGACATGGAATCAAACTAAACACTCATCAATGATAGACTGGATCAAGAAAATGTGGTACATATATACCATAGACTGGATAAAGAAAATGTGGTACATATACACCATGGAACACAGCCATAAAAGAGAATAAGATCATGTCCTTTGCAGGAACATGGATGGAGCTGGAGGCCATTATCCTTAGCAAACTCATGCAGGAACAGAAAACCAAATACTGCATGTTCTCACTAATAAGTGGGAGCTAAATGATGGGAACATATGAACACATAGAGGTGAACAACACACACTGGGGCCTATTGGAGGGTGGAGGGTAGGATGGGGAGAGAATCAGGAAAAATAAATAACAGGTACTAGACTTAATACCTGGGTGATGAAGTAATCTGTATAACAAACCCCCAAGACACAAGTTTACCTATGCCACAAACCTGCACGTATACTCTTGAACTGTTATCTTAAAAATAACAGTTCAACAACACCAACAAGCACAACAAAATTTAGCACTGAAATTCAGCCTAGGTCCTGTTGGGAATTGCTCAATTGTATGTGTTTCATAATAAATCCATTAGTAAAACAAAGTACAGCGGGACATGTGGAATACAACCTCCATCTTCTTTTGGGATCACTTTTTGAAAATAGCTTTATTAATGTACAATTTACATAATATAACATTCACCAATTTAAGTATATGATTCAATGATTTTGGGTAATTTTTCAGAGTTGTGTAAACATCATCAAAATCTAGTTTCAGAACATTTTCATCACCCTCAAAATGATTCTCCACAGCCATTTGCAGTCAATTCCCTCTCTGCCTAGACAACCAATCATCTGCTTTTGGTTTATAGATTTGCCTTTCCTAGACTTTTCACCTAAAATCAACTGGACAATGTGTAGTGTTTTGCATCTGGCTTCTTTCACTTGGCTTAACAATTTTGAGGTCCATCCATGTTGTAACATCTATCAGTATTTAATTCTGAATAGTATTCTATTGTATGGATGCATATTTTCTAAAGCACATTTTCTTCAGAAAATAGACATTTGGTTTGTTTCTACTTCTTGACTATTAAATAATGCTGCTATGAATTTTCATGTACAAGCCTTTGTATGAAGATAGGTTTTCAATTCTCCAGTTATCTAGGTAAGGAATTGTCATGTCAAATGGTAAGCATATATTTAATTTTTTAAGAAACTGTTGAACTGTCTTCTGGTGTGGCTGTAGTACTTTATATTCCAGGAATGTGAAGAGATCCAGTTTCTCCATATCTTCACCAGTACATGTTATTGTCTGTCTTTTTAATTAAAGTCATTTCAGTGGGTGTGCAGTGGAATTTCTTTGTGGTCATAATTTGCTTTTCCCCAGTGAATAATGATGCTGAGCACCTTTTCATATGCCTATAATTCATTTATATCTTTTCTATAATGAAATGTCTATTCAAATCTTTTGTTCATTTTTAATCAGCTTGTTTCCATTATTATTGAATTGTAAGATTTTTTCATATATTATGGATACAAGTTCTTTATCATCTATATTCTTTGCAAATACTTTCTTCAAGTCTGTACAATGTCTTCACTTTTTAATTGTGTCCTTTGACACATTTTTTCATTTTAATCATTTGATTTATCAATTTCTTTTATGGATCATATTTTTGATACTGTATCTAAGTAGTCTGCCTAATCCAGAGTCACAAAGATTTTCTTTTAAAGCTTTAGTTTTAGTTCTTACATTTAGGCCTGATCCATTTTGATTTAAGTTTTTGTGTGGTATGAGGTAAAGGTCTAAATTCATCTCTATGAATTTGTATTCCATATTGTCCCAGCTCTATTTATTCAAAAGACTATCATTTTCCCAGTTAAATTTCCTGTGCTTTGTTGTCAAAATCAATTAAGCATTAATATAAATTACTTTTTTCTTTTTTTTGTAGAGACAGGGTTTCACTCTGTTACCCAGGCTGGAGTGCAGTGGTGCAGTCATAGCTCACTGTAGCCTTGAACTCCTGGGCTCAAGCAATCCTCCGGCCTTGGCCTCCCAAAGTTCTGGGATTATAGGCATGTGCTGTTGTACCCAGCCAAATTACTGATTATTTAAAGAGGTAATATGGAATAGTGCTTAAGAGTTTGGGCTGTGGATTCAAACAACCTGGGAAGGAATCTTAATTCCATCTTTTAGTAGCTGTATGGCTTGGGGCAAGTGACTGAACTTCTCTGCATGGCAAGACCCTCATCTGTAAAAGGAGGATAATGATAGTACCTAGCTCCTGATGCTGTTTTGGGGATTAAATGAGATGATATGTGTAAAGTACTTAAATGAGAACCTGGCATGGAGTAGTAAATGCTCAGTCCATGAGAGCCATCATTATCATTTTCTCTAGTGGCAGAGACAGGAAGAACCAGTTCAGCTTCTTTGTACCTTGAAGTACAAACTGGAGCCAACTGGCCAAAATATGGAGGATGTGAAATCCCTGGGGTGGGGGTGGGAGGAGGATTCTGTTTTTTACCTGGTGATCCTATCCATTTTCTCCTTCTTTTTATTATTTCATTTTTTTTACTCCCCGTTTTGTTCAGGTGGCACTTTGCCTTTGTAAAATACTCACCTCTCCAGACTCCCTTGCAGTTAGGAGTTATTTTGTGATCCAGTTTTGGCCAAGGATATAACAGTAGTCCTCCTTATCAGCAGTTTTGCTTTTTGTAGTTTCAGTTACCTAGGGTCAACCATGGTCTTAAAATATCAAATAGAAAATGTCAGAAATATACAATTCATAAGTTTTAGATTGTGTGCCATTCTGAGTAGCATAACAAAATCTCATACTGTCCTGCTCCATCCCACCTGGGATGTGAATCGTTTCTTTGTCCAGCAGATCCATGCTGTAGGTGTCACCTGCCTGTTAGTCACTTAGGAGCCATCTAGATTATCAGATCCACTGGTGTGCTATCACAGTGCTTGCCTTTAAGTAACTCTTATTTTACTTAATAATGACCCCAAAAGTAAGAACAGCAATGCTGGCATATTGTTATAATTGTTTTATTGTATTATTAGTTATTGTTGTTAATCTCTTACTAACCCTAATTTATAAATTAAACTTTGTCATAGGCATGCATGTATAAGAAAAAACATAGAGTTTGGAACTATCCGTGGTTTTAGGCATCCTCTGGGGGTCTTGGAACATATCCACCAATGAATAAAGGGGGGGCTACTGTATAAACAGAATAAACTGTGTGGGCTTTCAGGGACAGCTATTGATTTCCTGATAAAAAGTAGACAAACTAAGCTGGCACGGATGATTTTCCCTTCAACCATCCCCCTTGGTCCTGCTTGGATTATAGCCACAAGGCTAAAGGGGAAGCAGTTGTCTTGCAACTGCAAAGGCAGAAAGTCTCATGTTAGGGGTGATGGAGCAGACAGCTCCAAGCTGACCTGAGAAACTGGGGCAGTGCTGACTTGCCTGTTCCTGGGTGTCTCATATGGCCTTGTTACACTTGTGATAGCTACTAGTTATTGAGTACCTACGACTGCCAAAATAGTTTAGTGTACATACACACTCTCTAAACCCTGCAGAAAGCTTTGTTGGATACATTTTACTCTTTCCACTTTAGAGATGAATAAACTGGGAATCAAATAAGTTTAAATAAGCTGCCTAGGCATAAGCAGTGGCCAAGAGGTAGAATTGGGCTCTAATGCAGATGCACCTGGCTCAAAGGGCAGCCAGGACACTGCAGAACTGTTCACAGATGTCCCCAAGTGCAGAATGACTTATTTCAGGGTGGGATCCACATCTAGTGTCTTATACGTATCACATACACATCGCATATGCAGCTGCCTTCTTCTTCAGGCTGGGAAGAGGGATGAAAAGAGGGTGGTCAATAGGTACAAACATTCAGTTAGATAGAAAGCATAAGTTCTAGTATCCACCCCAGTAGGGTGACTATAGGTAACAGCAGTGCATTACCTATTTCAAAATAGCTAGAAAAGATCTGAAGTGTTCCCAATACAAAGAAATGATACATGTTTGAGGTGATGGGTATCTTAAATACTCTGATTTGATCACTACACATTGTGTGCATGTATCAAAATATCAAGTGTCCCGTAAATACAATTATTATGTATCAATTTTTTTAATTAGCCAAGGTTTTGTCTTCTTTTGCCTTGCAAAGCTCAGAACCAAGCCTTTACTTTTTTTTTTTTTTTTTTTTTTGAGATGGAGTCTCGCTCTGCTGCCCAGGCTGGAGTGCAGTGGCCGGATCTCAGCTCACTGCAAGCTCCGCCTCCTGGGTTTAGGCCATTCTCCTGCCTCAGCCTCCCGAGTAGCTGGGACTACAGGCGTCCACCACGTCGCCAGGCTAGTTTTTTGTATTTTTTTAGTAGAGACGGGGTTTTACCGTGTTAGCCAGGATGGTCTCGATCTCCTGACCTCGTGATCCGCCTGTCTCGGCCTCCCAAAGTGCTGGGATTACAGGCTTGAGCCACCACACCCGGCATTTTAAGTCGATATTTTTCCTCAAGGAAATGAACATTTACCAGCAAATAGACAAAGTTTCAGGTAACTGTTTTATTTTAATAAAAATGGTCAAGTAATTGACCATTCGTTGCTGTGCGGGTTTCATAGATTAATGGCAAGTAACAGAGTAATTTAAAGCATTTAGAAATTCACTTCACAGAAAACATCCTTAGGTGGAAAGTAAGCCAAACATTTCCCCACTTCCTTCCCAGTGAGCTGGCTGCCCTTTCCCTCCAAAGAATATTAATTGCACCTCTCTGGCCTTTTAGAATATGAAAGGTTCTAAATAGACATCTTTTCCATACTTAGCACAGGTACAGTGGCTTAGATAAAGGTGAATTAGGAACCAAAACGTTTTGTTGTTTTATTTTGGCTTGGTTTTCAACTATAGTTTCACTTTGGACAGCATTTCCCAAGCAAATATCCAGAGAAATATTACATGCTTCTCAGGAGAAAGCCCCATGGTCAGTTTTGGAAATGGCCTTTCTTAGAGATTCCTAATTCAGATTAGCATATTAAAAGTTCTGAGGGGAAAACAATTTTTAACTTTGCATAAGCTGATGTTTCTCAAATGTATTTGACTCCAAAATTTTCTGATTTATAACACATATTGATATTTATAGAACATTGATACTACGTGGGACATACTATTGCTGTTTTAGGAGAACTCTTTAAATGCTCCAATTGATTTGTTAAACTACTCAGCCGGTCTCAGTCTAGGGCAGGGGTCAGCAACGTATAAAAGCTGGCTTGGGATCTGTTTTTATAAGGCCCAGGAACTAGCAGTGGTTTTCACATTAGTAAAGAGTTGTAAAAACAAAAACTAAGACAACAACAAAAAATGATGAAGCAACAGAGACCTAAAACATTTACTATCTGGCCCTTTATGAATGTTTGCCTACACCTGCCCTAGGAAATTAACCTTTAAACAATTAAATCCATGTGTCCTGAGTGCATAAAGCATAATTTGTTTTAAATGGTGGGTGGGGAGGACGGACAGAAGGAAAGGACAAGCCAGGCTTCTAAAATGTAGTGGTTAATATAACAAGAGAAATGACCCTATAGACTGAGCAGAATAATTTTCTAGCATCTTCCCTATGGCAGCTCATCAAGTATTCTCTTATTCAGAGTAAATGTCTCCAGTTCCACCAACTTTCCTCATAAGTGTCTGAGGAACACTTGTCTCCAAGTTGTTCCAGTTGGTCTACATGCCTCGCAAACTGTGGTGTCCAGACTGGCTGTTACTCTACTCGTGTCTGAGGGATGCCAGGCACAAAGGGCCTTCCTCTTCTGTCTCCCCAGTTCAGAGGACACAAACCAGCCAGTGACATGCCAAATCACACACAGGGCTTTTGTTAAGTCTGCCCAGTGTTTTAAAATACAGTTGATCCTTGAATAACGTGGGGGTTAGGGGCTTTGAGCCCTGTGAAGTTGAAATTCGGTTATTACTTTTGACTCTCTCAAAACTTAACTACTAATAGCCAGTGTTGACCAGAGGCCTTTCCAATAATATAAACAGTCAGTTAACACTTATTTTGTATGTTGTATGTATTACATACTGTATTCTTACAATAAAGTTAGCTATGGAAAAGAAAATGTGATTAAGAAATCATAAGGAAGAGAAAACACATTTACACTGCTGTACTGTATTTGTTAATTCTGGGAGTTTATATCATCTGTTTACAAGATGAATTGTCTGTCTGAAATGGTGGACAGCCACAGCTGCAAACTTCAATCTATCGTAAATATCAAGCAATACAACATTTTCTCATAATGTCATGACTTTTCCTTTTGCATCTGCTTCCAGCATCACTAGTGGCCTTTTGTATGGATCCCATTGTGTTATTCAAGGCTTACGGTTTACACTAAACACGATGAAAGATATGGGATAACCAAGGGAGATCATTTTTTACTGCAATATGAAATTTACTGGAGAGACTGCTCACATTGAGATGATCTGCATCACATGGCTCACCACAATAGCAACAGGAGTGGCTACAAAATTATTATAGTAGTAGTGTTTGCTACAGTTAACTTTATGCCTTGTGATTTAATACTGCATCTTTGCATCTTTAATGTGTTTACATTTCTTTCAACTGAAAATGGCACCACACATGATCTGTGTGTGTGTGCATACGTTTTGACAAATTTTAACTTTTATAATAGATTTGTGCATATTTTATGGTATTAAATAGTAAAACATACTAGTACCTACATATATTTTATCCATTCATGACATACCTAACTTTTCCCTAACTTTTTCCATATTTCTAGGCTATGCAGTTCATCTGGGCGAGGTTTTTCAAACTGTTGCAAATCTCCAAAAACTTTCCCAATATATTTACTGAAAAAAAATCCACATACAAATGGACCCATGCAGTTGAAACCCAAGTTTTTCAAGGGTCAACTGCATAGGAAAATAACACACTAAAGTCCAGCCTTTCAGTTTTTCCTGAAGGTAAGAACATATTCAAATATCTGAAAACCTTAGTTCTGCCTCCTCCCATGCCACAAGGAGCCGAAGCTGAGTAGTGGCTACTCCATTTGACCAGGCGCAGCTCCGTATTTCGCCACAGTTCTCACCACTTCCTAGTGTTGTCACCAAGCCTATCTCGCTCATTAGCACTTCCTGCCTGGTCCCTAAAGCGTTTGCATTTGCAGCCTATTTTACTCCTTACCCCATGACCTATTTCTAGAAACATTTATTTACATATCTATCTATATATTTTGAAATCATTTAATAGCAGAGAATAGGCCTTAAAGAAATCCTAGATTAGCATGAACTTGTGATAGAGAAAAAGCTCAGGGAAAGATCCAGAACCTGCTTGCCTTGGTGGTTCAGACTGACCTCGGTGACAGGGGCTCTGCACAACAGGGGATGGGTGTGTGAGGAATGCTTGGGACTAGAAAGGAAAAGGGGGCAGTGTTTGAGGATGGAGCCAAGGGGAAAGAACCCAGGATGAGAAGACAGGATCCCTGGGTTCTAGTGCTCACTCTTCCACTTAATCTACTGTGTGTTATTTGGTAGACTGCTTAGTCTCTCTGGGCAACAGCCAGCTCTTCTACAATCTGCAATGAGGCAGCACCTGCCTTGGCCTCCTTGGTTTGTGAGTGCCCAGTAAAATCAAGTCATAAAGGCAGAAACACTGTAACATTTATGAAGTACAATGTATAAGTAAGGTATCATTACTCCCCAGCTTTCTAATTTGGCCTAAGTCTGACCTGGTGGAAACAAATCAAAAGCACAAACAAAACAACAAGAAAATCAAACAAAAACCCCATAAACAGAAAGAGCCAAGTTCCTCTAGGACTAAGACACATCCATCTTTTCCACTGTAAACTGTGTGCTGTTACAAGGCACAGATGGACCCAGCATGAACTGCTAAAGATGGATAAGGATGGCCTCATGTTTACCAAGTTTCAGACCAACCAGGCTTTTTGGCACAAGACAGCAGCCTTGCGGACTCAAAGAGTCAAAGGTGAGACATGGTGTAGTTTGAGATGATCTGGCCACCACTGAGATCAGCAGGGCTCCCATGCGATATTCAGAAAGGGCTCTTCACTTTAACCTCAGTTTTAACTCTCCCTGCTCAAAGTTCTCCAGCCTTCCAACTCCCACGTGAACAAATTCTACAACAATTCTCTACCTGCCTCTCCCAGACCCTCCAAGGAGTTCTTTGTTGTTCAGAACAATGGCTGCATTCACATTTTCTGGAAGCCTGGTGTCAAGGACAGACACATCCACATGAACACCACTTGCCACATTCCCTGGAGGAAGTCAAGGATGTGCTGTGTCATGTTGCCACAAAAGAAGAAAAGGAACTTTGGAAAATTGAAGAAGCAGAAAATATTCCTACTGGGGACTATTTGAGCTCAATAGCTATCCCAAAGTCATGAATTTCAGTGTGGATAGCAATTTAGAGATTTTTTTTTTTCCTGGCTGTAATTTCATTTGATAATTTTCCAACATCTAAAGCATTGTTCACATTAGAATAACTGATAGTTAAGCCCATTCTTTTCCTGCGTATTTGATCTCAGAACTAAGGTTTTAATGGGAGCACCGTACCGTAGTTGAAAAGCTGTTCTCGCACTAGTTCTGCAATCTATACTAAAAGAGTTCTTTGCAGAAGAAGGGAAGTTAAAGGAGTGTCGATTTGGACTGTCAGTACAGAAGAATGGCTCACAGTTGTCAAAGCTGACAAAAAATGGACTTTATGCTTCAAAGGCCATGCTCAAGAAGAGCAGGACAAACTTTTGCACTGGGGGATCTCAGAGAAAATCAAACATCAGTAGGGTGATGGACTAGAATCTAGATGACCTTCCAGGTTCCTTCCAACTCTTTCGTGCCAATGTTTTCTGTTTGGGCCAAGAATAACAGTATTATCCAAGAGCTGGTTTGTATGACTAGAGGCAAGGCATGCACAACTGGCAAGAAGTGCCTGCAGTGTGATTTGTAGGGTGATGCCGAGGTTCTCTGCCCCAAACTAACATTCCCACCACTCAGGAACAGTAACATTTAAAATTACATTTAAGAAAATGCCAGGCGTGGATTGCATATTTTAATAGAAGTGTGGAGACTGTTACTGTTGAAAAAAAAATGTAAGTCTATATTCGACCAGAGTAAAGAGAAACTGGCCAACTTTCTCTAGCCAAAATAGCCTTAATAAAAAGGAAAGATGGTAGGGATAAGGATAATGATCATAGTTTAGTAGATAACTTGTTATGTGCAAACACTGTGCCAGTTGTATTACATACATTATGTCATTTAAGCTTCACTATTGCACCCCTCCCACCCCCATTTTAAAGATAAATAAACCACATTTCAGATAAGCTAAGCCACATGCCCAAAGAATGGGTGGCAGGTACGTAATTCCAACAAGGACTGTGACTCTTGCCACGAAGCTTCATTTGTATGAACAAGAAAGGAGAAGCCAGTTCTGAGATGGCAGCGGAGGAGTTTGGTGAGAACACTAGAAGTGTGGTGCTGGAGAAGAGAAATCTCGGCATCTCAGACAACTTGGAACAAGCCCAGAGCCCCCCTGGACATCCATGCTTGGGAGAAGTTGGAGTAACCAACCCGTACAGTACTCCCATTTGGGGATTTTGTTTTCAGCATCAGTCTCTACCTCCTTCTACCCTCCTGACTGGGAATCTAAAAGCTGCGAAAGTCTGAAGAGGAAATGAAGTGGCTCCTGCAGAGGTTTAGGGGAGTCTGCCTTAACACAAAGGATCCAATGCAAGTCAGTTTACACTGTGACCACAGCCTCTCTCAAATGGGGGGGGCATTAAGAATGCAAAGGAAGGAACAGATGTGAGACCCTGTGGAGGTAACAGTGGCAGGTCTGCTGTCTGGTAGCAGATTAGACAACAGGACAGGAGAGAAATCAAAGTCAAGATGGTCTCCAAAGTAGCCTCAACACTGCTGCTGGGCAGAAGCTGTGCTCCCAGCTCAATGAGGACAGAACTCCTAGCACAGTGCATGAAAACTGATCTCAAGTGTTTGAGCATGAATAATTGGGAGATATTTGGTAGTACAGAATGAAGAGTTATGGCAATTGATTTGATGGAGGCCAAAAAAGAGGGTAATTCTGCTTAAGACATGGTAATTCTGCTTAAGACATGACTGACTAAGGCCAGGTGTGGTGGCTCACACTGGTAGTCCCAGCACTTTGGGAGGCCAAGGTAGGCAGATTGCTTGAGCCCAGGAGTTTGAAACCAGCATGGGAAAAGTCGCAAAATCCCCTTTTCACACACACACACACACAAGTAGTCAGGTGTGATGGCATATGCCAGTAGTCCTAGCTACTCAGGCAGCTGAGATGGGAGGGTCACTTGAGCCTGAGAGGTTGAGGCTGCAGTGAACTATGACCACACCACTGCACTCCAGCCTGGGCAACAGAGTGAGACCCTGTCTTAAAAATAAAAAATAAAAGTGTGACTGAGTTTTTGGCTTATTGATAAATAAAATTCAAATAAGCCCTAACATTTTTATGCTAAAAGAGAACATGTATAAATGCCCTGAAGGAATTCTCTCCCCTCTGACATTCAATGAGTCATTGCCAATTAACTCCCTGGACACTTAAACTCATGCAGCAAATGACTTCAGCCTTTTTGGTGACCACACTAGACCATATTATGTCCTTCAGTACATATTTCTATCCAGGATTCATTCAACAAATATTCACGGTGCATGGCCCAGAAGTGTTCAGAATGATCCAGATGTGGAAACTACCCCCAGGAAGCTAAGAACCTAATGGAGAGATAAGTGAGGTCCATGAATGACCAGAAATTATATTCAGAATTTTTAGCAAATGCAATGCATGGGCACTGACCAATCAGAATGGATTTCTCTGTAGAACTGGATAAGGGTGTTGGAGGACCCCTCACATTCCAGACATTACTCTTTTAATTGTTGGATCATAGGGAGATTCAAGGCGGTTGGGAGTGGGCCCAGGGTTCTGGGACACTCAGGGGGTTTAGGAAAGAGACTATGTACTAATTGATTCAATTTTACAGTCACTGGTGCATCAGAATTAGTATAAACTTGTTGATTATCAACCCTATAGGAGATATTACAGTGGCAAGAAATGTATCAGTTAGCTATAACTACCTAACAAACTCCCCTAAAGCACTGTGGCTTTAAATAATGGCCATTAATTACTATGTTTCATGGGTGACAAATGAGTCAACTGATGTTGACTGTGTCTGTTCATGTGTCTCAGCCAACTGGGACCTCTACTCTGAGTGGGGCTTAACTGAGAACATCTTACCTCCAGATGTCTCTCTTTCTCCTCTGGGTCCAGTGACATAGTCCAGGCACAGCCTACTCACAGGGGTAGCACAGGTGCAAGAGGGAGCTCAATCACGTAAGTGCTTTCCCAAGTCTGAGCTTGCATTGTGTCTGCTAAATCTCATTGGCCAAATCTAGTCATATGACTGAGTAATTCAAAATCAAGCAGTGGGGAAATATCTTCCACCTTCTGATAGGATGAGCTGCAGTCTAATGGCAAAGTTAATGGATACAGGAAGGACTCAGGAATGCAGCCTATCACAGCACCTCTCTCTCTCTCTCTCTCTCTCTCTCTCTCTGTCTCACACACACACACACACACACACACACACACATAGACACACATACTCTTGCTCTCTCTCTCATCTGTTTAGTGTTCATTTCTACTTCTGAAAAGAGCACTTTAACTCTCCCTTAGGGAACTATACCTCCCCCGCTTTGGTCCACGGATTGTTGACTACCTCCCAGATCCCAAGAGTGGATTATGGCTCAGATCTCCATAATCACAGCATTCTATTCGTTTTGGCCATGGTCATCAGTTCAGCAATAGGCATGTGATCCAAGTCAAGCTGATGGAATTCAATTGTAGGAGTTTTGTTGGAGTTATTAGGAAAGAAAAGTCTCTTTCTAAGGACGTTGTTGAGAGGCTAAAACATAAGCCTATAACTTCTGATAGCTATTGTGGTACAATGAGAGGAAACCTTGAGAATGTATCAATTCAGAGGAAAACAACGAGAGATTGAGCACATAAAACTGAATAAATAATGCTGATATCTTTTGATCCCCTGACTCCAACTGTGCCTGAACCATCACTCCTAAGATTTTCAGTTGTATGTGGCAATACCTCTACCCCCCTGCTTTTGTTTTTAACTAAATCAGTTTGAATTCGGTTGGAGAGAGATGAAACTAACTGTTAAGAAAACTAAATGAGAGAATTATTTTGGCCAGAAGGATTAAGGTAGTATATTTAGAGAAGTTGTCATTTGGGCTAACCACTATCTTGTTTAATGTCTCAGCACTTTTTGTTTTGTTCTGTTTTGTTTTTAATGCCTAAGGAAGCTTTTCAATTCTTCATTCCCTGGGAAAGATAATTTACATGAAAAAGTACAGCAACAGCTGACACGCTTTGAAAAATGAGTTGTTGGACACCTCTTTCATTTCTACTTGGCAAGTTTTAGGATGAAAATGAGATCTTTCCAGACAACACCCTAGTTAATTTTCCAGTTGGTCTAACAATGTATTTAAGAAACTTGCCTCCTAAGAGATTAGTTGGGCCCCACTGCGTTAGCGAGGCAATGTAACCCAATTGCTAGGCAGTTAATCTATTCATTATGTATATTTTCATTCTCAATTTTTTTTTTCTGAGAACCAACTGAAGCATGAGGTATAACATGGCTTTCTTAAGCAATTGCTTTCAAGTCCTGATGAAGAAATTTCCAAGCATAGATTTCAGCACAGTCTTTCTCAAAGTCGTCAAAGTCACCAAGAAGATTATATCTATAGGTACCTTCTCTATAAGATACTCCTTCTCCCAAACAGAATTCTTACTCCAATCAAGGTGACTCACACTTGGTTTTCTTCACATTTAGACATCTCTCCAGACACTCCATGCCCTTCTGAAATATCCTCTAGGACTGAAAATGTAATGCATTCAATACAACTCTCCACAGACGTTCATGTATCATCCCAACTGTTCCACTCAAATGGGTAATATTGACTATTCCAACTGTTTGTGCTGATGCTAATCTTAGAGACTAAAGAAATATCAAGGAGGAATATGTGTACAAATTTGCAAATGCTCATGGAACAACCATGGTAACAATTCCCACAGTAACATTAATATCCTAAGCTAACAGACTGAAAAAGAAATAAGCATGAACACATTCCTATGGCCTCTCGTTGCCGATTTTGAGACACCAAGGCATAAATTTGTGCGTGTGTGTGTGTGCGTGTGTGTGTGTGTCCAAACCAAGTATAAAATTGAACAATTACCAGGAAACCTCATTATTGTGGAAGGCCAAGCCCGTACTCATCAGCCACAAATTGTAGTCCTCAAGTCTGAATGTCTTGTTGATTACCTTCACATCACCTTCATTTGCACTCCCATACCCCACACACTCTGCCCAATCTTGGCGCTTTATCTGTTCACCAAATTCTTCAGAGCACAGGCAGGCACAGGTGCTTTTGTTCTGGGCAGCCCCTTTTCACGTTTGTGATAATGTTGCCAATTTGAGAAATCAGTCATCATTTGGCTAGAGAAACTGTTTTGCAATGTTTCAGCTAAAGTTGGATTCACTTTTCTTGCAATTACGCTCAGAAGATAAAATGACACTGCAAAATGCCACCCGACAAGTCCCCTACCAAGTTTTCCCCACGTTCCCGCTCAGATGCAGGAGGAAGAGGGATTACAGCAAGAGAAGGAAGAGCATCCTTCCACACTCCCCACTTCACCTTCCATCCTTGTTTCTTTTTTTTTCTTTCATTTTTTTTTTTTTTTTCATTTCCCAGCATCAGGCCATGCATGCTCTGTGCCAGGTGGTAGAGGACGCGGGGGTGAGCAAAACAGATAACGACCTTTCAATTCTGTAATATTCACACTCATGAATGCAAAACTGAAAATGTAGAAAGACGGTTGAAGGAAAAAGATTCTAGGTAGTATGTAGCCAAGAAACCTGTCTCAGTGATAGGTCTCGGAAGGCTTCCCTGAGGAAGCCGCTAGTGAGCTGAGATCTGAAGGAAGAGTAGGAGTCAACCAAGAGCCTTCCAGATGTAAGGTACAAGAGGCACTACTGCCCTTTAGAGGGAGGAAAAATGGCAAATTCAGTACATAAGAGAACCCCAGTGTGGCTGGAAAGCAGAGAGCAAAGAGTGTACTGTGTAGGACCCTGTTGCTCAGAGAAAGAATTTTAAGAGGGCTCTGGAGAGAATTGCTAAGGTAATGCTAGGCAGGCAGCAGCAAGCTACCCAAAAGTTTTCAACAAGTTGGCCTGATTGGGCCATATGGGATGATATGACACTGAAATAAATTTGTTTTGATTGGTAAATTGTTGCTTCTGTAACCCTGGGACTTCTCAATGCCCCTGCTACCTAACCTTCTGGAATATTCCAGTTATCCTTGAGACCCAGCAACTAAAGGGAATAATGGCTAGCACACTGGAAACCCCTGTGACAACCTTCTAGTACCGGGATGGTTGGTACCCAGACCTTACCACTTATTAAATGTCATGAATATAAGTCCTGCTGTGCCTGCCAAAGTGCCCAAAAAGTCAGAAACACTCTATCTGCATTTCTTGCATGAACTGAATAGAATCACACATCCTAATTCACTAGAGACCCAAAACGAACAGAATCTTCACACAACTTGAACAGCATCAGGAAGCCGAGGTCAAAAGGCAGACAGCATGGGATTGGGGTGCTATGAAATACAGGAAATTATTTAATGGGAAGTAAGGGATGATAAGGCCAAAGCTGAAGTCTCATAGGAGCTGAGTTGCAGTGTTAATGGGTCCTTATCTTCTTTTTAATACGGATGTTTAGTTTTTCTGTTTAATTCTGTTTGAATCAATCCCAAGCTTGAATGGACCATATTCCCAGCTGGATAAAATCAGCCACTGGAATTCTATACTTTCCATATCCATATTAAATGCACAAATTTCACATTGGACTCTATAACAACATTAACAGTGTAATTTGAATGTATTAATCTTCAAAGAGAAAATAAAGGTAGCACTTAAAAAAAAAAAACTGTAAGCTTTAAGAAGCGAAAACAAAAAAAATATATATTGATGTTTTCTACAGCAGGGGTCCCCAGCGCCTGGACCATGGACCACTACTGGTCCGTGGCCTGTTAGAAACCAGGCCACACAGCAGGAGGTGAGTAGTGAACAAGCAAAGCTTCATTTGTATTTACAGTCATTCCTAATCTCTTACATTACCAACTGAGCTCCGGCTCCTGTCAGAACAGCAGCAGTGTTAGATTTTCATAGGAACGCAAAGCCTATTTTGAACTGCACATGTGAGGGTTCTAGGTTGTGTGCTTCTTATGAGAATCTAACGCTTGATGATCTGTCACTGTCTCCCATCACCCCCAGATGAGTCCATCTAGCTGGAGGAAAACAAGCCCAGGGCTCCCAATGATTTTACATTATGGTGAGTTGTATAATTATTTCATTGTGTATATATTTCAATATAACAATAATAAAAATAAAGTGAACAATAAACATAATGCACTTGAAGTATCCTGAAACCACCTCCTCCCCGGGTCTATGGAAAAATTGTCTTTCACTAAACCGGTCCCTGGTGCCTAAATGTCTGGGGACTGCTGTTCTACAATATCTATGGAGTTTCTGTTACAAAGTGTAACATGTTCGCTTTAAAGAATTTGGAAGAAGGTATAAGAAAAAAACGGTCTATAATGCCACTAACCAAGAACAGACACAATTATTTTTATGTATTGTTAATAATCTACTCTTTGTATATAATTTGGTACCATTTAAAAATTTTTTTTTCTAAATTTAAACAGCTCTTGATTTGAGAGGGTTTTTCTTTTGTTATTATTGCCGTTCTCTTATTTCTCCACTCAGTGTCTTTAAGGGGTTGAGGGAGAATGACAGACTATTGACATGAGCCACCACTGCAATCAGACTTGGTTACATGGACTATGATCATCTTTTTGAACACTTCATCCACTAAATGTAGAACAAGGTGATGGGAATATAAAATGGTGCAGCCACTGTAGAAAACAGCTTATCAGTTGCTCAGTAAGTTAAACACAAATTACCAAATTACCCAGTAATTCAGCTCCCAAAAGAATTGGAAACAGGTATTCGAACAAATACTTGTACACAAATATCATAGCACCATTATTCACAATAGCCAAAAGATGGAAATAACCCAAATGTGGTCCACTAACAAATGAATGGATAAACAAAATGTGGTATATCCATAAAATGGATTATAATCCACAATCCATTGTGTTTATCCATTCATTCGAATATTATTCAGCTGTAAAAAAGAATGAAGTGCTGATACATGCTACAACATGGATAAACCTTCAAAACATTATGCTAAGTAAAAGAAGTCAGTCATAAATGTATCATGTAAATATATGATTCCATTTATATGAAATATCTAGAATGGCAAATCCATAGAAACAGAAAGCAGATTAATGGTTGCCAGAGGCTAGGGGAAGGGGGAATGGAGGAGTGCTTGTTTAATGGGTACAGGGTTTTCTTTTGGGAATTTGAAAATATTCTGAAACTAGATAGTAAAAATGATAGCCCAACCTTATGAATGTTCTAGATGCCACTGAACTGCATACTTTAAGATGATTAAAATGGTGAATTTTATGCTATGCGTATTTTACCCTCCCACAATAATATATATTTTTAAGTAAAGCAAGGGAGGGATATCAGAAGATGAAAGCACAAGAATGAGAAAGAACAGAAACCCAATGAAATCCACTCAACATCACCTCTAACACCTTCTTCTTCTAGGTGATGATTTAAAATTTTCCCAGGGATCCCAGTATAGATTTCTGACTTCACTTGCCCTTCTGTGGTTATTGCATTAATGTCCAGTCTTCCTGATAACCAATGCAAAACTTCATCACCAGCTGGAAATTCTGAGGGCATTGTTGACCTCACTTCACATATCCAGTGGCTACCTAGTTATAAGGAATTCATCCCTTTTGGCTGCCTTTGTCTTTCCATGCCCATATCCAGTCATCAGCCAATCACGGTCTCCCTGCCCCTGGACTCAGCCACCCAAATCCTGCCTACCAGTGCCAGGTTCATTGCTAAACCATTCAACAGTTCCTTAGCATTGCCCCAAAATTAGAAGAGATGCTGGTCATGACCCTACAGTGATATGTATCCAGCCTTCCCTATGAGATATATGTTATTATTATTTCTATTTTACTGAAGAAGATACTCAAGTTTAGAGAGTTATAATGATTTTCCCAACATCATGAGATAGTGGTGATGCTGAGACTTGTACCCTAGTAGCCTGATCCCAAGCCCAAGGTCATAAATATACCACCCTACCATCTCTACTATTATCTCTCATCAGTACCCCAAATGAGCTCTTCATTACAGTTAAACAAACTACTCACTATATCTAAACATGACAGAAGCATGCCAGGCCACAAACCTAGAATGCTTACCATGGTTTAAATCCAATCCAGCCTTCAAGGAATAATTTACATCCTTTCTCTTCCATGAAGATGTCCTTTAGGTAACTTAACCTAGTCTCTCCTCCTCCATCTCCAAATCTAATCAACTGAGATTAATTTTGCTTCCTTCATATTTATGTCTCCTTCCTCTCCTGTGTTTCCTTATTAGAGCCACCTTCATTCAGTTCATTATGTCTGGTGTGGGTTATTGTAGTACTCACTTGGTGGTTTCCTTGTCCCTATTAGATCCTCTCAAATGCATCTTCCACCAAGCACATAGCTGACTCTCAATTTTTATATGTTGAACGGACTAAACAAATGCTGCCAGAGAAATCATTTCATTACATGCCACTCTCTCCCCCTAGACTCTCACCTCCCCAAAGGCAGGAACTAGGGCTTATTCATCTTTGCATAATAGCATCAAACAAAATGCCTGGCACATTGTAAGTGTCAGCAGATGTTGGCTGAATGAATCAATGATTGGAGTATTTATTCAATGTAACATTGACGGAGCACTTAAATACTAATACAAATCAACACAGTGTATCTTAGGTTGTGTGTCATTGCCCAGGTAGACTGTGAGGCCCTTGTGAACAAGGAATGTGTTTCAGAAACTTGGTGTCCTTAACACTTAGCACAGTAAACATGTGACTTATGATTGAATGCATCTCCACTAATTCATTGATTCAACAAATATTTACTTATTGTTTCAGGCACTGTGCTAGGTTCCAGGAAAACAGTAGCTGAAGAGGCAGATGAAGGTGCTGCCCTCTGAGAGTTTACAGTCCACACGGTGTGACAGAAAAATACCCAAGTGATCAAATAAGTAAAAAAATAAAAAAATCCAACAGTCAAAAAGGAAATAAAATGCAGCGACAAAGCAGAAATAGATTGGAGGAGAGGTCCACATTAAAGAGGGTAGTCAGCAATTCATCTCTTGCAGAGGTGAAATCAGAGCAGAAACCAAAAGGATGAGCTAAATTTCAAACTGCAAAGTTGAATATATAATAACTCAGTATCTCCACTGTTGATACCTTTGGTGAAAAGGTGTTAGACAAGTAACTGAGGAATGCATTCAGGGAGGAATGTGCTCAGGCAAAATATTGCTTTTAGAATATTCTGCAAACAACAAGATACTGGGACCTAATCTATAATAAAGGGGTTTTGTTTGTGGCAGAAGATGGGGAGATGCCCAGGCCATCAGCAGATGTGCTGTCTATAGCTGGAGAAGTAGCTTGTGAAGGTTCCCTCATGGAATTAAGTTGCATTTTTAATCTACTGTTTTCTGTGAAATTCATGCATCTGAAATTCGAAAGCATCTTGTCTACTTTTTCTTAGTCTCCACTACAAAACTCCTACAGTGATTCACTTCTTGTGTATATCTTCTGAGTTGGAAATATCAAGGTAACAGATGCGACACATTAAGATTTTGATAAATATAGTCAGTGAGTGAAGGGATTCAATCCAAATTACTCAGCCTGACAGCATGAGCTCCTAAACAACCTGGGACTGGGCGGTGCTCAAAAGTTTACTGAGTTGACTTAAGTAACTGCCTCTCCCATTTCCATGTGTGACTCGGGAATATTTTATTTTGATAAGTTTTAATCAAAAATTTGATTCTGAGGTGTTCTAATTACATTCAATCTCAGAGTAAACTGACTTTGGACCACATTAACTCCTCCCAAGGCAAAGGACTGAGTAAATTCATTAATTGTCTTATGATTTCATGGACCATTGAAATGTCAGCCCTCCTGGCTCCCTGCTGAGTGGCTCAGGGTCATCAGCACCCGCAGGGCCTATAATCTTCTTAATTTCAATTATTGCCTCCTTGTCTTCATAAGCTTCTGGAAGGCCTCTACCTAGGTCTGCTTTTTCTTTGCTCAGAACTGAATTTCCTCACTGTGCCTTAGACTTACCTTGCAGAATTATTAATATTAATATAGTCTAGAAACATGCAGCAGGGTCTTCCCTGCAGCAAGGTCCTCCTGATACATGTTCCTGAAATATATTTAGTCATGGTAATCAAAGGCCAACATTGCCACTCATTATGGGAATATCTACTGGAAGTTAAATGTAACCAAGAGAAGATCTCACCTTCTGAAGTAAAATTACCTGGAATTCAAATTTCCACACCCTCGCTTGCAGGCTGGGTGACCTTGAATGAACTATTTCAACCTCTCTGAGTTTCCATTTCTTTATCTAATCAAATGAGTGCAATAATAAAGCCCACAAATAATTATTGTATTTAAACAAAATAATACACAGGGTTTAGCATTGTGTCTGACACATGGGAAGCAGCTAAGAAATGTCTGCTACTGTGGCCATTATTATTATCATAATCCTAGAAGATGTTATGTAGTTTGTATATGCTTCATTTCCATAATAAAAAGGTATGTAGCCCCATGATTGGCATTCATTAAGCATTCCACAAATTTCAGATATTATTACTTATGAATCAATTAGAATCACAAAACTATAGCATGGGACAGAAAAGCAGAGATTATCTAGTTCAATCCTCTTATTTTACAAATGAGGAAACAAGTTAGAGAAAGGAAATGACCTGCCAAAGAGGACAGGGGACACAGCTACTGATTCCACTGCAGGCTCTTTTCCAGGTCAACCCCCACCCTGACTAGTGGACAGAAGACAGAGTGGACAGTTTTTAAGTTGGTGAGGATGCAGAGGGCAGAGGAGAAAAATGAGTAGAAGACACTGTAAAGTGGATCCCACAGAGAACATAAGGACAGATACAGAAATGACACAGTGGAGAAGGTTTCCAATAACTCACAGGCATAAGAAAAGCCTTTGAGAAGTCAAATTCTGATGATAAAAATTAGGATAAGGAGGAGAAAAATGACAGGCAACTAAAAAGCTCAACATAGAAATGCAAGGAGTTTTGCAAAGAGCTTAAGGCCATAAAGTGTTACAGTGTCTGTACCTTGTCCTGAGCTAAAGACCAGGGGCATCTTAAGTGCACTACCATCCCAAAAGCCTGGACCTATTTATCACCTGCAGGTCCTCCCAGGTTATTTAGGATGGGTCCAACAAAGAACTATTATTGGGAAGCTCCTGACACCACAACTTTTACTAGTGCTGCTGCCAAATATGCAGCATTGTGATTTCATCTGTCTTGAGGTCCCAGGAGCCCTAATTCATTAAGGAAAGTACAGATAACCATTGGTGGCAGCAACGAGAGAAGGAGTCTTGGACAAAGCCAAAGAGAGATGCCCAATACAGAACTGCCATCGCTGTGTCATGAAGAAGGGATGGTAGTGCTAACCTGTGCTGTCTGCGCTTTTTTGTTTTTTGTTTTTTACATAAATGGAGCATTTGCCCGGAATGCAAACTCACAGATACAAAACCCAGAGGAAGGGGCTGGAATAAAAAGTGCCAAGGATCTGAAAATAAGGCATAGATTTAGATGGAAAGAGTGGTAAGGGCTTTATATTAATAACTTGCAGGCTGGCTTCCCTATGTGGCTCCTGCTGCACTGAATTATTATGGAGGGGTCCATGGGTTGGCAGAGTCAGTCAGAGCAAAGCAACTCCCCTGCGTTTTACTACACAGGGGTTATAGAGGGCAAAGGGGCCCCCATCCCCTTGCAGAAAGAACCTGCTTTATGATGGGAAAAGTCATTGACAGATACAAACAAGGGCCAAAGGGCAAATATGTGCTAGGAAAAGAACATCTAAAAGGCTAGAGGGAAGACTAAGCAATAAAATCGTGCACTACGGAATGGTCTTCAACTTCTAGCTAACAATATTGGCAATAGGGAGGGGAAAAACCCTCATCATTTCCAGGGCTTTTGTCTCTCCCATGAAAGAAAGGATTTTGTATCTGGCCTGTGTAGTATGTGCTTGGTATGGTGCTGGCAATGGTTGAAGGCAAACGATATTGGAACATGGATTGTGTCCTCAAGAATTTAAGGACTTTAAACCTTTTAGGTCTTCAAGTGCTAGTCCACAGTGCTCCTCTGAGGGGACCACTTAGCAGAATTCGGCACAGCTAACCAGCTAAATTGTATGACATTTTCTCAGAGTCCTGGGAGAGGTCGGTGTAGAGGAAAATCACACCGTTTCTCAATTGTGATGGCTCCTAGAATCCCCCATGAGAGTGTCCAAGAAGATGAAGGGAAGAACTACAGTTTCCAAATGTTGGAGCTTGAATGGTACAGTTGGAATTCTTTCAGCTACCTAGAATCTTTCCATCCCTGGCCCTTGTAGCATTCTCACACTGCCCATATCCACAGATTCACCACTGGGCCCATATGCGGCCTGGGCATCTTTCTAGTACTACGCTGCAGGCAGTGACACTCAGTGAACAGGATCTGCAACAAGAGATGCCTTCACTGGCCAGTCCCCACTTTCTAAACATCAGTTAGAAGCAGAGACAAGAATAGGGTTCAAATCCTATGGCGCCCAGCTCAGTGCCTTTATACCTTCACTCTGCTTCTTCTTCTTTCTCCTGTGCTGCTGAAGACCCTCACTTGTTCTACTTGTGCAACATCTTTTAACAGCCCTTAGAGCCCAGATGGGGGCTCAATTCACAGGATACCCAAAACTAGTCTTCTCAGTGAAGAGTAAAATGATCATTTGAGAGGTGCACAAATCTGCTTGCCTGACAGTATAGATCCTGGCAAGCTCCCCTGATGGGAATTGTGACTGTCCTAGTTTTTATTCTCCAGCTCGAGTACCATTCAGATGCTTATGTGTGAACGTATCAGCCTATCATGAGCAGAAGTTAGAGCATCTATTTAAGGAGGCATAGAGTCATGGGAAGAAAAAGGTCTTCAGAGTCAGCTAGAACTGAGTGGTAACTTTTCTTCCCCTAGCGATGAAAGGGAAGTCTAGCTAGTCAGTGTGACCTTGCACAGGCTGGGTGGCCTCTCTGAGGCACAGTCCCTTTCTAGTAGAAATTAGACTAATGATATACACCTGAAAAACTTGTGAGATCAAATGAGATATAAAAGGAAAGTGCCTCCTCCTCTATTGACTACATCATAGTAGGTGATCAATAGATGGTGGCTATCATTATCGTAATTGTTTTTCTCAAGATCACTGAAGACAAAAGCACCTCTGAGGCAGTAGGACACAGGTAAGCGATGTTTTCAAAGGGGAGAATGGGGAGCCAGGCTGCCCACCTGACCTCTGAGGTGGTGGACCACCGCGGGAGAGGGAAATGCAGAGGACCAGAGAGCTCATTAAAAGTATTACCACTAGAGACACAGCCAGGCGCAGCCTAATCAGCCTGGAATGAGAATGACACCAGGGGACCGAGCAACTGCAGATGCTGAGGGAAAAACCCAGCCTGGCAGGCAACGCAGAGTATTCAAAGGGCAGAGCAAAAAAAATGAGTCATGGAACAAGCAAGCAGCAGGCACCTGGGATTCTGAGTGGGGGTGGAAACTTGGCCAGAATCTTGGAAGGGAATCCAGGAGTCAGTACACACATGGGGAGTCTCCGGGCAAGCCATGAGATCCCAGGAACAGATTGGGCTTCATGGTGACTCCAGCCCTGGGGAGGGACATTGTAGAATCTAATAAGGACTTCTGTCCTGGGGGGCTCTTGTCAGCAGGAAGGGTATTAGGTGTTCTTTTAGCTACCAAGCCCAGAGGCTGAAAGCAGGGTTGACTTACAGACTCATTGATGTGGGACAGTTAGCTCCTAGATGTGGAGAAAGAGGAGGGAGGGTGTTGAAACTAGGAAGGGTCAGAAATGCATAGAAAGAACTTGAAGGCCAGAAAAACCCAAGTTAAAAACCATATCAGTGTTTTGTCCTAGGAACGAGAGACCTTGGCAAATTACTTAACTTTTCAAAGCCTTCATTTGTTTTTCTGTAAAGTGGGTATAAGAGCTAGCCAATAGCATCATTGTGGAGATAAAATTAATGTAAGGTATTTTTCTTTACACTCCACCTAGAGCTAACCCAGATATAAACTCTTATCCACTTCTTAATAACTACATAGACAAACATATAAAATATGATAATATAGAAAACATTATAGCTATAGCATATTCAACTATAGACTCTAGATGATGCTAACATCTCATGCAGGTGTATATCACTTTTCCACTGGTAGAGTCTTTTCACAAACATTGTCTGGCTTGATCTTCAAAGTATTAGGTGGTCAGAATCAAAACACACTGGAAACAGCAAAATGTCTGGCAAATGGAAAAATGCTTATATTGATCATGTTTTTTTATTTTTCCATATTTTATGATGCTTTGACATCTTGGGGCTTTGTGACTGCGGGGAGGGGCCACCCCTCCCATCGTAAGCTAATTCCTAGAAGTAACAGACAACTTCCCTGAGAGCACACTTTTCATATGCAAACCAGCCATAACTGCAACCACCTCCTTTATCTAATTCTCACACACCAAGCCAACGTTACCCCTGCTCTAAATCATTTGAGGACCAGATACTGGAAAACTAGGGGCCACCCCTATAGCCCAGAGCCCACCAAAATTATTCAAACGATTCGATCCTAAGCTTGCTTAGCTTGCCTACTTCACCTCACCCTTTCCTTACCATGAAAAGCATCTTGCCTATGTTTTTCCCCACTCCCACTGCCTCCTGACTGACCCTGGCAACTCCCCCCATTGGCCCTGTGTGGTGGTGTTACTGTAGGTAGCTAGTTGGACATAAACAGGGCAAGAGAGCCCCTGCCACAACCAGAAATGTCAGGTGACCATCAAGTGATGGTCAGGCGGTCATTAACTCTCGCTCTAAAATAATAATTGGTCACAGCTGGCACTAGAGAAAGGCAGTCTCCCAATAGATCGGAAAAACCTGAAACTGGTGATCAGTAGCTTCCAGATAAGATCTCAGGATCAGGGTGAATGGGCTCACACATGCACACTAAGAGGCAAAATGGTGGAGTTTAACTGGTATATGACCTCCTAGGACATTCCACTGGTAAGGGAAGAACGCCTCCAGTCAGCATGTGTACCACTCCAGTAAACACACTGAGCAGGCTCCCCTTCCAAGTGCTAGCAGGGCACTGTGCATGCGGACAGCCCACCCCAAGGGAAGAATCGGGGAGCAGGAACACAAGACCTTGGGAGTATGCCAAGTCAAACCCTAAGTCAAAAGGTCAAACCGCACACATGATCTCTCAAGTCACTGGCTTGGCCCTCTTCTAAACATACTTTACTTTGTTTGCATTCCTGCTCTAAAGCTTTTTAATAAAGTTTCACTCCCGCTCTAAAACTTGCCTTGGTCTTTCCTTCTCCCTTATGCCTTTCAGTCAAATTGTTTCTTCCTAGGAGGCAAGGCCTACTGCAGACCTGTACAGTAAGAAAGACCTGCTGCAGACCTGCATGGATTTGCCACCAGTAATAGTGTGGCATGGTGTGGTGTGCCCCTTCCTCTTGGGAACTGTGCGTAACACACTCTCTTTTCAATGGCAGTCGCCTCCTGATCTATGGCCTCACTACACCCGAGTAAAAACAAAATCTCAGGTACATTTTTGACATTTAGACATTTATTTGCCATGTTAATTAAAATATGGTAAATAGCCCTTACAAAGAATGAAATAGAGGCATTGTATCAAATTAAAATGAAAAGACTTCCTCAACATGTCAAGTGGAAAAAAGGTCACAGGAAAAAACTTACAGTGTGATCTCATTTATGGAAAAAGTTATTTGTTTATATACATTCATATATGCACTTGTGTGTGTGCAGCAAGGAGAATTAAAGATGCTTACTCATGTACCGGCTGTGACTACACCTGGAACAGGGTAGCTGAGGCAGGTGGGAGAAGGATGTCGAAGAAAGACTTTCTATTTTTCTCCTGCATAGTACATATTGTCTGAAACTCTTAAACAAAACTGGATTTATGGATTACTTACATAATGAAGATAGTAAAACTGATTATTCCGCATCCAATTAACATGTACATAGTACAATCTCATAAAATGAGTATTATTTAATTAATAAATATTATTTGGATATTATCAGACCAATTATTTCCACCAAAGAGAAACTAGGAATTACCAGCTCTTGACCTAAATGGGACTTTTTAAGTTTCTAATCAGCTCCGAAGAACTAGTAGAGAAGGGCTTATGCTTGGAACACAAAGCTTTCAAAAAGGCATTTATCATCATTATCACCCCATCCCCTAATATGAAATGATTCATTTTCCTGTATCCATAGTTTGCAAGGGACTTTTGAATTAAACCTTAAAAGCTAATTTTTTCTGGAATCTGTCTGGACCTAACACTCAATGCCAATAAAGAACCTCAGGGTAATTTGTTTTCCTCTGTAATTTCAAAGTGGATCAATACAAGAGTCCTTTATTGCTGCTGTGGCTTCCACAGCCTTTGATGGTGAATCATTACAGAAGAAGTCTGAGATCCATAGATGAGAGGTGGCCAGACTCCATTTTTCATGTGGTTTCTGTGGTTTCAAGTGAGTTTGGGGCAGAGAAGAAAAGCTAGCTTCATACTGTGTAGCCCAGCTAGCTGAGGGTGTGGGCTGCTGAGAATGAGAGAAAAAAAAAAAAAAGATTACGGCTCAATAATACTGCAAAGGGTAAGATACAGGCTCTGAGGTCTGACTAGGATTCAATCCCAACTCTCCCTTTCTTGGATGTGTGGCCTTGGGCAAGTCATTCACCTCTTTAAGCCATTGTTTTCTCATTGGTGTAAGGATAACAATGTTTTCAACCCCATACAGTTATTACAGGGTACCAATGAGGTGGGTCAAGCTCCTGGTATATAATCAGTGCTCAGTACACATTAATTGTTTTATATATATTTGAGATAGTAGATACTTAGTTTTTAGAAATTGTGCCTTCAGTTTCAAGTAAGTACATATTAAACACCAACGGCATGGTAGTCTTAATCTCTGCTTGAAGAAAGCTGACAGCCTATTTGACAAGGTCAAACATATTCCTGTAAGAACTTATATAACCATGCAAGGTGTATCTAGTAATTTGGGGCAAAAACAATTCACTGGGTCATTCCAAATGAATTGTCTGGATAATAAAGGCAATTGGATCTAGAAGAAGGTTTATAGACCTTAATAAATTGTTTTACCAAAGGTTTCATAAAGGAGTTGGGATTTGACCTAGGACTTGTTTGAACAGAGAGCAGGGTAGGAGGCATTTTATAATAGGTGGGAAGACAGCATGAGTGAAAACATGGTGTATCCAGAGGGTGCCCAAAGCAAAAAGTAAACAATTTGATGTGGAGAATGGGTTTTGAAATAATTAGCTCATGGATCCCAAACTTATTGGGAAATACTCCAAAATTAACCATGTTTTGGTTTTCAAAGACTTCAACCTTATTCAAATCAATTCTGAAGCCTTTCTGTGTTTTTTTTTTTTTTTTTAAATCATGTCTTAGACACTTGCTACAGCTGAGTATGCATTCAAGCAGAGTTGTGAAGTCTCTAATATCTAGACTCACTCAGATGGGGACCAACACTAACCAGGTGGAATAAAATCCAGAATCTAATGCATTGTTGCAGAACATAGTCCTAATGTGGTGGTTCCTAATGTGAGTCACGGGGCCAGTATCAGCAGCATCATCATCATCTAGAAACTCACGAGAAATGTGAATTCTCAGGTCCCACCCAGATATACCAATTCAGAAAGTCTGGGCATGGGGTACAATAATGTGTTTTACAAGCCCTGGACGTAATCCTGATGCAGTTTATGACACTAATACTACTGTCCCAATGTATTTCTCTTTCAAACACACACATTTAATATGTGCACATTGGTTAGCACAGTAAAATGGTCCATTATTGCTTGCACAAAGGCTTGTAATTTTCCCACCAGCCTCTATTTTAGAGTAAATTATTAGAAGAAACAAATCCTAAGGAGACCTAAAATGAGATTTTTTTCCATAACAGTAAGAAGAATTAAAAAACAGAAAAAATAATCAAGCGGTCATTTTAATAATGCAATTTTGCTTCTTGTAATGTGGCTCAATAGAATCACCATGGAGAATTTTTAAAAGAATAGCCTGTGCAATTGGAGCTTTATTGGCTTTTTGATGAAAATGCTTTGGCAATAGATGGGCCAGATCCCATTAACAAACTTAATCTGGAGCCCACAGGAGTCTTCTGACAGAAATATCCTGTCATGGGGGAGGCAAAATGCATAAAAATTGATTTTAATTATTCAAACTCTAATTTCAAAGTCAGTGATTGATGCTAGAGGGTTAAGATGTTGCCAGTTTCTTCTATGTCTTTTTCTAAAAGTTTCTTTTGAAAGGATGATTTTTAGCTCAAAACATCAAGACATGTGAAAGAATAAAAAATGAAGAAAATCCAAATTTGAAGAACCAGAAATAACCACAAGTTTAGCAGGATCCTATTGTTAAAGCCCCACAGGGTAGTAGAGGAATAGCCCAAAGATCTCTCTTGCAACTCTTAGTACTAGGACTTAAAATATTTTCCACAAACACCCGCCTGCTTGAATTGACTGCCTTGTTACATCTAAGCATCATTACATCTAAGCTGTTTAATACTTTGAAGAAAACTGTAAGGCCAGATACATAGGGGTCTGAGGAGTGCTCAGAGTTGAAACTGAAGTTCTCACAATGGCAAACCAGCAATGGCTCCTGGCTATTTTTTTACTCATCAACTACCATTCTCTATTTTGCTCACTCTCCTAGCCGTGCTTCCCTACTATTCCTCAAGTCACACACCAAATATACTGCCAACTATCACTTCCTTTCACCTTTATATTCTTGTGGTTCTCTGCATCATTTCTTCCAGTCCTCTGTTAACATGTCAACTTCTCAAACCCCTTTTTCCTGATCTTCCTCGTATAAACCTCCAGCCTTCTCTATCCCCTTTACCTTATTTTATTTTCTTGACATATTGCATAATTCACTTGATTTTTTTCTATTGCAATTTCTCTCTCCCCTATAAAGTCCATGAAGGCAAGGGCTCTGTATATTTTATTGACCACTGTATTCCCAAGGTGTAGAATAGTGCCTGGTGCATGGCAGACATTCAATACACATTGATTAAATGAAAGAATGAGTAGTGAAGGAAAGACTGAGTGAAAAATGGTGACAGGAAAATCCAGATTTCATTTCGTCTGTTAGGGGGGACAAGAAAAAAAATGTCTATAGATATTTGCTCAGAAGTAAATTTTGCATAAAAAGTAACTCTTCATATAAAAATTGATTGGCAGGATTTGCCACCATAAAATCAAATGCCCATGCTGGTCACAATGCAGAGAAATGAACTTTAAAATATCTTCAAATCCATCAAGGAAGTGGTCAGACACAGTCCCTCCACCACCACCTACTGGAAACCATTTATCTGCTTCTAGTTGATTCCTGGAACAGTACACTGAGGACCATGTGCCCAGAGGAACTGTAGAAAGAACTTCCCAAGGGGAGAGGATGCTACCTCCATTCCACTCTGTTGACACAAAGCCCTACACCTGGAGAGGAGAATTGGCTTTTGTGTGACAGCCGAAGTGGCTCTTAAAAGAGAACAGGTGATTTGCCTGGATATTGTCCTGCATCTTGGAGAACAGGAAGGAAGATTCTTATCTTCTCTCCATGAAGAGGAGAACAGAGCTCACCTGAAACTCCAAGACTGGGTTCTAACCCTAATTCTTCCACCATCTAGCAGATGACTCTGGGCAAGTCACTTCTCTCTGAACATTAGTTTTCTCATATGTCAATGAGAATGATAAAACAGCTACCATATATTTGAGTACTTTATAATGCTCTACACTTTGAACATGCCATCTGATTTGGTCTTCACAAGAGTTCTTTGAACAAGGCACTGAGGCCAGCAGAAGTTAAGTAATTTAAGATCACCCAAAGTGGCAGAATCTGGTTTTAAACTTAGGTGGGTCTGAGTCCAAAACCTAAGCTCAGAATGATAGCAGTATAGTACCTTTCTCATAGACTTCAGAGATGGATAGGAAGAGCAAACAGCATCCTGAATAAAAAGACATTTTGAAAATTAAACCGCATTCACATATATGGGATTTTATTAGTAACTGTGGGTTTCTGGGAGTCTGCAGAAGAGGTACACAAACGTGAGGTAGCCTGTTATTTTTCCTTTGAGAATTAGCATGGACCTTCTCCATTCAGCCTTAACAGATTATTTTCACTCTGATTACATTCATTTAAAATCTCAGCATTTATTTACCCCAAGGTGGTTTAAAAATGGACTCAAAAGAGGTAATGAGCAACATCAGGAGGCAGGAGACTGACTTCTGACTCTGTCTTTCTCAGTAGCCTGCATACGCTATAGGCAAGTTGGACAAAAGGTGAAATATAGGCCACCACCTCACAGTAGAATACTCTTAGACAAACCTAACCCCCTAAGTCTCAGTTTCCTAATGTGCAAAATAGCAAAAATAATATTCACTCCCTGATCTAAACTGAAGGATGAAAAGATGATTGCCCTCAGAGCAAGTTTCAACAAATGGGAGTTGGGTGGGAGTGAGCAGTTTTGAGGGATGTATTATCTTTTCTTGGAGAACCCCAAGAAGGACTGAGCCCCACTTGCTTGCATCAGCAACAGGCTCCTTAAGTCATCCTTTGTTGACTTTCTTCCTTGACCCACTTTTCCCACTTCCTCACTATGCTAACTGGGATCACCTCCCAAATAAATTATGTGTACCAAAATCTATGCCTCCTTTTAGGATAACCCAAATTAACACAATTCTCAACTAACTTTGTGTTGAGTAATCAAGTGTGATAGGCAGAATTCTATGGTAGGCCTTAAGATTTCCCACCCCATGGAATACCTGCCTGCACAATCCTCAGGACTGAATAGGATAGATTTTACTTCCATAATGAGGTTCTATCTTATGACATGGTTGACTTTAACATAGGGAGATTATTCAGGTGAGCCTGACCTAATCACATGAACCCAGCCTAGAGCTTTTCTCTGGCTGGCTGCACAAGAGGAAGTCAGAGAGATCTGATGCATGAGGAGGATTTCCACATGTTCACCATTGCTGTCTTGCCGATGGACACAGGGCCACATAGCAAGGAATGCAGGTTCTCTTAGGAACTGAGAGCTGACAGCTGGCAAAAAATAACTAGACCTCAGTCCAACAGCCACAAGGAACTGAATTATTCCAACACAAATTAACTTGGAACAAATTTTACCCCCAAAGCCTTCAGATGAGAATTCAGCCCAGCCAACACCTAGATTTCAGCCTTGCAATACCCTAAGCAGAGAACCCAGCTGAACTCACCTGAACTTCTCACTTACAGCATCATCAATAAATAAATAGGCATTGTTTTAAGCTGCTAAATTGTGGTAATTTGTTACACAGCAAGAAAAACTAATATACCAAGTAAAGAGATAACTACCCAAATGTCTAGCGTAGTGAGAAAATCAGGTACTATCATTCAGGATAATTCAAATAATATTTGGAAAATAGTTTTGTTTGTTTATACATATTCCTTTCTTTTTTGTTAAATTTTATTGTATATATTTAAGTTATACAACATGAAGTTTCCATATGTATATAGATAGTGAAATCATCACTACAGTCAAGTGAGTTAACATCCATCATCCCACATAGTTATCTGTTTTTTGGCATTGTAAGAACACCTAAATTCTACTCTTTTAGAAAAATCTTGAATACAATACAATATTGTTAACTGCAGTATAGTCCTCCTGTCGTACCTGTGCTCTCCAGACCTGTTCATCTTACATATCGCCACTTTGACCTACATCTCTCCATTGCCTCCCACTGCCCACCTCCTCCATAACCACGTTTGATTGATTCTCTATCTCTGTGCATTTGACATTTTTTTCCCTAAAGAGTCCACACATAAGTGAAATCATGCAGCATTTTTCCTTCTGTGTTTGGCTTTTTTCACTTAGCTTACTTTCCTCCAGGTTCATCCCTGTTATGGAAAATGGCAAGATCTCAATTTTTAAGGTTGAATAATTTTCCCTTTTGCAGATACCACAGTTTCTTTATCCATTTATCCATCAATAGACACTTTGGTTGTTTCCATATCTTTGCTGTTGTGAATAATGCTGCAATGAACATGGGAATGCAGATATCTCTTCAAGGTGGTGATATCACCTTCTTCGGGTATACAACCAGAAGAGGGATTGCTGGGTCATATGATAATTCTATTTTTAATTTCTTCAGGAATCTTCCCACTGTTTCCCACAATGGCTACATCAATCTTCAGTTTCACCAACAATGTACAAGTGTTCCCTTTTCTCCACACCCTCGTCAAAATATGTCATCTCTTGCCTTTGTAACTGTCCCAGCTGGTGTGAGGTGATATCTCCACATGGTTTTAATTTGCATTTCCCTGATGATTGGTGATACTGAGCACCTTTTCACATACTTGTTGATCATTTTCAATCTTCTTTAGAAAACTGTCTATACAGTATGTCTTATTTTGAGAAATGTCTATTCAAGTTCTTTGCCCATATTTTTAATCAAGTTGCTTTTCTGCTATTGAGTCATGTGGGTTCTTTATATACACTGGATATTAGCCCTTATCAGGTATATGGTTTGGAAATATTCCCACTCTCTTTGCTAACACAACTTTTAATTTTTTTTCATTTTCAAAATCTAACTTCATCTCGTTATTCCATACCTCATGTATTATGTATTACACTAAAAAGTCACATGATAATACAGATATTTCCAAACTGGATACCTAAACAATAATTCTTGAAAAGGTAATTTAAAAGAAGTTAGACCATGAAACTATGAATTTGAGGGAAATGAAACTCCTCTTTACAGGCACAAGGGTAGGCAGAATCAGTCCAATGACATTATGTTTCTTAAGGCACCACCTTGCTATTAAACTATGCTCCATGGAGACGTCTACATAAGTTTAGGCAGGAATTTTTAGCCTCTCCATTCACTCTGAATTTGCAACAATCCCAGACTGCAGAGATGCCAAGTACTGAATTGTTCCCTTTTCATCTTTTCCTACTCTGAAATGTCAGAGTTGACACTCAGATTCACCAAAATGGTATATATGTTAACAAAGTCAGACATGCTTTCTGTTGCAACAGGTCCCCAAACTATTCAGGCATGATGCACTGAGGAACAATGCTAGGCCCAAGGAATGTCAAGAGGCAGCAAAGATGAAAGATAACCACACAAATGAGGACTGACAAGAGCCACCAAACAAAGGCTAATTCCTGTGTGCTGAGCTCATGTCAATAAAGGAGCAATATACCAGATCACGAGAAGCGATTGCCACTCAGAGATTCCCTTTCACCCCACTGCTTCCATCATCCATGTGTGGGCTTGGCTACAGTTTGTGGTTTCAGTCTTGGAGATTTTTCTCCCTTTAGACGGGGCTATACCTTCTGAATCATATGTTAGTGTACAGAAGCACGTGGAAGGGAATCTAGGACTAAAGGCTGTTTTTCTCTTTCAGATGACATGACTGAGTTTCAGAGAGGGAAGAGACTTGCCTAAGACAACACAAGTGAGTGACAGTCAAATCTGACTCCAGGCTCTCTTTGTTCCATTTAATAGGTAATGGCATTTCTTCTACTAGTTTTCTCTGAATTTTGGAAGCACAAATGGGCCCACTCTTCCATCTGTCTCCACCCCACCTCCCCCCGCTATAATCAACCCATTGAACATCTAGCTGCCAGATTAATGCTTTAAAAATACATAGCATATCACATCACTCCTCTGCATCAGCCCTCTGATGGCTTCCCATCACTTATAAAATAAAACCCCAGACTTTTTGACCTCAGGGCTTCAAGACTCTACATGATGTGGGTCCTGCCTACCACTTTGACCTCTCAACCTTACTTTTTCTGTTCACAATGCTCCAGTTCACATGAGACTTATTTTCTGTGCTGTAAGTGAGTCTACCTTCTTTCTTCCACCTCAGGGACTTTGCACTTGACATTCCCTCTACACTGAAGATCTTATCTGAGAACTGTATAATATTGGTTCCAACAGTCTATTTACTTTCTTCAAGCACTTTTTGCTATTTGGAATCATCATATGCATCTGTGAACCTTTGTACTGCCTTCCACTAGAATGTAAATTCCAGAAAAGCAGGGATCTTGTTTGTTGTATTCACAAGCATCTTATATTCACAGTATCTAAAATGGTACCTGGCAGGAGGATTTCTTGAGCCCAGGAGTTCAAGACCAGTGTGGAAAACATTGTGAGACCCCCGTCTCTACAAAAAAAACACACAAAATTAGCCAGGCATGGCGGTGCATGCCTGTAGTCCTACTTGGGAGGCTGAGGTAGGAGGATCACTTGAGCCCAAGAGGTAGAGGTTGCAGTGACCTGAGATTGTGCCATTGCATTCCAGCCTGGGCAACAGAGCGAGGATCTGTCTCAAAAAAAAAAATAAATAAATAAAAAGTAAAAATATAAAATGGAGCCTGGTACATGGAAAGTCCTCAATAAATATTTGTAGGGTAGATGTATGAATGAATTAGTACCACAGCTGTCATCTACTCTGATAACCCTGATAACCCTGATTATCAAAATATTTAACTAACCAAAATAGAATAGCTCCTTCCTGAACAGGCCAGAAAACAGAATCTCCAATACACTGTCCAGTGTTACAGCTACCCCAATGGAATCATGTAAGTGCCCAGCTGATCAGGTCTAGATAGGAAGCAAAAGTAATGCACATAAGGTGTATTCATCCACTGGAAATTGACCATCCAGAATACAACTGGCTAATAAAAACTCACTCACACTTTCCTTTGGTTTCTGGAGATGAATCTGTTTGTTTTCCTCCTACTGAGCTAAAAGTAGTTTCCAACACTGCTCCCTTCAACCACAAAGTTAATGAATTTGCAAAGAAGATAGGATCTCCCTCCCTCTGCTGTTCCTGCAGGGTAAAAAAAAAAATGAAGCTTTTTCTTCCTCCATGGAAACTCACAGAGTGATTTCTCTCATAGGACCCAGGACTGAACTGTCTCACTAAATATCACAGCCAGAATAAGGGCTCAGGTCAAAATTTTTCCTACACACTGTTAATAGCCCCTTTATTCTAATAAATTGTGGTTCTTCCTAATATATCTAGATATTATATCCACAGCTAATATTGTTAGTGTTGTTATATATTTATGTGAAAGAAAATATATGAACTATTAATATGGTTCCCAATTCCTGCCAACTTACACATTTAACATTTTAGGGGAGCACTTAGTTTTTTTTCCAGTAAAAGTTTTTAGAAATGTATCCACCCCAAATCTGAGGATGATCATTAGTCAAAAACAGGCAGTTATGTTTGCTTCCTGCTCACTTTTTGCCCTTCATACAACTTGACTCTTGGGAGCTGACAAATAAAGATGAATTACCAGTCCAGAGCATTCTAACTAACTAAGCCATTGTAGTCACTTAAATAAATCTTGAAACCCAAATTTTGCTTTGTTTGCTAAAATTTCTCCTCCCATTGTCTTCGACTATGTGAACTAGAATTACATAATATCAAGGAAAGGTTGTAAAAACCAGGTTCTTTATCATACTGACTTTACTTTTGGACTTAATGTTTCTTGACTGGAGACGAAATTGCTTCATGCTAGAAAGATCTGCGATGTAAGTCCTATACCTTCTCTAACTTACAAACATAAAATCCTTCTGTTTTCATATATAACAGAAAATGCATATGCCTATCAATGGATACTAGATAGTGTTATAGTATATAACCAAATTCAATGTCTCCTAATTTAAGAACTGACATTACTTGATATAGAATAAGAATAATAAAAGCTAACATTTGCTGAGTGATTACTATGTGCTGGAAGCTTTTCAATGAACTTTGTATGCAGTATTTCATTCCATCTTCACAGTGAGTCTACGAGGCAGGTACTTCAATAGTGTGGAAATGAACATATCTAAGGACAAGGAATTCTAGAGCCAGACTACCTGAGTTTATATCCCAATCCTGCCAGTTAATTATGACATGACCTTGGGGAAGTTATTTAACTGCTCAAAGCCCCAGTTTTTTAAATCAGTAAAATAGAGATATTAGTAGTTACCCACCTCACAGGGTGCTTGCAGGGAATAAATTACCAAATATGTATAATAGGCTTACTGCAGTCAATCTCACTGCAGAGAACATTATATTAATGTTTCTCAATCTTTGGTCATTTTTAAACTATGTATAGGATTTTGACCATATATCTGTGCACCATTTTATTATTAAGTAATTAATACTCTTATTCACTTGATATTGCCTTTGTGCAATGCAATTCTGACACTTGCTCCCTAGGGATGATCAAATTTCAAAGCTTAAGGGCATACTCCTTCACAAGACTGCCCTCACTTCAGACACAATCTCCAGGGCTCCAAGGTCACCAGTGCTTCTGCTCAACTGGCTACAAATTCAGGGGTTCTCATTACCTCCTCAGGTTTGATAATTTGCTAGAATGACTCATAGAACTCCAGGAAAGCTGTATTTACGATTCTAGTTTTCTTGTGAAAACACAGGACCAGCCAAGTACAGAGACACAAAGGGTGAGATCAAGGAGGGTCCCAAATACAAAATTTCCATGTCCTCAGGATGCATCCCCCTCCCAGCACGTTAATGTGCATGACCAAGAAGGAAGCTCAACCATGCTCAGTGTCTAGAGTTTTTTATTATGGTTTCATTATGCAGTTATTACTGATTGATTGGCCATGTGGCTGCACTCAATCCACAAACTCCCCAGAGGACAGTTGGTATAACCTGGCTCAAAGTCCCAACCCTTAAGTTGTATTGGTGGTCATTCCAGCATGGCCAGTTCCCATCCTGAAACTACCTAAGGTCCAGCATGAGTTACTTTGTTGACATAAACTCAGGAAGAGCCCTCTATGAATAACAAAGACTCTTCTATCACCTGGCAATTCCAAAGATTAAGAGATTACTCCCCAATAGCCAGGGACAAATGGCAGCCAAATTATCTACTATATCACGCTTTTAAATCAATTTCCTTTTTGCCTTAAATTAATTAGCCATAATCACAAACAACGACATAATGTAATCACAGGTTTAATTAGTGCTAATCATATCTTTTCTAATACATATTAAAAGAGATGAGTGACTTAAAATTTAAAATGTTTATCTGCTATCATCCAAAATCATCTTACATTGCCACTTACTCATTTTTGAATTAAGTTTATTACACTATTTCCCCCAACAAATCCATATTCTTTTATCTTATGTGTCTCAGAAGTATTCCACGTGAATAGAATCATATTGTGTAAATGCCAGGAACCCATCACGAAACAATCTCTAATTTTTCAGATGGAATGTAAGCCCAGCACAAGGAAATGACTCGCCCAACTCTACACAGCTAGGACTCCATCTCAGTCTTTTGACCTCAGTGCAGGGGTCTTTTCATCACCTTCAGTCAGCAACTTCACCAGTACAGAATTGCTTAGAGGCATGAATATAAGGCAGAGGGTAAGAGAAAGTCTGACATGCTTTTTTTTTGGACTAAATGCTGATGGTATCTTAAGGAGAGCATGTCATGGGAAGTGCTGAAAATGATCAGAGACCTGGGTTGGCCAGGTCTCTGAATCTTGTGAATCTTGTAGAAAATAAAAAAAGGCTTTGTGGTCAGACTTTGTAGCACCCAACAGCTGGTTCCCTGTGTCATCCCAGCCCCGACTGCTATTTCTTTCCTAGTATTAAGTAGGCATTTTTGTGATGTAGGCTCACCCCAGCCTGCAGGCTTTGGGAAACCCATCTGCTATCCTTCCTATTCATCTATTTCAACATGAGCCTTCAAAAATAATAAACACAGTGTAGGTCACTGTGAAAATCAAACTGAAGAAAAGCTGACATCAAGAACTTGTGTTATAAAAGTGGAATCACATTTTAGGAACTTTCTTCAAGCCCGCTGAACAACTCCACTCTGCAAAATTATGTTGATTTGCCATTTGCCTAATAATGGGAATGATAAAGTGAAGACTGAGACAGCATCTATTTGTAAAATTGAACATTGATTTTCTCCCCTTGTACATTTGCCCAGACATAATTGTGGTGAATGGCCTTTTAAAAATTTAAAAATACATTAAATAGACTAATGAGTCTCCAATAAATGTATACATGAATAGCTCTTTCCTTGACACAGTTTTCTGCCATGGAAACTAAATGCATTCCCAGAATATGCTGCAAGTAATCTCCTGACAGCTACTATTTTGGATACTGATATTTTATACCCGCGTTTAAAATGGACTCTGATATGTTTTGACTCATCTCTCATTTTTTTCAAAGTCTTTCAGTGTTCTTTTGCAAAATCTCCCATTGCCATCCTCCTTGCCTCTCCTCCAGACATAGCACCTACTCAGGCCTTCTTTACTTTGTTCTGGGATAACTGAAGCACAACGTGAGCTAGTCCATTAGAACCCAGGGTCCCCTCACTGCACATCTCTTTGCAAAGTGACACTCCCCCGCTCCCCCACCCCCGGTCCCTGCTGTCTCTGCGTCCTTTGCTTTACTAGGCAGGCAGCATAGGTAACGTTAAGACTCAGGGTCTGGAACTGATCTCAAATTCTGCCTCCCACGTTTATTAGCTCTCTAACTTTGGGCAAGCAAATTCACCTTTCTGAGCCACAGTTTGCATATCTGCAAAAGGAGAATGAATTGCATTCCTCAAGAGTTGTTAGGAGAATTAAATGAAATAATCCATATAAAGGACTTAGCATAGTATCTGGCATATTGTAAATGTCCAATAAATGATAACTGTAAAAAGCTATGCTATATGTGGAACCAAGTCTAGAGATCCCTAACTGTATTCCACATCCCTTCAAAAACTAGGCTATCTCCCATGCCTCTCAAGTTCTTATCATTTGTTTATTATATGTTTCTTAAACAATATGACTAATAAATGATTCAGTTCAACCCTGAAAACACTGAAGCTCTGAGCAACTTATCCCCAAGGAACTATGCTCCTGTTGACGCAGCTAGGCAAGGCTTCCCCAATTCACCATTTTAATAATTTTCATTAAGCCCTAGACTGGCAAAACCTAATTACCAGAGTGAAGGAATCACCAATTCATGACCCCAGATGAAGCTGCCTGTTAACCATGTTGGTAGAAATATGAGCATTATGGGTCTACCAAAGAGTGAATGAACCAAGTTCATCAAAAGTTGGGGTTTTCTTGCCCTGATTAACAAGAACTAAACCTTAAACACTGCTTTGTTTTGATATATGCCGAGCCTGTCTCTCCAGCTAAACTATGCATGACTTGAGGACAGAGAGGAGCTCTCATACATCTTTTGTCATTTTGGGGGACAAAATTCACTTTCTATGCAATATAAAATAGTTCTACTCTGGTTTTTCTCTTTTTGATCTGAAGTGCAAAGCTTAGTCAAAGATATGGTAGACCAAGAGAGAGTTCCTACTGTAGGGCTCTTACTGTTTTCATCTTAAAATATAAGAGAAAGGACAAGATTGTAGGAGGAATCTTTCCATTTCAAGTAATAGAAACCCAATTCAAACTAGCTTAAGCAAACTATGTACCTGACAAAAGGCTAATCTACAAAGTATATATGGAACTCAAACAACTCAAGAACAACAACAACAACAACAACAAAAACCCAAGTAACCTGATTTTAAAACAAGCTAGAGAGTTAAATAGACACATCTCAAAAGAAGACATGCTAATGGCCAACAGATATACGAAAAGATGTTCAACATCACTAATCATTAGAAAAATATAAGTTAAATTCACAATTAAATACCTCATACCTTTTAGAATGGCTAATATCAAAAAGACAAGAGATAAGGGTATGAAGAAAAGGGAACACTTATACATTGTTGATGGGAATGTAAGTTGGTATAGACCTTGGGTAAAACAGCATGAAGGTTCCTCAAAAACCAAAAATAGAACTACCCTGTGATTCAGCAATTCCACTTCTGGGTATACAGGCCAAAGGAAATTGAATCAATATGTCAAAGAGATATCTGCACACCCATATTAATTGCAGCATTATTCGTAATAGCCAAGATACAGAAACAACCTAAATGCCCATCAACAAATGAATTGATAAAGAGAACATGGTGTATAGATTTACATACTACTGAACATTATTCAGCCTTACACAAGAAGGAAATCTTGTCATTTGTGACAACATGGATGAACCTGGAAGACATGCTAAGTGAAATAAACCAGACACAGAAAGACAAATACTGCACCATCTCAATTATATGTGGATTCTTAAATAGTTGAACTCATAGAAGCTCAGAGTAGAATGCTAGTTGTCAGGGGCTGGAGAATGAGGGAGACGGCGAGATGTTGGTCAAAGGGTATGAAGTTTCAGTTATACGAGATGAGTAAATTTTGGCGTCCTAAAGTACAGCATGGTGACTACAGTTAACAATACTATATCGTACACTTGCAACTTGCCAAGAGGATAGCGCGTAAGTTTTCTCATCATGCCAGCCCCTAAAAATGTAACTATGTGAATGTGATGAATATGTTAACTAGCATGACTGTAGTGAACATCTCACAATGTCTACATGTATCAAAATATCAAACTATACACCTTAATTATATATTGTTTCTATTTGTCAATTATACCCCTGATAAAACTGAAAAGAAGGAGCTTAAGCAAAAAAGGGTGATTGGTTTGTTGGCTCACTAATCAGCATTTGACAACTATATTAAATCCAAGCTAATCTAAATCCTGGTTTCTAAAAATGTCATTGAGGACTTGTCCTTTCCCCTCCCTTGTGGCTAATGCTCTTTATGTTGGCTTCATCTCAGGCAGCTTCCCCTGCCTGGTCTCCTCACGATCTCCAGTGTTCCAGTCTTACCATCCGTCACCCTAACAACTAGTAGAATAAGAGCTTCTCCTTTCCAGAGCTGATGCCCACTGGTTTGATTGGCCTGGCTTAGGGCTCATGACCTCTGCAAAACTATTCATTGTATCTGAGGGAGGGTAGAATCCTTGACTGATAGTCTCCTCAGGATTGGATGCAAATGAGAAAGAAAAAGAAAAAAAAAAAAAACTAAGGCTGTTTCAGATAAAGGAGAAACTGGTACCGACTAGACAGTGATACAAGATGTCCACTAGGGCCATCTAGGGCTCTGTAAGCCCTGATTTGAGACGGGCAGCTACCTTTGGGCCTCTGGACTAGTTGCTTAAAGAGCAGGCTGACTCCAGTAAAGAGTCCTTAGGGCACATTTCCCTCTGCAGGTTGGAGTCTGGTTTGATTATGTATCCTTTGGGTCACAAATATTTCCTGTTTGCCTTTGTAGCATTCTTGTGTGGATTCTCAGGTCTGTGAGGAACTGATCTGTTCGAGCTGGTTTTCACAGGACACTGGTTCTGATTGGCCTAAAGCCAAGTGAAAGTGGATAATAAATACATCATTGTAATTTGAATTCTACTACAGTCAAGTCGAATAGTCCCTCCCTTGACATCACATGACTCCTTCTGTTTCCTTTGCATATTTTATTCAGTCATCATTAATCAGCACTGATTAAATGCCTATATGTGCCAGGCACCAGACTAGACACAAGCACCTTCACAAAATTTGAATTCTAAGTCCCTTTTTAGGGCAGTTTATGGTCTAGTGAGTAGATGTGATGGTGTGTAATAAGCACTGTTAGGATGAAGTTGCAAGGTATTTAAAAGTACAAGAAGAAACGAATGTAAAGGCAGCAAAGAATTCCTAAAAAAGGTAAGATGTGGCATGTTGGAGAATAAGACAGAGCTTGCTGGAAGAGACAGGGGAGTGGTATTCTAGGAGGCGGGGGTGGTAATGTGACGGCAGGGAGGTGGAAAACAGGAGGGTGTATATGAAGATCTGCTCATAGTTACTACAGTTGGGGTGAAGAAAACTGAAGGAGGCACCAGCCTTGGAGTTGACAGTGGGCAAAAGAAAAGTGGTGTGAGATAAAGTCAGAGAGACAGATAAAAATATGGGCCACCTAAATTCCTCTTCAAAGAAAGTCTTGCACCCCAGTCACAGGAGGTGCAGTCAGCAGATGGCCTTCTACTGCCAGCAGCTCAGGGTCAGCCTCAGAGGCACTTGCATTGTCCGAGTTTTGCCCTTCCAGGATGTAAAGACCGACCACTTTGGCCTGATGGGTGACACTCTGGAAGTACTTTTCCAGAGCTCCCTCACAGATAGGTTGACAAGGCTGTGTCAGGCCTGCATCCCAATTTGACTCCTTTTGTCCAATACTACTCTCCTTCTTTTCTACTAACACGGCTCTGTGATAAATATCTTGAGTCCCAAACTCCATCTGGCATCTGCTTCCAGAGAACCCATCCTGAAAGACCAGCATGGATCCAACCACAAAGGCTCTGTGTATGAAGCTGAGATATGTTCCCTGAGTTCAAGCATTTCAAAATGAGAACCGATTAATGAATTATCTGTCCTCTGACAAACTCTTCAGAGTCTCTCAAAGTCTGAAATAAATGTCCCATCCTGTTACAAAGCTGAAACATCTAAACTATGGGAAGAAGATTAGAGAAAAAGAATAGAACCAACTCCATTGTATTAATTCAACAAGCATTTCCTGAATGCCTAGTCAGCATCAGATACCATCTGATCTGACAGTATCAGACCTCAAGAGTAAGACATGGTGCAGAGCCCACTCATGGAAGGCTTCCTGAAGGAGACAGCTCCTGAGAAGAACCCGAGCTTGTTAGAAGGGGACATGTGGTTAAATAAACAATGTGAAAATGCAGATCCAATACACAGAATTATAGGATGAGCTCTATATTCATTTCCTAGGAATGATATAACAAAGTACCACAAACTGGGTGGCTTTAAACAAGAAAAAGTTACTCTCTCACAATTTAGAAGTCAAAAATCAAGGTGTTGGGAGGCCCCTGCACCCTGTCAAGACTTAGGGAAGCATCCATCTTTGTCTCTTCCTAGCTTCCGGAGTTACTGGCAATCCTTGGCATTTTGGGCTCTGCCTCCATCATCGCGAGGTATTTCCCCCGTGTGTCTGTCTGTGTCTCTGTTTTGTCTTATAAGGACACCATTCATATTGGATTAGGGCCCACCCTGATGGAATACGACCTCATCTTGATTACACTTGCAAGGACCCTATTTCCAAATGAGATCACATGTAGATGTTTCAGGGGTTAGAATCTCAACATATCTTTTTGGTGAGAACAATTCAACTCCCAACAGGTTCCAGCAAGAATGTCACCAGCCTCAATAGGCAGTGATCAAAGAGACTAGAAGAACTAATTTTAGAGCCAGTGAAATATTGGAATTGTGGCTTTCCATTTACTACTGTGTGTATATGATACTGAACCAACTACTTTTCCCTTTTCCTCTAGGCTGAAAGTGTCCTCAGGTATAAAATAGGGACAGTGTCAGTATGTGCTGAGATTATTCTTTCTCCTCTTCTTCCAGACATACTCCTTTCTGAAGTTAGGCATGGTCATTTGACTTTCTGTGGCTAATCCAAGAAGAAATTATGTGCAGCACTCCGGTGTAGAAGTATTGAAGAGTTGGTCCCCAATTCCCCTTGCTCTCTTCCCCTCCCATGACTAGTCCTTAAGACGTTTGTTGAGATGACAGTATCATCCTCCATTGGCTTTGGTTCCTGAGTAATAATGGTAAGCAGAGACCTCTGACCACCTGCATTGAAAAGACAGTGTGAACAAGAAATAAATCTTTGTTCCATTAGGTCATTGAGATTTTAGTGTTATTGGCTACTGCAGTATGACCTAACCTATCCTAACTGGAACAGAGTGTTGACCTCACAGGATTATTATGAGGTTTAACTAAGATAAAGCACATAAATTGCTCAGCATGATGCCTGGAAAATAAGAAATCTCAATAAACACTGGGTTTTTTTAATGCCCAAGGGAGCAAATATGTTGCAGCATTTACATGGCAAAAAAATTTGTGACTCCATTCTCATTCTAGAATATTGAGAAAAAAAAGAACTCATATTGAACAGCTGGTATATTCCATCCACACTGGTAACATTTATTGAAAGACTACTACAATGCCAAGTACTGCTCTAATAACTTTACCTGCAGTAATTTGCTTAATCCTCACAACTACCATAGGAGGTAGGTAGTAGGATTATCTTTTTTCACAAGAAAGGAAATTAAAGCACAGGGAGGTTAAATAACTTGCCCAACATCATAAAGTCAGGAAATGGCAGAGCCCAGGCAACTTGGCCTCAGCCGGAGCACTGCCCTAGGCTCTTGCACGAACAAGTACAAACAACAGAGCATGTTTGAGCACATTCCAGGACTATCTTGGAAGGGAAAGCAACTTCTGAGGAAGATGCATCTTGCTTCAAAGATGCCCCAGGGTCAAATTAGCCATTATCCCAGGAGAGTAACAAAATGCTTTTAGGTCTCATCTGCTAAACTTGGGCAAGATAAATACAAAACATTTGCGACCTAGAGACTTCATTTTGCAGTGCCATCACCAACAATCCAAGACATTTGGTTTTAGCTAGACACTTACAAAGAAGCAGAGCATGTAGCCTTCAGGCTGAGCACACAGAGAAGCAACAGATAAAGCCACAGAACCTTGCTATCCAAGGCTGTGGAAAAGGAGGGATTGAGAATTCCTTGGAACCCAGAAGTGATGAATTTACAACAACCCCTTGAACGATTCCATCTGAGTTTATATGGTTTTGGCCTTTGTCCCTGCTCTCCATGAAAAGTCCTAGTATGGCAGGTAATGAAAACACAAAGCCTTTTCTAGAGCCAAGTTTTATTTACTGAAATTACCCCCAACATCTTGGAGTCAAAAGACCAGATGTGTATTTTATGTGCTGTGGCTTTCTAGAGAGAAACACTTAGAACGACCATCTGTATTAGTTTGCTAGGTCTGCCACTACCAAGTACCACAGACTGGGTGGCTTAAACAACAGAAATTTATTTTCTCACAACTCTGGAGGCTGGAAGTCAGAGAGATGGATGTGTCCACAGGGAGGCCTCTGTCCTCAGCTTACAGATGGTAACCTTCTGGTTGTGTCCCCACAAGGTCTTCTCTCTGTCCCTGTGTCCTAATCTCCTCTTCTTGTAGAGATACCAGTCTTACTGAATTAGTGCTTACCCTAATGACCACATTTTAACTTGATTACCTCTGTAAAAAACCCTATCTTCAAATACAGTCACATTCTGAGGTACTAGGGCTTAGGACTTCAGCATACGAATTTGGGTGGGGCCCAATTCAGCCCTTAATTGTCCAATACAAGAACTGTAGTTTTATACGAAAAAAAAAAGTTCCACAATCTCTTAGGTAATAGAACTAGCTCCAAATATTCTAGATGGGAGATTCTTCTTCAAAGTTAGCAGTTATATTTTAAAGCTAGTTTTGTTCAGTCAGCCAGCTGTTCTCTTCCATTTATGCAAGGAAAAGGGAAATTAGTAGAAAGCCTAATGCCCTTCATGTGGGTGCCTTGTGGCCAAAACCAAAGAAAAGTGGGCCACCAGCCAGTCATACTGAGCACACAGCCATCTTACATGCAACACTACTTCTTATTTCTATCTACATAGCACTTTACAGTTTCAGTGATCACTTTCTATCTTCACACCACCCCCATGAGGAAATATACAAGTTAATATCCCTTGAACTGATTGAGAAGCTAGGGCTCAGAGAAAGTGACACGTCACTTGTTTACTAAATGGCAAATCAGAAAATGGAACTGAGGCTTTCTACTGTATATTCAAAATAATTTCTTTTCCTTTTACTTTTTTTCTCTTTCTCTTTTTTTTTTTTTTTTTTTTTTTGGGACGGGATCTCACTCTGTCACCCAGGCTGGAGTGCAGCGGCATGATCTCAGCTCACTGCAACCTCCACCTCCGAGGCTCAAGGGATCCTCCCACCTCAGCCTCCAGAGTAGCTGGGACTACAGGTGCACGTGACCATACTGGCTAATTTTTTTTGTATTTTTTGTAGAGTAGAGATCTCACTGTATGGCCCAGGCTAGTCTCAAGCTCCTGGACTTAAGCCTCAAGCTATCTGCTTGCCTTGGCCTCCCAAAGTGCTGGGATTACAGGCGTGAATTCTTGATTGAAAATTATTTAGTAGTGGGATTTATATCATCAACTCAAATATAATATATATTTTAAAGTTTGGCCCCAACTACGTAATCTTAAGTGTCATCATCTATTTATCTCAGAAAGTAAGTTCTACTGTGTACCAATGAACCTCTCAAAAAAAAAATCAATAGCTGAGACTACTTTAAAAAGAAGTACAAGAAGAGCTGCAGTGGAAAGGGAGAATAATTTGCCCATGCAAGAATGACTTACTCTGCTGGATATGGAAGGCATACCATAAAATTAGGTACTATACAGTTAATATATGGTAGTAACACAAGGACAGCCAGAGATGAATGGAGTAGGATAGTTGATCATCTTTCTCCTCCATTCATAATTGATGAATTCAACAGAATGTATAGAAAAGAATTATATCTTTGTATTTAGTATATAAAAACAATTAGTAGAAATAATAATCACTTAATGTATGAAATTATGTTTGTTATTAATATCAAAGAAATACCAATTAAAACATCAAAAATACTACTTATAATTATTAAATGACATATCTTGAGCAGAAATGTGTACAATTATAACCAAGGGAAGCATTCAGGGAAATGGAATCTTGTTGATTAGCTGACTTTGTAATTAACTAACTTTTGGTTTTTGAACACATAAAATAATTCTTTTAACTAAATAATAAATATGGAAAAGAATAAATATAATTCATCCTTTAAAAATGTAACTATAACCATACTCTTTGTAGATAATTTGAAAATATAAAAATATATAAAGAATAACATTGAAATGGCCCTAAGTTTTATCTCCAACATATAGCCATTATTGACAGGCTAGTATGGTTTTTAACTCAATAACTCATTCACATATATAATTGTGGGTCCTATTTTGTTTTCAACTAATGTTATATTTGTAATATTTTCCTATTTTATAAGCTATTCTTTGAAAACATATTAATAGTTGCAAAGTAGTCAATCATTTATATATAAATTATAGGTTGGTCATTCATCATTAAACAATGAGCTTTCTGATTTTTGTTAAAAATAAATAATACAAGCCAGGCATGGTGGCTCATGCCTGTAATCCCAGCACTTTGGGAAGCTGAGGCACGTGGATGACCTGAAGTCAGGAGTTTGAAACCAGCTTGGCCAACATGGCAAAACCCCATCTATACTAAAAATACAAAAATTAGCTGGGCGTGGTGATAGGTGCCTGTAATCCCAGCTACTCAGGAGGTTGAGGCATGAGAATCGCTTGAACACAGAAGGTGGCGGTTGCAGTGAGCCAAGATTGCACCATTGCACTTCAGCCTGGGCGACAGAGCGAAATAAATAAATAATAAATAAATAAATATACAGCAAACATTCCTATACATTATTGTTTATATACAGCTCTCTTGAATTTCTCCATCTCAAATAAATATACAGCAAACCTTCCTATACATTATTGTTTATATACATCTCTCTTGAATTTCTAGAAGTCAAATTATTGGGTCAAAGGTCATGAACGCTGGTTACACCTTTGATTGATAGTGTATTCCCTTCAGGATGATCACACCAACCCATACCCCCTGTCTAGTGGTAAGAGTATAAAAGTTTATCCTATTTTTCTGACCGTGTTTCTTGAATGTGCTAACACTAAAAATTATCATTTTTAAAATGCTGCCAAATAGTTTTCACCTTAATAGTTGAAAAATTGTATATTTTGTTGTTTGATTTTTTTATTAGAAGTTTGCGCTTTTTTATACATTTATAGGCCATTTTTTTCACTTTTATTTTGAGTTCAGGGGTACATGTGCAGGATGTGCAGGTTTGTTACCTAGGTAAACTTGTGTTATGGTATGGGTGTTTGTTATACAGATTATTTCATCACTCAGGTATTAAGCCTACTATCCATTAGTAGTTTTTCCTGATCCTCTCCCTCCTTCCCGCCTCCATCCTCTGAAAGACCCCCATGTGTTGTTCCCCTCTATGTGTCCACATGTTCTCATTATTAGGTCCCACTTGTAAGTGAGAACATGCAGGATTTGGTTTTCTGTTCCTGTGTTAGTTTGCTAAGGATAATGGCCTCCAGCTTCATCTATGTCCCTGCAAAGAACATGATTTTGTTCTTTTCTATGGCTGCATAGTATTCCATGGTGTGTATGTACTGTATTTTCTTTATCCAGTCTATCATTGATGGGCATTTAGGTTGAGTCCATGTGTTTGCTATTGTGAATAGTGCTGAAATTAACATATACATGGATGTGCCTTTATAATAGAATGATTTGTATTCATTTGGGTGTATACCTAGTAATGGGATTGCTGGGTAGAATGATATTCCTGTGTTGAGGTCTTTGAGGGATCACCACACTGTCTTACACAATGGTTGAACTAATTTAGACTTCCAACAAAAGTGTATAAACATTCCTTTTACTCCACAACCTCACCAGCATCTGTTATTTTTTGACTTGTTAATAATAATCATTCTGACTAGTGTGAGATGGTATCTCATTGTGGTTTTGATTTGCATTTCTCTAATGATCAGTGATGTTCAGTTTTTTTTTTTTTTATATGCTTTTTAGCCGCATGTATGCGTTCTCTTGAGAATTGTCTGTTCATGTCCTTTGCTCACTTTTTATTGAGGTTGTTTTTTTCTTGTACATTTCTTTAAGTTCCTTTTAGGTGCGGATATTAGACCTTTATCACATGCATAGTTTGCAGAAATTTTCACCCATTTTGTAGGTTGTTTACTCTTTTGATAGTTTCTTTTGCTGTGCAGAAACTCTTTAGTTTAATTAGATACCATTTGTCAATTTTTGCTTTTGTTGCCATTGCTTTTGACAGTTATCATCCCAAATATAGAATACCTATGGAAATCCCTACAATTTCCTGGATTTCACATATTATCTACATGGAGTTCCTTATATTAATATATTATATTATATTATAATTAATATAATACATATATTAATTAGACATAAGGCAGCTAATGACATAAATCATACTTTTTGGGGAAAAGAGTAATGTTTCTTTCTCCTAATTCATCAACCCATATGGTAGGGAACTTCTGTCCCTCCTTTTCCTATTCTTCCCTACTTTAGGGGGAATAAATAATCGGATTGGTCAGAACTGGAACATTTGTTGAGCCACATTTTCTAAAGAATGGAATAACTAAATTACAAAAGCAACCCCAACCTATCAGTTGCTTTGTTGTGGTTGCATTCTACTGGTGATGAGTTTGGGGCAGGTCCTGGTCTTTCGTTCAGCCAGGCAGGGGAACAAATCTCCTCTGCAGATTCAGATACCTTCACACAGGTTGACCTCAAGATCCAGGCTTATGGAAGAAATAAAAGGTGTTTGGTGACCTCAAATCCAAGCTACATTCTCAAAAATTATTTACCAGACCCCAGCATTTGAGGACCACTGGGTGCTTGGCCAGCCATGGGTAAAGCTGATGTGTTGTGTCAATTTCTCACAACCACTGATTAAGACCTTGGGAAGGAGGAGGGCTGAGTCTTGGCCCCATCCCAGCTTCCAATGATGTTGTATGTCAGCATTGTAGACAAGAGCTTGCAAACTCCTAACTCTTCCTCTGATTCCGGCTGCCTCTTCAGACAGCCTCTCTATCCCAGTTTTCAAGACACGTCTGTGTGTGTGTGTGTGTATCTATGCATATATTTTAAAGTAATCCTGTTTTAACTAGCATAGCTGTTACTTTTATGTGTTATTATAAAACTGTGCTTCAGCTGTCAGCATGCTGTTCTCCCACCATATGTTTCGCCTGTGCTTTCCTGACACTGCCTTTCCCAGGGCCCAGAGATGGCAGAGGGAAGCTCTGGGACACAGTGCAATTCTGAATAGCTTTGTCTTCTCGCTTATTGCTCTTAAAACCTTCCTTTGCTGAGTCAGGAAGATGCTCCTGTATCTCCACCTCTTTGTGCTTTGGGGCATGAAGCCGAGCTCCTGTAACTCCAGTCTCATAACCCAATGCTGAAATTGCTATTGCTGCCATTTTATTGTAACAGAAGGGAAAAAAGAGAGTGGGTTGGGATTTTATAACTTCTAAGTGGGAAAATCATCATATTCCTTTGGGTTTTTAAAAGCCCTTGCATTTGTACCCTGCTTTATGGTTCATGAGGTGTTTACTAAATGCTTGTCCAATACTTATTTTCTATTTACCAATAAAATGGTGAAGATCAGACATTCAGCAGGCATTATTTGAGCACTTACTGTGTGCTGGGCACTAAGAATTTGAGGATGTGCATATTGTTGTTATTGATTTATCTTTGTTTATTTATTATTTAGTTCTATTTTATACATGGGGAAATAAGACTGAGAGAAATTAAATGAATTCTCTTCAGTCATCCAGATAGTAAATAGTGGAGTGAAATCCTCAAACTTAGTTTTTTCATTTCAGCTTTAGTATAGTTCTTTCACAAACCATTCTAACTTCTCCCTCAGTTAGCTTCCTCTAACTTACCACTTGTGACTTGAAAGATGTTTTTTTCCTTCTGATTTAGCTTAAAGGCTGATAGAATAAGCAATTATGTAGAGTATCTGATAGGCCCCATGTATTAATTATTAATGCTAGCTACTATCAGAAGTGAGAATGAATGCCTTTTAAAAAAGTATAGATTTAGAGAATTCAGACTAAAGCATTATGAAGAACTGAAAGGTAGCCCTGAAGGAGAATAGAAGGGTACCAGAATTGTCTTTTCTGCATTTTCCACACTGATGGGTGGATTGCTCTGGAAGCCTTTGTCGTGAAATCTTTGCCCATGCCTGTGTCCTGAATGGTACTGCCTAGGCTGTCTTCCAGAGATTTTATAGTTTTAGGTTTTATGTTTAAGTTTTTAATCCATCTTGAGTAAATTTTTGAATATGGTGTAAGGAAGAGGTCCAGTTTCAATTCTCTGCATATGGCTAGCCAGTTATTCCAGCAGCATTTATTGAATAGGGAATCTTTTTATAGGAAAGCTGAATATTATAAATACTTCTACGAATAGGAAGAATAGAAAGAGAAGGGACAGGAGTTCCCTACCAGAGGAGTAGATGAATTAGAAGATAGAAACATTACTCTTTTCTCCAAATAGTATGATTTGTGTCATTAGCTGCCTTATGTCTAATTAACATACGTACCAAAGGAACTCCATGTAGGTAATATGCAAAATCCAGAAGACTGCAGTGTGACTTCTATAGATATTCTATGTTTGGGATGATAATACGAGCAGTTGACTAGAGCTTGTATACTGATACAACCATAAATAACCAGGTTCAAAATGTAAGACACATAGTCATTTGCCAAGGAATAAATTATCAATATGACATGAAAAATACCTGATTAGAGAAAAGTCATGTTAATATAATGACTGAAGCCTTCTTGTATGATAACTATCATAAGACCTTCCTAATTTAGATGTCATTGATTTGCATTTATCATAATTTAAATTGGACCAAGAGAGGGTTTTCCAAGCCAAAAGATAATGCTTGGAGAAGATTCTTCCCCATCTTAAAGAGATTCAAATCATAAAAAGCCCACTTTGAAGAAGTTTTAGGCACTTGAGAAGCACTGACTTTTATAAGGCAGGAAATACAGCTTAAGAGGAATTTATGATTTTTAGTGAAATTTCCTCACTTCATAGATGAAAACACTGAGGACTTGGGAGACAAAGAGACCCAAAGTCACACAGCAGCAAAACCCAAACCAGATGATCCCATCACAAATGACCACTTTTTCCACTCAATGTTACCCCCTCTCTCTTGCTTTGGTAATGACAAATTGCTGTTGCCTAGTAAAGAAATCTTAGGCCTGCATTTGGCCACACTCTATTGCCTCAAATTTAGCTGGAGACTTTTGCTATAAAGCTATATTTCTTGTTAAATACGCCACAACTCAGAATTTCTGTAAAGCAGGCTGGTCTTGCTGTAAGTACATCTGCATTAAGTTAGTTGTTATTGTTTTGTCATGCCATGTTATGTTATATTGCATTCTGGGGTTTCTTTTGTTTGTTTCATTTTGTTTTGTTTTGCTACAGCACAGTGCTTAATGAATGGAGATTTTAAAGATAATGGATGTTTCTGCTACTTGTTTGTAAAATACTGAATAGCTCTGAAGAAAACTCACTATTTGCTTAGGTGTTTCTATGTAAATCTCAGAAGGGACACGTGGATTTTCCATATGATTGATATGGTCAATGATCTCCATTATCCCCCATGCCATACATAGAGGAGCTCAAGAGATAAAGAGGATAGAGGAGAGGCAAGAAGATAACACAGAATTTCATGCTGGTGTAACCACTGGGTGGGTTCCTCTTGCCCACTTCCCAAATTGAGCTGATTTATCAAGACATAGGAACTGCAGTGGAGAAAGAGTTTAATACCCATAGAGCCGACTAAAGGGGAGACTAGAGTTTTATTATTACTCAGACCAGCCTTCCTGAAAAATTTGGAGGCTAGGATTTTTCAGATAGTTTGGCAGGCAGGGTCTAGGAAATGGGAAACACCGATTAATTAGGTCAGGGATGAAATCACAGGGGGTTGGATCAGGTTCTTCTTGCTGTCTTCCGTTTCTGGGTGGGATTGCAGAACTAGTTGAGCCAGATTGCCAGTCTGGGTGGCAGCAGCTGGTCTATCATAATGCAAGGTCTGAAAGATGTCTTGGATACCGATCTTAGGTTTTACAACAGCAATGCTATCTGCAGGAGCAATTGGTAAGGTTAGGAATCTTATGGCCTCTGGCTGCATGACTCCTAACCACAATTTCTAATCTTATGGCTAATTTGTTAGTTTCACAAAGGTAGTCTGCTCCCCAAGGAAGGAGGTAGTTTGTTTTGAGGAGGGCCTGTTATAATTTTTGTTTCAAAGTTAAACTACAAACTAAATTCCTTCCAAAGTTACTTTGGAATGAACACAGGAATGAACAAGGGTAGCTTAAAGGTTAAAAGCAAGATGGAGTCAGTTAGGTCAGATTTCTTTCACTGTCATAATTTTTGCAAAGGCAGTTTCAGTGGGCAAGGCACGTAAAATGGATTTGGGTCAAGTTCTATTGTCTGCTTACCGCTAATCAATTCTTGGAAGCAGGAAGTCCTAAGGATGGGGAAAGGCTGACCTTCCATGAAACTAACAGTCCACCTTGAAGTCTTATCTGTGCCAGTCCTGTTATGTTGGGCTCCTTGTTCTCCAAGTACACTTTTGACTCTCTCTTTTAGCTATGCCTGGAAATATCTCTAGTGGAAATAATTCCGTTTACTCTCACAGCTCAAAAGTACTTCCTACACTATTTATCCAAATCCCACCTTTCACTACCTAGCTGGAGGAAACCTTAGTTTGAATGCCAGCTGCAGGATTTACTGGCTGTGAGACCAAGGGTAAGTCAGGCAAATCATTGAATTTCCCTCACTCTCATTTCCTGAGCTATAAAATGAGATAATAATAGTAGCTACTTTAGAGGTAGTCACTATACAACTTGTGTGTGCATCACAAAAATACAGCATTAGTTCGTCAATGACAAGTGATGTTTTATATTATTATTCATATTGTTTTCTTTCCATTAGATACACTTCACTACTTTGGTGAGGACAGCTCATCCCATGTGAGGAAACCTGAGTGAACTGGCACTATAATTTCTAAATCATTCCAGCGATAGCTTAAAATCTGTGATGAATTAGTGACTAGGGAAGCTGCCCTGTCCAGTTCTGAGAACAAGGCTGTATTCATTTCCCTGCGCTGCTGCAACGAAGCACCAAAAACTGGGTGGCTGAAACTACAGAAATGTGTTATCTCACAGTTCTGGAGGATGGAAGTCTGAAATCACATGTCGGGGGGTCAAGCTCTCTCTCTCTCTGAAGACTCTAGGAAAGAATCCTTCCTTGCAGCTGCTATTAGGTTGGTGCAAAACTAAGTGTGGTTTTTGCCATTGAAAGTAATGGCAAAAATTGTGATTACACTAAGGGAGGAAACCACTCCTCATATTGTCGTATGCCCAATTTCTGTCTCCAATGAAAGAAGTAAAAACTAAAAGGCAGAAATGAAACCCACAGGCAGACAGCCCAGTGCTGTGCCCTGGGCCTGGTTAAAGATCGATCCCTGACCTAACGGGTTATGCTATCTATAGATTCCAGACATTGTGTGGAAAAGCATCATGAAAATCCCTGTCCTGTTCTGTTCCATTTTGATTACCAGCGCATGCAGCCCCAGTCACGTACCCCCTGCTTGCTCAATCGAGCACAACCCTCTCACGTGGACCCCCTTACAGTTCTAAGCTCTTAAAAGGGACAGGAATTGTTCACTCGGGAGCTTGGTTGTTGGAAATCTGAGTCTTGCTGAAGCTCCCGGCCAAATAAAGCCCTTCCTTCATTAACTCAGCGTCTGAGGGGTTTTGTCTGTGGCTTGTCCTGCTACAACACTAACCGAACGTCTTCTGGTGTTTACTGGCAATCCTTTGCACTCCTTGGCTTGTAGATACCTCTTCCAGTCACATGGTATCTTCTCCCTGTGTGTCCTCATGACATCTTTCCTCTGCACATGTCTGTTTCTGTGTCCAGATTTCCCTCTTTTATAAGGACATCAGTCGTACAAGATTAAAGACCATTCTGATGATTTCATTTTAATTTGATTATTTCTGTAAGACTGTATCTCCAAATAAAGTCACATACAAAGTTACTAGGGGTTAGGACGTCCACATATCTTTTTGGGGGCACAGAATTCAACCCTTCATATGAAACTAACATGTGGTAAGTTAATCATTAAAATATGCTCTTGTTATTCTGTTCGTATTATATTATATTTATTATATTACTGTCAGCATTGCTCAACATAACAGTATATTTTCTCCATTTTATCCACATTTGTTTTTTCTCCTCAACTGACTGCAATAAATCCACTAACCATAGAAGTCATGTGTTATTTATTTACTTTTAGTGTATAATCCGCTGAGGCTACCATAGCAGAATACTATAGACTAGGTGGGTTAAATAACAGAAATGTATTTTCTCCAGGTTTGAACACTGAAAATCGAAGCTCAAGGCACTGGCAATGTTGGTTTCTGGTGAGGCTTCTCATCCTGGCTTGCAGATGTTCTTCTTTCTGCAGGGTCCCCACCCAGCCTTCCCTCTGTGTACAGGCATCCTGGCATCCTCCTCTTCTTCTAAGGACACCAGTTTTATTAGATTAGGAACCCACTCTTATAATATCCTTTAACCCTAATTACCTCCTTAAAGGCCCTATCTCCAAATACAGTCACATTGAGTTCCGCCTATGAATTTGAGGGGGACACAATTCAGTTCATAACAATGATATTCTTTCCTAAGAAGAGGCCTGGCCATGTGGTGGCAATTAATCAACAGGTTCTATTTAGCAAAACCTTCACATATTCACTGGAAGAAGAACAAAACACGTTCCTGAATATCTGTGTGTGGGGAAGGGAAGGATGGAAGGGTGTTCCCCATAAATTCTCTAGCTGAATTAGTTTTTTCCATATATGTCACTAGTCTGAAGCACAAATATGTGGATTTCTAGATAAAGCAACCCCACAGATAATCCAAATATTTGTTTCAAGTCAGGTATTCTGTTGAATTCAGAGGAGAATCCCCAAACAAAAATTATGTTTTCAGCTCCTCCCAAAGTCTTCACTCTGCTGATAGTGAGCAATCTGTGAGCTAAAGGCAAACCAAAGTATCTTCTCTTAATCTTCCAGGATAATGCAGATAAAGCTGCCACAGATCTCTCTCTCCCAAATCATAGGTAGAAGGCTCAGAAATCCCTTTCTCCAGAACTCTGTAATGACTGACCTCTGGGACACCGTGTCTCCTTATGTTTCAAAAGGTTCAGGATTGGCCACAGCACAGTCATAAAAGATCATAAATCCACCTACACTGCGTCCAGCTCACCTGGGACCCTCGTAAGGCTGCACGATCTCCTCTCTTAGGTATCCCAAGCCCAGGAATGTCTGTGCAACTTATGAGGAGGTGAAACTCACTCACCTTCTTACATCTACCAGACACCCTCTCACTTACCTTGAGGTATAATTTCCAGAAGTTTTGCTGGCATGAATGTTCCATGAGTGGTGCCTGGGCAGTTTAACTATCAGGGTCATCATGTTAATTTACCCTGTCTGGGGAGACTGAGGAAGTGGAAACCAGCACCGGCTTGTCAGAAGCCTGAAACCTTTTTGCAGAACCTCACGTTGCTCTGATATTCCTTTATTCTATGACCACCCTATCAGCATTTACATATTTAGTTTGAAGTGGGCGATTAGATCTCTTGTAAGTGACCCTATAACTATTCTCATGTTATTATATTCATCCATTCATTCATTTATCAGCAAACCATTTATTAAGAGTAACTACTGTGAGCTAAACCTGGTACCAGGCAATGGGATATGAAGATGAACCAAAGAGATGAGTCCTTATCTTTAAGGAGGATATTAAGTTGTAGAACTCTGCCTCCAACTAGAATTGAAGGCAAAGAAAAGGCCTCTGGTGCCTTTTGTACTCCCCAGCAGTGGTGATGGTCGAGTTGTGCTCACAGCAGGTGCTCAATAAATAACTAGTGAGTCACATACCAGATGTACAGAGTCAGCTTTGTTGCCTGGGTAGCTACTGATTTATGGCTCCATATGGTCACCCTCTCTAACCTTCTCATTGCGTTCTATCCCAAGGCTACAGCCTTCTTCCTTTTGCATGTATCCCTCTCTTTCTGACAGCACAAAACATGCTCCCATTTCCCTGATCTCATCTCATATCCTGACTAGCCCAGCCTAAGCAGAACAGAAAAATTGGAGGACTGGGGGAAATTTGTTCCTCTGCCCACACAGGCTATCAGACAGACTGACTGGGCTATTTCTCCAAATGAAATACAAAGTTAAAACCATTCCTAATCACATTAACCACTGTCAGGAATAAGCTGGTTAGTTACAAAGCATGATAATGCAGAGAAAATTCTAATTAAGAGAAATGAGAGAATCTAACACATATCATCAGTCATTATGCTGTCATCCTTTTCCAATATAACAAGATGTGGTTTGTGCCAAGTGTCTGGCTATCGCTTTTGAATGAGAACTATTTATAATTAGAATTGTGTTGAATATTTAAAAGTTGCAAAATTACCATGTCTCTAGGGAAAAATGTCTGTGGAACCATGCAACAACAAATCCAGAAAGATTTAGGATGCATTTAAGAGCCTGCAACTTTGCATTAAACAAGGAAAATGGGCTATAGCAATGAAAAGCAACATGCGTTTTACAAAGTCATCCTGCTAATTAATTGTCATCTCACAAATGCTGCTAAGCCTTTTGAATGATGATGAATGTCACCGTTCACAATTATTCAGTAAATCAAAATATGAAGATTCGTTACCTTATTTTTGCAGGCTTTATGGAGGACTTAATAGTTCCTCCCATGTCCAGTGACCATTTATTTAGACCGCTCGCTATCCACAACATCAGAGAAAAACTACCAGAAATAAAACTCTGAGTACCTAAAATAGCTAACACAAAGCCCATGTACCTTTATTCACTAGGCAGACCTCAGAACCTCACTGAGACACTTTAAAATAAAACAACTTGTCATTATAGAATATTTCAAACTATAGGCAAATAGAAAGTATGGTATGACTCCCTCTTTACCACTTATAGATTATTTTGAAGCATATGTAAGATATAAAACTTCAACTGTAAATATTTCAGTTTGTATCTCTAAAAGATATAAGCTCTAAAAAGACTCCCATAAAAATGACCATCACTGTGCCTAAAATAATTAACAATAATGTGGCTTTCTTTCCTTCAACAGACTTACAGCAGTAGATTAGGTGGGGCAGGGAGGACGAGCATGTAGCCATGGACTAGCTGAATAATTTTAAGGAATTCATTTAATTTCCCTAAGTTTCAGTTGCCTCAAAATAAATGTAATTGTTATAATGGTTAAATTAAAGATGATGTAATGTAGATGCAGAATCCTACACAGTGCCTTGCATACACGAAGTGTGCAATGTAAGCTATTATCACTAAAATGGTTAAAATAAAAATATCAACAGCACTGTACAAAGTAAATTACAGCTCTCTGGAAATTTACTTAGATGAATTATCGATGACCACCATGTTTCTTAATCAATAATGGAAACTTTTCGAACTCATCTTCTGTAACTTCTCATTTGCCTTTGATACTACTGTGGAGCACATGCTCCTTCTGGAAGTATTCTCCTCTCCTCTCTTGGCTTCCATGATAACAAGAAAACTGTGGTTGCTCCTTCTTAATCTCCAATGAGGGCACCTCCTGGCAACATGACCATTCAACGCTAGAATTCTTCGAAGTTCAGTCCCAGTCCTAATTCTATATTGCTTTTCTATTCACTCTACATTCTCAACAGATGTTTAGCAACTCCCATGGTTACAAATATGATTTAAGAACTAGCAACTTTCAAATGTATATCTCTGACCCAGATCTCACTTCTCAGCTCTAGATATTTATAACCAACTCCTTAACAGTCATCTTCATCTGAGTGCCCTGCAACATTTCATGTACACGTCCAAAACTGAATTCCTACATACTCTGTTTCAGAATCTATTCCAGCAAACTATTGTTTCTCATGCTTCTGTAGGTTATCTGGGTAGTTATTCTGCTCATGTAGTGCAGCTACGGTGCTGAGAAGGCTGGGAGGTCCAAGATTCACATAGCTGACACTCCATGCTGGCTTCCAGCTCAAGGTCAGCCGGGATTATCAGCCACGGGTTCTGATTCTCCCTCATGTTAGCATCTCCATGTAGCCACTTGAGATTCCTCAAAGATGGCAACTGGATTCCAAGGAGGAACATTTCAAGAAACAAAAGCAGAAGTTTCAATTCTCTTAAATGTCAGGCTCAGAAGCTATAAAGCATCACTTCCACTATATTCTATTAGACAAAGCAGATCACAAGTTCAGCCCAGATTCAAGGGGAAGGGAAATAAATTCTGCCTCTTAGTGGGAGGGTGGTAAGGTTACACTGCACAAAAAGCAGGTGAGGTGGGAGATACCACTGCAGCCATTTTTGGAAACAAAATGTACTACATTTTCTCTAATTGTGTTCCTTTCCCAGAGTTCCCTTACTCATAAATGATACCATTAACTACCCAGTTGCTCCTGTCATGATTATCCTCAACTTCTTCTTCTCCCTCATCCTCCATGTCTCCTCACTCACTGAATGTTACCATTTTTACTTTCAATATCTCTTATGAGTCTGTCTCCTCTTCTCCATATCCATGGTCACACCCTAGTTCAAAGCCGTTGTCATCCCCCGTCTGGAATCCTGTCAGGTGTCCCCATATTCACTTTGCCTGTCTTTAATCCATTCTTCACAGAGCAGAAGGAACTATCAGTTCTTTAGTTAAAACCCATCAGCATTTTTTTCACTGCTATTTTTAAAAAGTTTAGACTTTTAACCTGGCCCACAGAGTCCTCTATGAACTGTCCTCTGTCCATGTCTACAGTTTTATTCTCTTTTTTACCACTCTCCGCTGCACCCTCCACCCCACCCCACACACAATCATCTTCTCATGGTGGCCTTCTCCTATTCCTCCAATGAATCACACTCTTTCCTACATCAGGGCTTTTACCCATGCTGTTCCCTCTGTCTGAAACTCCCTACCTCCTACTCTCGACTCAGCTAATCCCTATGTCTCTTTCACATCACAGGGGAAATACCACTTTCTCAGGGAAGCCTTTCCTAACCTCTAAGGTGAGCATAAGTTCTTCTATATATGCTGCTGTGACACAGAGTGCTATTAATTTGTAGTACTTATCATACAAGCAATTAAATAAAGAGTTATTCATTTAATTACAGTCATTCTTGCTATTCACAGCCCTTAGGTTCTACAAAGTCACTGTGAACATTAAACTAGCAAATACAAGATTGGGTTCCTGCAAGCCTCTGGTTAGAAGATTTTCATCAATGGCTCAATCCATGACTTTGTCTGATGTGTGTGTCTGTTTAAAGACACAGTTCATAATATATATTGCTGTTTCTTTAGCATCAGACTCATGTGGCCAACAGCTCTGTAACTCATGATTCAATGAATCTTATCTAACACACATATTTTCTCCATAACGCACATCACAGCCTTCTTGTGCTTAGAAACACTAGACAGCACTTTAGCACTACATTTGGGGGTCTTTCAAAACAGCAAAATCACCACAATTTTGCATTTTGTATACAAAAATGCAAAAAAAAAATGGTGCTAAATCTACCACAATAAGGATACTTCTTTACATTCTGAGAGGTGAAACAAGAAGGTAGGGCATCACCTTGTTCAACCTCAGCATGCAACATGTGGGCTGGACAACTTGAATTCTGCGCTGCTTTGTGCACATCCATGAATGACTATGAAAGGGCTGTGAGTATTGATTTTAGGCTTACAAACAAATTTTGGCAAGTAAATAAAATTGCAGATACAGAATCCACAAAAAATGAGAGACTGACTCTCCTTATTTAATGAATGTTTCCCTTGCTAGAGTATAAGCTTAATGAGAACAGGAGTCCAGTCTTGTTCACTGTTTCCCACCATGCCTGACACAGAATACATATTTGTCCAGCAACTATATATATAATTTTATGTACTAGTACCAAAACAGCGATATAGACCAATGGAACAGAACAGAGCCCTCAGAAAGAATACCGCACATCTACAGCCATCTGATCTTTGACAAACCTGACAAAAACAAGAAATGGGGAAAGGATTCCCTATTTAATGAATAATGCTGGGAAAATTGGCTAGCCATAAGTAGAAAGCTGAAACTGGATCATTTCCTTACTCCTTATATGAAAATTAATTCAAGATGGATTAGAGACTTAAATGTTAGACCTAAAACCATAAAAACCCTAGAAGAAAATCTAGGTAATACCATTGAGGACATAGGCATGGGCAAGGACTTCATGTCTAAGACACCAAAAGCAATGGCAACAAAAGCCAAAATTGACAAATGGGATCTAATTAAACTAAAGAGCTTCTGCACGGCAAAAGAAACAACCATCAGAGTGAACAGGCAACATACAGAATGGGAGAAAAGTTTTGCAATCTATTCATCTGACAAAGGGCTAATATCCAGAACCTACAAAGAACTCAAACAAATTTACAAGAAAAAAACAAACAACCCCATCAAAAAGTGGGCAAAGGATATGAACAGACATTTCTCAAAAGAAGACATGCATACAGCCAACAGGCACATGAAAAAATGCTCGTCATCACTGGCCATCAGAGAAATGCAAATCAAGCCACAATGAAATACCATCTCACACCAGTTAGAATGGCAATCATTAAAAAGTCGGGAAACAACAGGTGCTGGAGAGGATGTGGAGAAATAGGAATACTTTCACACGGTTGGTGGGATTGTAAACTGGTTCAACCATTGTGGAAAACAGTGTGGCAATTCCTCAAGGATCTAGAACTAGAAATACCATATGACCCAGCCATCCCATTACTGGGTATATACCCAAAGGATTATAAATCATGCTGCTATAAAGACACATGCACACGTATGTTTATTGCAGCACTATTCACAATGGCAAAGACTTGGAATCAACCCAGATGTCCATCAGTGACAGACTGGATTAAGAAAATGTGGCACATATACATCATGGAATACTATGCAGCCACAAAAAAGGATGAGTTCATGTCCTTTGTAGGGGCATGGATGCAGCTGGAAACCATCATTCTCATCAAACTGTCACAAGAACAGAAAACCAAACACCGCATGTTCTCACTCATAGGTGGGAACTGAACAGTGAGATCACTTGGACTCTGGAAGGGGAACAGCACACACCAGGGCCTATTATGGGGAGGGGGGAGGGGGGAGGGATGGCATTGGGAGTTATACCTAATGTAAATGACGAGTTGATGGGTGCTGACGAGTTGATGGGTGCAGCACACCAACATGACACAAGTATACATATGTAACAAACCTGCATGTTATGCACATGTACCCTAGAACTTAAAGTATAATAAGAAAAAAAAAACTTATATAATTTTATTCTTCCTTTGAGGATACAAAACTTAATTCTCAACCGCAATTTCCATATAAGTTATAAAGAAACAATAGGATGTACTCAGCAAGAATAGATGGAATAGAAAGGCCAAAGTGAGATGAGCTCTTATTAAACTGTGGTAGGCAGCCAGGTGCGGTGGCTCACGCCTGTAATCTCAGCACTTTGGGAGGCCAAGGAGGGTGGATTACTTGAGGTTAGGAGTTCAAGACCAGCCTGGCCAATATGGTGAAACCCCACCTGTACTAAAATTACAAAAATTAGCTAGGCATGGTGGTGCACACCTGTAATTCCAGCTACTCGGGAGGCTGAGGCAGGAGAATTGCTTGAAGCTGGGAGGTAGAGGTTGCAGTAAGCCAAGATCATGCCACTGCACTCTAGCCTAGGTGACAAAGTGAGACTCTGTCTCAAAATAAATAAGCAAAAAAAACTGTGGTAGGCTTGGATGTAAGACAAATAATCAAGAGATAAGGGAAATTGAGCAGGTGTAAAATTGATGGTTGGTGCAGTAATTGACAATTCAAAGTTCAGGTCCAAAAACATAGAATCTGTTTTGGAATTGTGCATAAGGCATACTGGTCCCCACAGAAGGGTAAGGGAGTGAATGAATAAATAAGTGGAGGGGTAAATGGATGAATGGCTAAGGAAAACAGAAAACTGAGGTGATTACATTTAAATAGGATGATACAATGTCATAGGTCTAAGTGATGCCGTAGGTCTAAGACTGAATTCTTCAGGTCTAGTGTGTGGTGGAAGAATAGTTGTGGGTGACAAACACATTCACAGGAGAACTACAGACAGTGGTCTTGAGTTATTTGCGTATGATTCAGCTCCTGGAAGAAAGAGCTAGCTTGATTTAAGTAAGGTATCAGGGCCTCAAGTGAGCAAATTGGATCCCACACAGGTTGCATTTTCAGTAGGGAACTGAGTACCAATTAGGGAAGGAAATTAAGGCAAAGTCATAGCCGTACATCCTAGGCCACCATGGGAAGGGCATGCCTAGGCTTAGTGGACATGCGCCCCCCGCAGGCAAAACAGATCCAAATCTGGAGCAACAAGTCTATTCCCAAAATTCACTCTACCCCCTTGGGCTAACATTATAACTGCCTACTTGAATAGAGACTGAATCACAAACTGGGTAAACTGAGCCTCCAGTGGGACTTATAGAACTTTGCAATTGAAAGGCACTGGTAAACAAGTACAGCTTGACTGTTTCTTGACTGTCATGAAACATTCTAGAATATTCATTAGACACACTGAAGGACTGACTTTGAAAGATTTAAATGATGGATTTATTTCAACCAAGATTTATTGAACAGCTATTAGGTATAAAGAACAGGGTTGGTGTGGAATTGAGGAATAATCAATGCAAGATGAATGTGACCTTCATCAAGTGTGTGAAATTTCAAAATGCAAGAAATAGCCAATTATGTTAATTTCCAAAGAGATTCCAGAAGACTACAAAAGCTGATGATTTTCTAATTAGCATCCACAGGACTATTGCATATAAAATCAATTTAAGATATACAAATGGTCCTTGAGAAGTAGAAAATGAATGGAAAAAAATACTTTGGATGAGAGCTCAATCAAAACAAAAGAAACTTCCAGATACTAAAGTGATTCCATTTGCATGCATATGCACTATGTAATCTATACATGTTCATATCTAGATGACCTAGGTAAGCATACATAATTGCAGGATTTGCCACCATAAGCACTGATAGCCCCAAAAAGAGACAATTGAAAAATCCAGGCTGAAAAGCTAAATCTGATTTTTCTCACTCTTAACTCAGTCTGGAACTCTCACCTCACACATGCTGATTTTCCTCCCCAAAATAGCACTGCTGAAGAGAAAACTGAGATCACAGAAAAGCCTCATGGGTTATGTTCAGGATAATCAGCTGAATTCCTTAAGGAGTCCTTCTGTTCCTTCATTAAAACAATACTATTTACTTGGAATCTTTTGGTCTTTCGAGACAGGTTGTGGTTTTGAAAATAAACCTGAAGCATAGTGTTTTAGGACACGGGAAAGGGGAATAATGGTTTGCATTAGGGTGGTTAGACTCATGCAAAACCTAAACAAAACCCACGATGTCAGATTTGCAGTTCTGAGTCTGTCTCCCAGTACGTGTGCTTGCATCACACATGCTCTGGCATACACAGGTACAAATACACACACACACACACACACACACACACACACACACACACACCACATCTTGCACCCTCCCATACCCAGTCTAATCCTAGGCTATTACCTAATTCTGACCCTTGGATGCCACCAGAAGTTGTCAAATGACCTCTTTATGCGATTTCTTTCTGCCTCTGGCTGCGACACTAAAAAAATCTCCAGGGACAGTCAGTAAGCATCTTCTCCCCACCTCTTCTCATATAACTAGGAACACTAAGCTTCCTTCCTTCCAAGTTCTCACCTGTTATATTTCTATAGCTATCTTCAAGCCCATTTCTCCAGCTACTAATATTCAGTGTAAATCTAAACATCTAACAGGACAACAAGCATTGCTAGGAATGTAAAATTCTAATCAAGGTCCTATAGCCTTCAAATACTAAAGGACGTGTATTACGCCGTTCTTGCATTGATATAAAGAGAAATACCTGAGACTGGGTAATTTGTAAAGAAAAGAGGTTTAATTGGCTCACAGTTCTGCAGGCTGTACAGGAAGAGAGTGCTGGCATCTGCTCGACTTCCGAAAGGTCTCAGAAAGCTCACAGTCATGGTGAAAGGCGAAGGGGGAGCAGGCCCATCACATGGAGAAAGCAGGAGTAAGCAGGAGAGTGTTGGGGGGCGGGGGTGACACACACTTTTAAACACCTAGATTTCTCAAGAACTCACTATCATGAAACAGCACCAAACCATGGGGGATTCACCCACATGATCCAAACACCTCCCACAAGGCTCCACCTCCAGCATTGGGGATTACAATTATACATGAGATTTGGGTGGGGACAAATATCCAAACTATAACAGGAGGCTCAGGCAGAAGGTCTACCAATGGTAGATGGGGCAGAGTTTTGGGTGATCTCTCATGCCCCTTCCCCTACCACACGAGTGCACACCAGCCTGACTTCCAATTGCCAATACCGAGGGTGTTCTCCAAGCTCTGAGCACTCTTTGCCACCGAAGTGGCAGACGAGAAGTACCAGGGAATGAATGCACCCTTAGAGCAGTCCTCAACCAATGGCTTATGGGAATTGGTATGTAAATACTGAGCTCCTCTGCCCACTGGGTGACAGGACTTTGGGGTATATATTCTACCCTGACCTCCCCAGCAGGATTAAGTTTCCCCAGCAGGATTAAGCTCCAAGGGGCCCTGGTAAATCTGGTTTGCTGAACACCCTTCTTTATCAACTACCTTCCTCTGGACTGTTTTCCAACACCAACTAATTCTCCAAATCCCTGGAAACCAACAAGATGTCCTACAATTTAACTCAATTCTGATTCCAACTACCCTGAGTTAGTGCAGACCTCAGAGATTAAGGATCCAGCTCCACAAGACTGCTTTCCCACTTCACATGCCAGCTGCAAGTAGGGGTCCCAGGTACCCCCGCATCATTCTGACTGGCTCTAAATAGGAGGTTCCCAAAACTCCCTCCCCAGGTTCAATAATTTGTTAGAATGGCAGATAGAATTCAGGAAAGCACTTTACCTAGGTATACCTAAATTTATGATAAAGAATACAATGAAAGAACAGACAGATGGAAAAGATGTCTAGGTCCAAGTATAGAGGTGGGGAGGGGCAGCATAGAGCTCCTATGCCCTCTCTGGGTACATCACCCTTCCAGGCCCAAATTTTTCAAATCCCCTTGGTCAAGAGTTTTTGTACCAGTCTAGTCAACATAGTGAGACCCAATCTCTACAGAAAAACCTAAAAATTAGCTAGGCATGGTAATACCATGTGTCCCAGTTTCTCAGAAGGCTAATATGGAAGGACTGCTTGAACCCGGGAGATCAAGGCTACAGTGAGCCATGATCATGCTACTGTGCTCCAACATGGGTGACAGAGTGAGACTGTCTCAAAACAAGCAAACAAAGAAAAACACTTTTTGTACAGCGTAATCTCCAGCACCTCCTCTGCTCTATAATCACTTGTCTTTCTGGTGACCCTTTCCATCCTGAGGCTATTTAGGGACCCCACCCTAAGTCAGCCCATTAGCATGAACTCAGGTGTGACCAAAAGGGGCTTCTAGTGAATAATAAAAGATACTAGTATCACTTAGGAAATTCCAAGGGTTTTAGGAGCTCTGTGCAGGGAACCTGGGACCAAGGCCATATATATATTTGTTAGACCACATTTCTCCTTAACCGTCTTACTTCCCCAATCCCTGTTGGTGGCCTCTTTACTTCCCAAATAAGCTTTTTGCATCAAATCTTGTCCCAGGGTTTCCTTCTGGAGAACGCAAAGTAAGATAGTAGGTAACATCAGAAACATAGGGTAATAACATGTACTAAACTTGGTATTTTCAAATCTGTTCTAGCAGAGCAGGCACAGGGAAGCTTCAATATATAGTGTTCAATGACAGTGACACTCCAAAGATCCCAGGGAAAATGCCTGTGGAGAGCAGGGTTCTCTCAGAGTCAATTAAAGGGCATTAAAAGAAAGAATGGTAAAGGCAATTCACAAGGCCACTGAAAAGAAGAAACGTTCAATGGAAATATTGTAAAATACCATAAAATTAAATGATCCACCTTTCAGAGCACTTGAAAAGCAAACTTTTCAGAAGGAACAAACCTGGAGTTCAAGGTTAGAAAGAACAAGATGGTTCAATGAACAGCTCTAATTAGCATTTTTCCTAGATGTATTGCAAAGGAAAAATGAAGGTGTAGGTTTGGGTGAAATAAAAGCCAATGCAGTTCAACCCTCACATACATTTGCTCACCTTTAATATTACTACTATCTCATTAAATGGGCCACAACTCTACTGTTGCTGGTCGTTAGGGTTCAGAGTTTATGTCACAATTGTAATGGGTTATTGATTGCCTCTTAAAGGACTTCATAGCTCCCCAGGCTTTGAATCCATTAATGAATGTTGGAGCTGATAAAGGTGAGTTTAATTACATACTGTATGTCTTGTTAGACATTAAACTTGCATTTATTCTATTATTAATTTTTTTTGCCCTGTTGAAATTTTATTTTATTCATCCACAAAATAAATATCTGTCTTGGCTGCATTTTATTCTTCAGAAGCCATGGGCATCAATGAAAACTTAATTTGGAAAAAGTTTAGTGCATTCTCCTTCATGATTTATTATTTATGCAGTAGTAAAGTTGTATTTGTCCCTGCCTCCACAGTTTGCAAGATCAGTAATCTAATCAGGTGATCTCCATTGTGAGAGCCTTTCTTTCTTGTTCCCAGCTCCCTACTAAATTTCCATGCCCCACACACTGCTCTGTCCAAGAGGCCATTATATATCATCCTCTTTTTAGAAGATGCTGATGTATAAATGGCACAGTGGCAGGTTGGCCACAGAGGCACATTCATTGGCTTAGACAGAAATGGAGAAGCAAATCTTTCCCCTCAGATTACTATTTTTAATCTATTCCAGGTCGGGAGTGTGCCTGTTTGAAGGACACTCTCAAGATCCTTTTTAATGGGTTAGTGGGCTTGATGTGAAGTCTTGAATAGTATATAAAACACATTGGTAAAGGAAAATACTGCCAGATCTTAGCATTACTAGTGATAGCATGCTAATAAAGGAAATAGCAATTTCTACTATGAGATCCACTCTCTCTGGTTCTGAAAATCCAGATCAAGTATCTTCCTCCATTAAGTATTCTTGGATTATACGAAAACATTATCTCTCCTTGGAATTAAACATTTTTTTCTATCCTTCATTTGGAAATAAATAATGCATTATGACAGCTTTTGAAAGTCAGGTTCTTGGGGGTAAAGATAACTTCTACTTCTAAGCCTCCCACTGGGGCTGATTGCATTGTTCCTGCTCAGGGGTAGGTACTATATTGGAAGCCTAAGGAGGCACCAACCACATAAAATCCTCTTTTTGGATTTGGGAAGAGAAAGTCAACAGAGAAACATATTGAAAACATAGGGGAACCTGTGAAATACGCCTGCAATCTCTGAGAGCTTCATTAGTAAAATCCTAATGGCTGATTTTAGTCTGTTCCAGCTCTCCTTTTAGAATATTTCCCAGGCCCAAAGACAAAAAGAAAAGAATTAGGAAAATCTAATCAAAGTTTGACTACATAAGAAAACTGTAGCTTAATCAATGGTATTAGCATATCTGAAGAGAGAGCATGTCAATAGACACGGGTTATGTTCCATATGGAATATAAGAAAAGAGATGTCCTCAGGGAAAGATTTGGACAGCATTTATCCAGGCCTGAGGAGATGCAGTGCCCTCCACCATTCTGTCCTTAAAGAGCCATGCTAGCTTCATGAGTGTCGTCTTAGCACACTTTGTGCTGCTATAACAGAACACCTGAAACTGGGTAATTCATGAAGAACAGAAATTTATTTGGCTCATGTTTCTGGAGGCTGAGAAGTACAAGACAGAGAGGCATCTGGTGAGGGTCTTCTTGCTGCATCATCCCATGGCAGAAGGCAGAAGGGAAAAGAGCATATGCAAGAGAGAACAAGAGAAAAAGGAAGGCAGCAGAATTAATTCTTTTATCAGGACTCCACTCCTGCAATAAGGGCATCAACCAATTCATGAGGGCAGAGTCCTCAAGATCTAATCCCTTCTTTAAGGCCTCACCTCTCAACACTGTTACATGGGAGATTAAGTTTCTAATACATAAACTTTGGGGGACACATTTAAACCATAGCAAGAGGAATCCTTTAAGATTGTCACCCTTTCTTAAGCATAGTAAAGCAAAGGGAAGATCAAAGTCCTGTGTCCCTAATTTTTCAGAAAAAAAAATGTGTGGAACTGTCAGGGACATGAGGAAAGATCAGAAAAATATGAAGTCAGTTAAATAAATTGTGACCCACAAATTAACATTTTTTTCAATAATTGAAAACTTGCAAAATTTGTTACCAATATAGAAAATGAAAACAAAAAGAACTTTTTATTATTACAGAATGACACTGATACGCAGTTTTACTAATGTGTCCTATGGAAAGTTCTACCATAACTAAACATTAGAGTCACTCTCCATGAACTCCTTATCCTGATTCTAGAGTCAATAGTAATTTGAGATTGTGACTTGACTTCCCACATCGGGTGTGTCTCCAGATGTAGTGTATTTAAGGTGATTCTTCTCCTAACTTTTCTTTCTTGGAGGAAGGTAATGTAAGAAGAAGGTAATGTAACTTCCTCTAGGATGCCTTCACCTGGCTAGTCATTATAAGATCCCAATTACACTCTTAACAGTCTTGTCTCTACCACACTGTAATCTCCATGAGGCCACAGTCTTTTTATAGAATGACCAACAGTCTCAGTTTGCTGGAATTGGGAGGCTGAGGAAAAGGGTGTTGCTGAATGGAGAGCTTTCAGTGCTGAAACCAGAAAAGTCTCAGAAAAAACAAAAACAGAATGCTTTGATCACTCTATTTTACATTGCCATTTTCAGGACATCTATGGCAGTCTCTACAAAATATCTTCAAAATATATATAGGATAAAAATGTGACTCCAGTGATTCTGTATATAGAGTTAACCATTGGATCAATTCAGTAGGCCTTCCTTGTAGTTATGACCAGGCATTTGTTTACATTTTGAAATACATAAAAGATAAACTAATTTTGCTTTTTTCTCTTTTATTACCAAAGCAATATGGGAGAAAAAGCACAATATATAATTGGTTGCACACTATAACTCTGAAATATACAGCTCAAGATTGAAAGGCAACATAAAAGTAGTTGCTTTGTATTCATGATAGATAGGGTCATGGTTTTGTTTTATTGGAATATTTTTACATTAAAAATATTTTTATAATTTTTAAGTTGATTTAACACTTACTCTTTGAACTCCAAACCGTATTGTACTTTCTCTCTGAAAATTTTCCAAGAACTTTCTGGAAAGAAATAATGTTTCCCCTCTGAATGCTTTCACAATTGTTGCCCATGATATTCATCTATCATATACCATTTTAGTGACTTAGAGTTATTTTTTCTCCCCTTCCTTGTGACCTTACTGTCTATCTACAATGGACTCTGCACTCTTAGAGGACGGGTGTTATGTTTTCCATCACTTAAGTTCTCCTCCAATGCCTTATAACCTCTCGACCAAACTGCCCCCACCCAGCCCTTTCCAGCCCTGCCTGGGGAACCCTACAGTCCATTATCCAGAAAGCTGCAATTTGCAGCCAAGATCCTACCATCCTGTGAAACTCAGACCCTCTGTGGAGTACAGACAAATTCTCATGGAAAAGACTGGGCCATTCCTTCTCCATAATCCCCTCCTTTAGAAGTCTTTATTGGTCCCAGGACAGCCATTGTGAACCGCGTCTCTGTAAATCATTCAGCCAGAGATGTGCGGAGTGGAAGCCAACCACCAGTCCCGCTGTAGTTCACTTCTGCTCTGTTCCCAGAAGCAAGAAGCACGTTGCTTCTCTAGGCGGGGAGGAGAGAAGCAGGATGCAGCCTGGAGAGAAAGCAGCAGGTTTAGAAGAAGAAACAGACTGTAACATCTAAGGAGACGCCAACTATAAGATTTGGGCCAACAAAGTTCCGGAGGTTAACCTGAGGCTTCAAAAGATGTGACTGAAGTTGTAGAGAACTTTTAAAACACCTGTTTTCATGATCCCATGTAAATTTCATTAGAGAGGGAATACTGGCCACAGCAAGGACATGTCTTACACTTGCTAACCAATGCCTCTGATCTCTGGAAGTAGGGCTAACTGATTTAAATGAGAAAAAAAAAAGATAATGTTCTGCCTAAAAAATGTGAATATTTCAAATTACAAGAGTAGGGAGGAACCTGAAGCGAAAGCAAATTGAAGGGAGATATGGAGAGATAAGACCTCTGACAAATTCTGCATTATCCCTATCGTGCGGAGAGGGGGAAGGAATAACCCCCTCCAGAGTGGTCAACCCAGCACTAAATTTGTGTCCATTTAGGGGGAAATTAAATTAAGGAGCAAGAATATCATACTCAAAATTTCAGTAGAAGGCCCCTTTGCCCTCCAATCTAAAGACATATTATACATTTTAACTTTTCCTTCCTTCATTTATTTTCTTTTATTTTTCTCTCTTCATGTTTAAATGTATTCTCCTTGCTCAGTGTGAATACTCAGTGCAGGAACAAAAGACCCATTTGTCATGCTGGAGACTAAGAATACATCAGGTATAATGGAATTCTGGCCTGGGCAACACCCATCATTTGTTCAGACCTGTCATCACTTTATTCTGACATTCTGTGCGATTCCTCCACTCCTAATCTACACGACCCCCACACAGCATCTTTACAACATTATGTAATTAATATTGGTAAACAAAACTCTGTTCACTACCCTGCTCTTGTAATTTCCTAAAAAGCTTCTGGCTTATTCCTCAATCTTAGCTGAATCAGTACACTCTGAAAGCAAAGTCATATCCAGAGGACAAGAGCAATTAATGATCACGTACTCAAGCACAAGCGGGAAGACAGAGAAGAAAATTCTATCCTGTTAGGTGACTGGATAGTATTCATGACATCACAGCATGAATGTGTGTCTAAAAAACCTAAACCCAAATCCCTTATAAAAGTGTATTTGTAATGCAATGTAGTACTTTCCCCTAATTGGATTATGCTTTTCTTGCACAAAGTGGAAGTATTTTGCTATATTTTGGTTCTATCTATTATGGCAAATATAAGAGCAATGCAGCAGTGACAGCAGGTCCTATCTGGAATGTTCGGTGCACTCTCTGGAATGCCCTCAGCTTCAGTTGTCCTGTCTAATACTCCTTGTCGTTCAATACCCAGCCCAGTTCCACCACCACCAGGGCACTTCCCCTGTGGTTCTAGCTTGCAAGGCTCAGGCTTGCTCCATCTTGTGGATTCAACATACTCATTCTTCCTGACTGGCGTCTCTAAGGGAGACCTGGGTCCTAGTATCTCCAGCACTAATTGGGTGTGTGATTTTCAGTAAATGACACAGACGTTGTATTAGGGTACTCCAGAGAAACAGAACCAATAGTATGCACACATGGTGATATGATTTGGCTGAGTGCCCACCCAAATTTCCCTTGAACTGTAGCTCCCATAATTCCCATGTGTCATGGAAGGGACTTGGTGGGAGGTAATTGAATCATGGGGGTGGGTCTTTCCCATGCTATTCTCATGATAATGAATAAGTCATGAAATCTGATGGTTTTATAAAGGAGAGTTCCCCCACACAAGCTGTCTTGCCTGCCACCATAGAAGACGTGACTATGCTCTTCCTTCACCTTCCACCATGATTGTGATGCCTCCCCAGCCTCACAATCTGTGACCTATGAGTCAATTAAACCTCTTTCCTTTATGAATTACCCAGTCTTGGGTATGTCTTTATTAGCAGGGTGAGAACAGACTAATAATACACATGAGGAGAGAGAGAGAGAGAGAGAGGATAAGGAATTGGCTTACATGATTATGGAGTGTGAAAAGTTCAGTGATCTGCCATCTACAAACTAGAGACCCAAGAGAGCCAATGGTGTAAGTTCCACTCCAAGAGCAAGAGGAAACCAATGTTCCAGCTCAAGCAGTTAGGCAGAGAGAAAAATTTATCCCTTTCTCTACCTTTTTGTTCTATTTAGGCAGTCAGTGGATTGAAGGCTGCCCACCCACATTGAGGAAGGCCACCTGCTTTATTCAGTCTACTAATTCAAATTCAATCTTATCCAGAAAGACTCTTATAGACACACCAAAAATAATGTTTAACCAAATATCTGGGCACCCCATGAACCAGTCAAGTTGACACATAAGATTAACCATCATAACAACTATTTGGTTCCTTTTCCTGGCAAAGGAAAAATATCAGATTAGATCAAAGCTAGCCAAAATATTTTAGTTGTACCTCTTGAATATCTGGTGTTTTGTTTTGTTTTCTCATGCAGTCTTGCTCTGCTGCCCAGGCTGGAGTGCAGTGGCACGATCTTGGCTCACTGCAATCTCTACCTCCCAGGCTCAAACTCTTGCCTCAGCCTCCTTAGTGGCTGGGATTATAGGAGCTGGCCACCATGCCTGGCTAATTTGTGTATTTTTAGTAGAGATGTGGCTTCACCATGTTGGCCAAGCTGGTCTTGAACTCCAGACCTCAAATGATCCACCCGCCTTGGCCTCCGAAAGTGTTGGGATTACAGGTATGAGCCACAGCAAGCTAAACAGGGCTTATTCATATGGCAGTTGTCACGGTTCTGAGACAAAAAGTGGAAGCATGTCAGGTCCCTTGAGGCTGGAGGCTTGGAATTGGCATAACATCACTTCTGCCACATTTTGTTGACCAAAGAAAGTCACAATCCAGCCCAAATTCAAGGAGTGGAGAAATGAACCATCTCTCAATGGGAAAGCATACACAGTCACATTGCCAAGGTTATGCATAAAGGAAAGGGTGGAGAATCATGGCCACTCTGCCATCAACCAGAGTTTTTCCTTTCTGCAAGCCCATAACTATCAAATACATTCCCTTACCTGACTTAACCACCACCTATAGTGTTTTCTTCTTTCATAAGGCATTGAGTCACTTACCATACATTTACCAAACACAGAGTTACTGCTCGGAATTACCACCATGCATGGAAATTTGAGGATGTGTGAAATGGAAAGTAATTGTCCCCAAGAATCCAGAGTTTAGGTGAACACATTATTGAAATGTCTAATTTGTTTGTTTTGTTTAGTTGCAGATGATTTAGTATCAGGAAATAATAAACTGTTAAAGCCAGTAATAGTGAAGATCATCTAGTCCAGGGATTGCAAACCTAAGTGCTTTAGAGACAAAATAAGTGAGATAAATGAGCAAAATTTGGCTTAAATGGGTTTAAGCCAAAATGGAACAGGAGAGACTGAGAAAATGGCTGGAAACTACCCCAGCTGAGATAATTAAAATTCCTGCTTAAAAAAAAAAAAAAAAAAAAGAGCCAAGCACAGTGGCTCATACCTATAATCCCAGCAATTTGGGAGGCCAAAGTGGGGGGATCATTTAAATCCAGGGATTCGAGACCAGCCTGGGTGACATAACAAGACCCCATCTTCATAAAAGTCTTAAAAATCAGCTAGGCGTGGTGGCATGTGCTTGTAGTCCCAGCGACTTGAGGGGCTGAGGCAGGAGGATTGCTTGAGCCCAGGAAGGCTAGGGTGCAGTGAGTCATGATTGTTTCACTGCATTCCAGCCTGAGTGAAAGAGTGAGATCGTATCTCAAAAAAAGAAAAAAGGGAAGGGAAGGGAAGGGAGGAAGGGCAGGAAAAAGAGAAAGAGGAAGGAAGGAAGGAAGGAAGGAAGGAAGGAAGGAAGGAAGGAAGGAAGGAAGGAAGGGAGGGAAGGAAGGACAGAGGGAGAGAGGGAGGGTGGGAGGGAGGGAGTAAGGGAGTAAGGATGGAAGGAAGGAAGGAAAGAAGGACAAGGGGAGGGAGGAGGAAGGGAGGAGGGAGGGAGGGAGGGAGATGGGAATTGCTCAGAATAAATAAAATACACATGTAAACTAATTTCAGACCCCAGGCTTCTATTTTGTAATCTCTGATTCTAGATCAACTCTCACTTTACAAATGGGAAAACCAAGGCCCAGAGAGGTTAAAACATTTTTCCCACCATGGCCCAGCTGGTCAGCAGCAGAAATGAAACTGGACTCCGAGTTGCCTGCTGCTGGGTGCTGACATCAACGTTGCCTAGAGTATAATTTTGCAAGTTTTCTTCCTGATAGGAAGGCTAGATTCAATCTCTTCACAAAATAGTTGCCTCACAGGTTTTGTCAGAATCGAAAAAGCTCTCCTGGAAAATGGCCATCTCATGGGAGTGACAGCCTGGGTCAGGTTTATGAAGGGAACGACAATGTGATTTGTGGCTGTCACCCATGGGAGCCAGGTTGTGTTTGCCACTTCCTTACTGCTGGCAGGAGGCCAAGGAGGCCGAGGTGAAGCCGTCATTGGCTGCTGCGCTGATAAATGCCACCAGCCTGGGCACAGGCTGTGCTTCCAGGCAGCTCAGGAGACATATCTGACTCGTCCTTCTGGCCCTACGGAAGATACTGCTTGACAAAAGTGGCAATGGCAATACAGGACAAGAAAGGAGAGAAATCCAAGAAGGCTGTGGTCACTAGTGGCCAGGAATTGATGTTTTACTGTCTTTCCCTTGATTCTGTTGGGCTGTTTACTTCCCATTTAAGAAACATCCTGTTTTTCTCATCCTGGGCCCTGATGCGTGAAGGGTTGTTTTATCCTGGGGAAGAGAGGGAGATGTAGCCAGTGTTGATGAGTGGAGAAGGATTTATAAATCACAGAAAAATGTCTCAAACAGAAAATCACACCCCAAGAATATGCAAGAGCGCAAACTATAATTTGGCCTGCTGCCTGGCGTCACAAGGCATCAGTGGCCTTGCTGTGACCCTTTCAGGGAAGCCCCTGCAAGCATCTACTTGTAACAGTCGCAGCAGGGAGGTCTAAGCCTGCACATTTCCTCCAAGCTGGTTTTTCTGCTTCCATCAATGGCAGATTATCAAGAGATTTTTAGTGATGAAACTGATAGATTAGATAAGAAATTGCTTAGATTCCAAATTCTTTTCAGCAGAATGAAACACAAACAAAACCAGCAAACATTTTACTTAAACACCTGGAGGTGGTAGTTAACACACTGGACACAGAGCTAAGTACAGTGGCACATGCCTGCAGTCCCAGCTACTAAGGAAGCTGAGGCAGAAGGATTGCTTGAGTCCAGCCTGGACAACATAGTAAGATCCCATCTCCAAAAATGGACACTGAGTGTATAAAAGCTATAAAGAAATAGAGACAAAAATGAGCCAGTTAGAAATGGGTTCTAAAAGCCAAATATCTCTATATAGATACAGTAGCCCAGCCAGTCAACTCCTATTACCCCAGAACACACAGTCAGGATGCCTGACAGGCCAAGCCTGTTCCTTCTAAAGTGTTTTACGATCTTTATTCAAGAATGAATGAAAGTTCATGCTTGTCTGGAGTCCATCTTATCTAATATAGAAAGAAAGATTTAAAAGGTGAACAGGTTTAGGACAGGTATTGCCCTGGGTGTTTTCAGAAAAATACACACCCAGGTGATGTCAGTTCCCATTTTTACCCTCTAGTTGAACAATATCCATCTACTTCCACACTGCTTTTAAAATGAGATGTTTTGGTGTAGGTCAAATGAAAAACAGGAACATGCTTGGCTAGTGGTCAGGAGATCAAGGTTGTGGAACTGCTCAGAAGAGGACCTGTGTCCTCCTGAGTCCCATATGTTTCCTCATTTGTAAAATGAAAGATTGGAGCAAAATCTTATAAAATTCCCTTTAGTTTGATAGTTCCTTTTCTTCATTCATTTTGCCATAGTATTCACTCATTCATTCTTTTTTTTATTTATTCAACAAATTTTATTGAACCCTACTCCACGTCCAGGACTGAACTGATAACTAAGTATAAAGTAGTGAATAAGAAAAATAGCCTCTGTCCTCATAGAGCTTCCATTCGAAATAGAGACAGATGATAAATGAAATAAGGAAGCAAGATAAGTTCAGAATTGCTTGGGGTGTGATAACCAGGACAAAGGAAATAATCCGGTGTTGTGTGAGAAAATGATTGAGATTGGGATCGGGGGGAATATCTAGGTCAACAGAAAATCAAAAGTCCTGAATGTAGCTACTCGTGACCACAGCCTTATTGTGCCACAAATTAGGCATGTGACATTAGGTAAGTCTCTTTCCCTCTCTGTATCTGTATTCATTTTCTATTGCTGCTATAACAAATTGACACACATTTAACAACTTAAAACAACACAAAGATATTACCCTAGACTTCTGTAGGTCAGAAATCTGACACAGGTTTCACTGGGCTAAAAGCAAGGATTAGGCAGAGCTGTGTTTCTTTCTGGAGGATATAGAAGAAAAGCTATTTTTTTTTCTTTCTTTCTTTCCTTGTGTGTGTGTGTGTGTGTGTGTGTGTGTGTGCTCATTCAGGTTGTTGCTCACCAATTTGCCTGTTCAGGGTTTGACATTTAGAGCTTGGGCTCTAAAATGCCACTTGAATACATGTCCCTTGAGACACACAGTTGGCAAAATTTAGTTCCTTGCTGTTATAAGACTGAGTTTCCGGCTCTCTTGCTGCCTGTAAGGGAGGGCTATCCCCAGCTCTTACAACCTCCACATCCTTGGGCTTATTAACCCCTTCCTTCATCTTCAAAGTCATCAATGGTGGTAAAGTACTTCTCACATCACTTCTCTCTGATCTATTCTGCTTTTCTCTTCATAGGATTCATAATCAGATTAGGCTCATTAGCATAATACAGGATAATCTCCCCATCTCATGGTCTCTAACCTTAACCACTTCTGCAAAGTCCCTTTTGCCATGGAAGGTAACATTGTCCTAGGCTCTGGGACTGAGATGAAGATATCTTTAGGGAGCCATTATTCTGCCTCCCATAATGCTCTAATTTCCTTTTCAGTAAATGAAAGCACTGAGCTAAAGCTCTTTCAAATCCAAAATGTCATGACTTGTTTTGCTTCCATATTTTGCCAAAACTAGAAATTATATTTCTTTTTGTGACAAATCCTAGACAAGTTTGCTGAGAGTGAAGGCAGAATCTCTCAGTTGAAGAGGGTGCTCACTTCATTTAAGACAAATGACAGAGACTAAGTGTATTAGTCCATTCTCATGCTGCTATGAAGAAATACCCATGACTGGGTAATTTATAAAGAAAAGAGGTTTCATTGACTCACACTTTCACATGACTGGGGAGGCCTCAGGACACTTACAATCACGGCAGAAGGCACCTCTTCACAGGGTGGCAGGAGAGAAAATTGGTGTCATGTGAAGGGGAAGCCCCTTATAAAACCATCAGATTTCTTGAGAACTCACTCTTATGAGAACAGCATGGGGGAAACTGTCCCCCCATGATTCAACTATCTCCACCTGGTCTTACTCTTGACACATGGGGGTTATTACAATTCAAGGTAAGATTTGTGTGGGGACATAGAGCCAAACCATATCACTAAGTTACAGTGTCATGGCTATATAACCACTAGTCAGTCTCAGGGATGGGGATGGGAACATGTTCAGGGTTGATCCCTGAAACTAGGCATCATTTTTACATGATGGGCTGCCTGGTGTTACATGACTGCTGATAGTCCTCCTGAATGTAATGAAATAGAATCACTCGTATTAGAGCCACATTAACTAAAAAGCAAGGAAGTCAACACAATGAACTGTTGAAATGTGTAACCTCAAGGGAAATACATGCAAAGCGTCCCCAAATATTTCTTCAAGCATGTATCCCAGGTACGATGACTGGGTCCCAGGCACATTTCCTGAAATGTGAAGCCACTATGGGCTCTACTGTGCCCAGGGAAGCACAGGCACACACAACTGGAAGAACAGAATTCCTACCTGATCAAGCCACAGGTGGTGGCTTTGCAAATCTCAAAAATTGTAATTCTGCTAAAAAGCAATGGATGTTTTCGCTAAATTTGCCTTTCTGTCTTTGTTAACTAAGAAAAACCAAGATGGTTGGGAGTGGCAACAACAAGAACTCTGGCATATAGGCTGGCAACTGAAGTGGGTGGGAAATATTTTTCTGGGTCTTAAGGGCATTCTCCCAAGAGCAGTAGGTGGTACTGAGAAGTTAGGGCTATAATCTCAATGGCCTTCCTTGGTATCTGGAACTTGCTCTTGGGAGTACTGACTGGAATTTCAATCACAACCTAGAGTTAGGCTGTCCAATTTCCCTGTTCAGGGTCTGACGCATAGAGCTTGGGTTCTAAAATGCCACTTGAATACATGTCCCTTAAGAAACACAGTCATTTCCAGAAGATGCCAGGTGAGCCAGACAATTCAAAAATTCTTATTTTATAGATTATTAGGATTATAAAGTTTAGAGATAGAAGATCCTGCCTTGAGTCTTAATAAGATTACCGTGTGACCTTAAGCAAGTCATTTAACTTCTCAGTTTCTTCATCTGTGAACATCATATCACCATTATAAGGTTCAAATAAAATAAAGTAAGTACAAGTGCTTTGCAAGAGGTAAACGCCTTATACACATTAATTGATAACACTATTATCTTTCACAGTTCTTCTAGAAAGAGTAAGTTGAAAGTGCTCATTAATTTTGGTTAGCTGTCATAGTTTGTAATTGTATATCCATGTGATTATTGTACTAATGGCTTTTCCTGCCCCCTAGCATCCTACAAGCTCCTGAAACCTGGGACTGAGTCTCTTTCGATCACCTCTGTTTTCTTGGTCTCTTGCCCGGTACCTCGCACTTAGTGGGTACTCAAATACTTGATGAATAAATTAAAGAGAGAGTAAGAGTGAGAAAACAAGCAGAGGCAACAATGAAAGGCAGGAGGAAAGGAGGAATTTTTTTGAAAAGTAGATGGTGCAATGGAAATGTTATTCTCTAAACTGCAGAGTTTAAAACAGTAACAATAAACATAATAGTTTATATGTATTGTGTAACAATTATTGTGTACCATGTGCTATTGTTAGATTTAATTCTTAAAATAGTCCCATCAGGTGGTACTATTATCTCCATTTTGCAGATAAGGAAACTGAGGTTTAGCTTGGTTAAATAACTTTCCCAAAGTCACAGAGTAAGTGGTATAAATGGATGAAAGTCAAAGCCCCACAATCTAACTCAGAGCCTATACCATGTTATTCCATGCAAAATTTTGTCTTATTTTTTTTGTTCAAAAATTACTTAGAGTAAACCCACAGTGAAGATAAATTGCTGAAGGCAGACTAGAGTACAGGAAAGCAAAAGGAGCCCTGTGAATTCCCCTCCCACTAAAAAGCATATTATACAAAAGGAAGTAGGGAGAAGTGCAGTTTAAGGTCAAGAGATGGAAGATATAATATGCTGCCAGGTTGCCTTTGTATAAATTCTATAAAGAAATTATTTTTCAAATATTCAATAAAAAACAAGTGTTATTTAAAGACATGGCCAGGTAGAATGACAAATGGCATACCATTTCAATTTTTCTCAGGCATGCAAGTTTTAGCTGAATAAACATAAAAGAAATCAATCTACATGGTGCAAATGTGGAAAAAAAAAAAAAAAAACCAAGATCTATGTCAGCAATAATAAGAGGCATCTACTGTTCTAAAACAGCGAGCTCATGGAAAATGGATACCCAGACCAGAGAGAAATGCATGATGGGAAAGCCAAGAACCTCTTCCATTTAGCTCTAAGCTGTCAACATTCAATTAAGGGTATACTCTTTGGGAAAACAGTACATAAAAAGATTCAGCAAGATAAACTAAACAAAGAGCCTGATAAAGATAAACTCTTTGTTTTTGTCCTTTTGTGGTTAGCAGCCATTCCAGATCCCAGTATGGTTTTCAAACATTAATTCTCTTTCAAAAATCCCAAGAATTAACATTTATGTTGTGGTGTGACAGACCATATCTGCATGGTAAACTGTCAGCAGAAACCTCCTAAGGAAAAATGGACTGGGACATATTTGGGGGAGGAATCAAGGGTCACTCCAAAAGTAACCACATCATTTCTGAAACAGCAATCTTAGTTTAAGACATGCAGCTAAAGCAGGGAGTCAGATTGTTAGAATTTTGAAGATCAACCAGTCTAGAACTGAAATACTAGCAATCCATGGGCCAAATCTGGCCCAGACAAATATTTGTCTGACTCGCATAGTCACTTGGTGCTTTCTGATTGTTTTAATTTTGAAATAGTTGCCAACATTTAAAAATTAGAAAATTCTGAAAGCTAAAAAATCTAAATTTCCCTTGAAAATGTGAAAGAGAAGACAATACTTGGCCCTCATTCCCAAAGGAAACAATTTGCTAGATTAAGAAGGGGTGAGTCCTTCCAGACAGAGTATTCTTTCTAGATTAACACAGTCCCTATCAGCACCTATTATCTTGCACTTATTCTACTTCACTCATTTACATTATCAGCCTGGACTCTGTGGTCTAACCTTTCCACTTTGCAAATAAGACTGAGAGGTCTAAGTGGTTTGGACAAGGTCATAGATACAGGTATAGTGTTAATATTGGGCCCTAGGCCCAAGGCTTCTGGTTAAGCTCAGTGTGTTAGCATTATCTTCATGGGCTCTTTGGAATCTGTGAATAATCTGTAAATACCTAGAACACACAATGTGCTGTTCCTTTACAGCCCTTACTACTTCTTACTTTCCACTGGAGTTACTTCTAGATGCTCAATTGGTCCTTTATTCATTTATCCACTTAGTATTTCTTGAACATTGACTGCATATCAAACATTGTGCTAGATTCTGGGGATACAGTTACAAACACATTTTATGTGCTGGTGGGGAAGACAGACAAGTCTGAGCTCCTCAACTACCCTGTTTACTTTTAACACTCAACACAACAATACAAACAGTGTCCAACAAAATATGGAATAAATAAAGGAATCTCTTCTTCATTTGTTCTTTACAACAACCCTAAGAAGGAAGCATGACTAAGATCTCCATGCACCAATAAATAAATCGTGGTACTGAGTTTAAATCATTTGGTGATAGCTAGTAAGTGGTGGGGAGATACTTGACCATTCATCCCCAGTTAAACACATACCTTTCTGTAAAGATTCTTACCAGTAAGACACAATTACATGGCAGTATTCTATAAAGAACACTACTTCCTATTAATATTTATCACTTTAACTCTGTCACATGGGTTCTAGTTCTAAATAAGTTGCTGGTTAGCTGTGTGATCTTGGATAATACAGGTAACTTACTGATCTTCGATTTCCTCATTGATAAAATGTTAGGTTATACGAGACTAAACCCAGTCCTCTTCACTTGGGTAAAATTCTATAATGGTTAGGTTACAATGAAAGAACTTCCTCTGTTTATTGCAATAATGCTGTGGATTTATTCATTTCTTTTAGATTTATGCTCTTAATAAGAACCTCTGAAGAGATTTTTGTATGCTGGCAGTTTAAATAAACTACAGCTAATGTGGCTTCATAATAGGACTGTGATAAATTTTGACAGACACTCAATGCTGATTCAATTTTAACAGAATAATGATGGTTCCAATGTGTTGATTCACATCATAGAAGCATCATTGGAATGAAAATATCAGTGTCTCATAATATTATTTTCATGATTTTAATTATACTTTGACTTACAACCACAATGGAAGAACTTAAATTACCAAGTTCTTTTTAATTAGCTTAGTGTACATAAAGATCACTTTGTTTCATTTTGGAGTTAGTATCTTTGAAATGTTGCCAGTGTATTAAAATGGTATATTTATTAAATTGCTCCAGAAGCACATGAAACCAAAGTCCTGCCTTTGTTTAAACCTCCTTAATATTAATATTTCATATGGAAATTAGAAAACTATATAGACTCTGGAAATCCTAAAATCATTACATTTATTAAGCACAGTGAAATGTCAATAGACGGGAAACGAGTGGAAGGTTCTTTCAGTCATCATTTTAGGAGGCTTTTGACTTCTAGGCAATATCTTGAAACAAATCCCATATGTACATAGCCCACCATAGCTTCTCATGTACAGTTTTCCTCTTACTGCTTCATGGGAAGGGTCTATGTGATCCTTAGAGCAAAGGAACTGATAAAATATGGTTGTCGTCAAGATGCAAGACAAGAGGCAGACTTCTGGTTAGGTTCAGGTAGCTTCTGTGAAAGACACAGCTCAAGCCTTCCCATATTAAATCTTCTTTAAATTAGCCCCGAAATCTTAGCACTGTGAGTCTAGGCACAGAATCTCTTCTAAACAAAGCAGTATTTTTAAAAAAATATTTTCAGCATTATTTAAAAATATTTATAACCAATTCTTTTGTTGGCCTCACATTCTGGAGTCTTAGTTTAAGCTCCGTATTAAATACCTGGTTCCTTTGTCATAGGTATCATATGTTCCATGTTGAAGACATATAATTTCTCTACTTCTGTAAGATTTTGCATTTGAAACTGCACCACAGGAATTACAGTGAAAACAATTGTGTCCCTCATTCATGAGTGTTTCCAGTCCCACGACCACTGCCCTAGTTACAACTAGGTAAAAACTACAATAGATTAATTGTTTGGCAGTGTTATAACTCACCTTTATCCCTCAGCTCACACTGAACTAGAAACAAAGACTCAAATAATTAGCTGGCAGAAGTTGGAGAGAGAAAATTTTGCAGAGCTTGCTTTTCTGCAAAAACAGACAAAACTGGGCTAGGAAGGGGGAGGAGAAATTAAAAAGATAACTTAAACTTTGGGAGTAGAGAACCTGGCATACTTGCGGAGGGAAGGAGGAAAAAGGACCACTCCTGGGGAATGAAAGTGAACTGGGAGCTAAGTGCTGACCCTCAAGGTCTAGCCCACTGGCCATTGAGTATCCCAAGTCCCTATCTCCTTATGCTTCCCTGAACGCTCATCTCTTGTTGTTCCCCAAATAAAGGTGGGGAATTAGTGGGAATTGAATTCATGACTCACAAAAGTATGAGAGGACAGAGCCCATTAGACATGTCCCCTATGAAGAAGAGTACCGGTAAACACAGCCAAATCATTTCATGTGCTATATCCTTAAATGGACTCCCCTTTCCCACCTTTGAACTTCTGCTCAATCTTCTCCACCTATACTACCTTCTTTCCAATGACTAGGGTGACCACATATCCCAATTTTCCCAAGACATCCCAGTTTATTTATATCACATCCACATAATTGGGAATAGTGCCTTTTTTCTCTCTGATCTCTCTCATATTGTTTAAGTATAAACAATAAGTTATCATCTTACCAATGCCTATTTTTTTTGTTTTGTTTTGTTTTTTGACAGGGTCTCGCGCTGTCATCCAGCCTGGAATGCAGTGGTGTGATCTCGGCTCACTGCAACTGCGCCTCCTGGGCCTCAGATGATCCTCCCACCTCAGCCTCCTGAGTAGCTGGAAATACAAGTACGAGCCATGGGGTTTCACCATGTTGCTCAGGCTGTCAGGATGGTCTCAAACTCCTAGGTTCAAGTGATCCACCGACCTCAGCCTCCCAAAGTGCTGGGATTACAGGAGTGAGCCACCATGCCTGGCCCTCAATGTTCACTTTTATCTTTGAAAATATTCCCTATTATTCAATGTAGAGCTTAATCCCTACTGCTTACAAGAAGCCTTCCCTAATTTTATAAGTTATCATTCTCCCCTATTCTTTGATTTTATGGCTATTTGAAGAGAGATGGTAATCATCTGCCTTATAAAATAGTATTGGTAAATATATCCTATCCCCTCCTAGATTTCTAAAGGCCGGGATCACTTTTTTTAGCGTTATCCACAGTGACTTCTACATAGATAGTCAATATCTATTTCCAGAATTTGTTTAAAATTATATGTATTTTAAGACATCACAATCTCTGAATGAGAAAATGTGGGGACACATTTTCCATAAAATTAGTTTTAGAATTAAATTAGATTGTATATGAAAAATTATCAATACATTGTTATCCAGTAAGTTTCATAATTGGCAGCCCTTTAAATGTTATGGTTATTATAAATTATTATATTATCTACTGATGAATTAACTGGTTCTTCCTCTGTGTCTCCATAGCACTTTACACATACATCTATTATGGCATTATCATGCATTATTTTATATATATCACACCATATGTAAGATACACAGGACAGTTTTATAGCAATTTTAGCCCAATGGCTGCTTTACAGTGCAGCTGAAAAATACAAAACATACTGGATTCAATTTTTTGTTGGGTATGCAAAATTCAACTTACTTTTGCAAATTATATTCAATAAGAGATTTGTGTCCAGAATACACAAAGAACACTTACAACTCAATAATGAAAAGATAAGTAGACTGATTTTAAAATGGGCAAAAGATTTGAATAGACATTTCTCCAAAAAAAAAAAAAAAGCTTAGTCAATAATCACATGGAAAGACACTTAGCACCACTAGTCATTAGGGAAATGCAATTCAAACCCATAAGAATATGCCATGCCACATCCACTAGGATGGCTAAAAGTTAAAAGACAGACAAAACCAAATGTTGATGCAGATGTGGAGAAACAAACTGCAAACATTGCTGGTGGGAATGTAGAATGTGGAGTTGCTTTGGGAAGCAGTTTGACACATAGAGTTACTATATAATCCAGCAATTCCACTATTAGGTGTATACTCAGGAGAAATTTTAAAAAATATGTCTACATAAAGACTTGTACACAAATATTCACAGCAGTATTATTCACAATAGCCTAAAGGTGCAAACAGGCTGGGTGTGATGACTCACACCTGTAATCCCAATACTTTGGGAGCCCAAGGCAGGAGGATCACTTGAGCCCAAGAGTTTGAGACCAGCCTAGGTAACATAGTGAGACACCTCCACTAAAAATTTAAAAAATTAGCCAGTTGTTGGGCTGGGTGCGGTGGTTCATGCCTGTAACACTAGCACTTTGGGAGGCTGAGATGGGTGTGTCACAAGGTCAGGAGATAGAGACCATCCTGGCTAACAGGGTAAAACTCTGTCTCTACTAAAAATACAAAAACTTAGCCAGGTGTGGTGGCACCTTCCTGTAATCCCAGCTACTTGGGAGGCTAAGGCAGGAGAATGGCGTGAACCCAGGAGGCAGAGCTTGCAGTGAGCCGAGATCAAGATCACACCACTGCACTCCAACCTGGGTGACAGAGTGAGACTCCATCTCAAAAAAAAAAAAAAAAAAAAAAAGAAAACAAAAATTAACCAGCTGTGGTGGTATACACCTGTGTGTGTGGTCCTAGCTACTCAGGAGGCTGAGGCACGAAGACCACCTGAGCCCAGGAGGCTGAAGTTGCAGTGAGTCATGATCATGCCACTGCATTCCAGCCTGAGTGACAGAGCAAGACCCTGTCAAGTGGAAAAATCTAAATATCCATTAACTGATGAACAGAGTAACAAAATGTATTATATGTATACACTGAAATATTATTCAGCAATTAAAAGGAACTAAGTACTGATACATGTTACAATACAAATGAACTCCAAAATCATCATCCTTTGTGAAAGATGCCAAATACAAAATAACACACATTCCATTATTCCACTTTTATGATATGTTCAATAAAGACAAACCTATAGCAAGTCAGTAGAATACCATTTACTCTATGGTGTAGGAATGGGGAGTGACTGTAAACATGCATGCGGTGATGGAAATATACTAAAACTGGATTATGGGGATGGTTGAACAACTCTGGAAATATACATAATTGCGTTGACTTATACATTTAAAATGTGTGCATTTTTAGTAGAGACAAATTAGCCGGGTGTGGTGGTGTGCACCTATAGTCCCAGCTACTCGGGGAGGCTGAGGCAGGAAAACTGTTTGAACTCAGAAGGCGGAGGTTGCAGTGAGCTGAGATTGCACCACTGCACTCCAGCCCGGGTGACAAAGAGAGACTCCATCTCAAAAAAAGGGAAAATTATATGATATGTAAATTATATCTCAATAAAACAGTAGAAAAGAAATCAAACTGACAACCTACTGAATTACTGAATAGTAACGTAGAAAACTTAGATGCATTTCTGTGATGTGCAAGTCACCCTTTGCTTCAGTTTCCCAATCTAAGGATATCCTTCTTCCCTTTAATTAGGGAGAAGTGCTAGAAAAGTGGGACAGATATAATACACGTTCGGTGATTTTTTTTCTTTTTAAGGCAAAATGATGTGGCATGTAGAGGAGTAAGAAGCCCTGGGTTTCATTGCTGTCCATAAGTCAGTGACTGGCTGTATAATCATGGACAAACCACTTCACCTCACAGGTGTTCAGTTCTCTCCTCTTTAAAATGAAAGCCTAGGAGACCTGGTTTCCTATTCTCATCACCCACCCACAACACTGCAGAAGGAGCTGACCCAGTAGCCACAGCTGAGGGCAAAGGATGGACGCATAACCCAGTCTGATTCCTTTCCTGGAAATCTGGCTTTGGGACCCTGGGTCAGCAACAGTGTGAAATTCAGAGCAAGTCATGTCAACTCCTACCCTTAGTCCCATGTATCTGAACCATTTATAATCTAAGTAGGTATCAGCAGAAAATAATCGACTCTATACTTGATGTCCTTGACACTCAAGCCCAGCATAAGACAACAACTTCTTTCTAGATGAGTTAATAATTTCCCCATTAAAACCGACTTTCTTGGGCTGGGTGTAGTGGCTCCAGCCAGGTGTGGTGACTCACGCTTGTAATCCCAGCACTTTGGGAAGCCAAGGCAAGCGGATCACTTGAGCTCAGGAGTTCAAGACCCACCTGAGCAACATGGCAAAACCTTGTCTCCACAAAAACTACAAAAATAAGCAGGGCATGGAAGCACACACCTGTAGTCCCAGCAACTTAGGAGGCTAAAGTAGGAGGATCACCTGAGCCTGTGAGGTCGAGGCTGCAGTGAGCCATGATTGTACCACTGCACTCCAGCCTGAGTAATAAAGTGAAACCCTGTCTCAAAAAAAAAAAAAAAAAAAAAAAAAGGAGGGAGGGTAGACTGAGTGTGGTGGCTTACACCTGCAATCCCAGCACTTTGGGAGGCTGAGGCCAGCGGATCACGAGGTCAGAGATCAAGACCATCCTAGACAACACGGTGAAACCCCATCTCTATTAAAAATACAAAAATTAGCCGGGCATGGCAGCACATGCCTATTTTCCCAGATACTCGGGAGGTTGACGCAGGAGAATTGCTCAAACCTGGGAGGCGGAGGCTGCAGTGAGCGGAGATTATGCCACTGCACTCCAGCCTGGGCAACAGAGTGAGACTCCATCTCAAAAAAAAAAAAAAAAAAAGAACCTTGAATAAAAGCTGGGAAAGATTTACTCTTGTACTCCAAATAAGTATTTGAAAATAACTGCTAGAGGGTCTAATGCAATTGTGTCACTTAATTCTAATTCATCTCAACACCCATATTTTAGTGTAAGCATAGACTTAAAAATTAAGGCAACCAAGGACAAGTGAGTGATTCTGCGGTCTACAATTGTTAGCAAAAACATCCTCAGCAATGACTCACTTAAGAGTTGCTCCTTTAGCTCAGCCACCCCTACTTCTCTTGCTTTCTGTAGTTTCCAGTCTTTGAAATAGCATGAAACCCCCAAGGAGGGAGGTAGATACTCCAGTGATTAAAACCCAACTATACCATTCTGCTTCACTCCCACTTCATAAATGGATTTTGTAAATGGCAGGCAAATGCAAATCAGCACATTATCCCATTTTACTGAGCCTAAATGATTTTATGTGCCTTCTAAAGAAGCAGCTAATGTGTCCCATAAATAAAACAATCAAAGTTTAAAGCCTTCAGCCTGTTTCACACCAGACCACCCACTCTGATATCACAGCCAGACTGGAAGTAAGTAATCAGAGAGAACCCATGAAACTATCTTTGCCATCCCGTTGGGTAATGAGGATTTAGAGCTACCACAGGTCTTTTCTGAGTACCCTACACAATACTTGGGACATGGAACACTGGACCTAAATCTTGCTATCAATGACCTAGCTAGCCAAGATTCATTTATACCTGGAGCAGTGGCTTTCAACCAGGGGTGATTTTGTCCCCGCAGGAGCACCTGGCAATGTGTGGGAACATTTTGGTTGTCACAATTTGGGAGGGGATTACTAACGGCATCTAGTGGGTAGAGGCCAGGGATACTGTTGCACACCCTCTGCCCAAGATTTGGTTCTAATGTTAAGGCTGCTGATGCCATACACACACACCAAGAGGGTATGCAAAGGTTTATTACTCACATAATGAGGCTTTCTGGAGAATGTAAGGCAGAAACCCAAGTCAGTCTGAATGTGACTTAGGTTTTTATTGTGGTTAGGAAGTAAGCTAGGGTGAAGATTCCCACCCATAGACCTGGGTTTGCTTGATTTGAACTTCCCCCTGGAGCCAAGAGAGAGATGGTCCAAGCTTTCTTAGCGCTTGCTCAGATGTGGGGCAAGAGGGAAATAGAGGGTGGTGGGACTGGAATGTTGTCAGTGGTCAATGATAAAAAATGGAGTCAGACTCTTTATTCTATCCTACAATACACAGGAGAGCCCCCATTATGAAGATTTATCTAGCCCCAAATCTCAATAATGCCAAGGTTGAGAATCCCTGCGCTGGAGGAAGGCTAGTCTGACTCATGCTGTATCTAGGTGGTGGCTATGTGGATGTAGAGGGTGCCTCCCAGACAGGCTCCCTCACTGCTGGGGTCCTCCGGTGCTGAGCAGCCTGCTGTCCAGCTGGCAACAGAAACCCCCTCTGTAACTACCTTTAGTCAGTGAAAAAAGCTTCCTCACTTAAGGTGACACCCTTTCCCCACCCATCCCCAGGGGCTGCCCAATATCCATCTGGCTGTGAGGATACAAAGGTCCTGCCGCCCTCTGGCCTCAATTCAGGACAAATCTGCAGGGCCATCCAAGCTCTACAGTTACCCATGGGGATCAGCTTAGACTTCTGTGGCAATGACATCTCTGTTCGATTTCCTCCCCTGACCAGTCCTGCTGCCCTCATCCTTTGTACAGGTGTTGTTTCCACCCTGTACTTTTCAATAAGTTCACTGCACACAAATCTCCATCTCAGAATCTTTCCCAGGGAAACTGACCTTCTCTTTACCAGACATAGAGTGAGAAATAAAATTTACATTGTGACCAGGTACACATATGCATATATATACACACACACACATATGCTTATATATATACATGCACACATATATATATGTTCTCCCTATATACATAACATAAATGTTCACAAACTAATACTAGCCATTATTATGATATGCTCTGATGTTTTCTATTTTAGTATTTTATTGAAAAAAAAAAACCAAACTGCTCTCCATGACTCAATATATTGATCGCACAACACACTAATGAGTCTTGATCCTCAGACTGAAAAGCATTTATTTAGATGTACAACCAGATCAACTATTTTGGCAAATTGTACTTTTGAAAAATGTAACTAATTGGATTTTTTTTTTACTCTTGATACTCAATTTGATAGGCCAGTTTGGATATAAAGGCCTAATTAGTTCTATGTATGTAGTCACAAAGAGTGAAAAATCTCAACCATAGGCCACTGTGAAAGAAATGGGCCTCATTACCTTCAATCATGTGTTATAAATCCAACTAAGACTAACGGATTGTTAACCCTTGCCCAACTCAGTACATTTAGTCTTGTCATTATTTCATTGTTAGTGACTATCTGCTACCACAATGCCTAAAGAGTTAAGTTTCTTAAATTTCTCCTTACAAACCTAACTTAGTTTTCTTAAGTGACCTCCTCTTTCTTTTTTGAAAGAAAGAATAATACGGTTCCAGCCAAGGAAATTTTACTAGATACAATTTGCTAGTAAATTGTATTTACTAGAAGTATTTAAAAGCCATTAAAAAGGTGAGAAATTTATATGTGTGCCTTTTGCCTTATAAATATCACTTACAAGGGTAGATAGAAGTCGTGTCTCCTAAGGAAATAGTGCCTCTGGGAGAAGGAGGCTGGCAATAGCCGCAGCCAACACACCAGGAAAGGCTAGTGATAACAGAGCATTAGTGAAGACTTAGAAACTGTCCAGTGTTTTCCTTTTACAGAGACAGAAACTGAAGTCCAGACCAGGTAAGCGATTTACCTATGGCCACAGATGCGACAGGCAGCAAAGTTGGAGGAAGAACTAGAACTCCAGGTTATCTTGTTCTGATGCTCTTTCTGCATATTGCGGGGCTTCCAGCAGTGAGACTTCCTCTTATCATAAAGAGTTTGTACTTCGTGATTTCCCAGGAGATTTATTCAAAATAAGATCCAAGAAACAGGTGGAGTTGTTTTCTACCCAAAATATACCTACCACAGAGCCTGCTGCCAACATTAGAAATATTTTGACATCTCCAGAAGCAACTCTAATGGAGGCAGAAGACAACTCCTTATCCGTTCTCTTTTGATAAAAACAGGCAATTCCTAAATCTATTCTCTCTTCTCGATACCCAGAGAAACTGCTAAAACCTGCTGTGCTTTATCCTTTGAAACATTAACTGAGTCCTTGGCCGTGAAAATAATTTAGCAAGATTCTAGCATAATGTCTTGGGGAAACTATGCCTTATTTGCTCATTTTGCAGGTGTTTGAGCTAGTGTGGACTCCTCAAGTGAAGATCTTAAGCAAGCTCTTATTCTAAAAGAGGCTTATTTTAGAACTGCCCTTTCCAAATTTCTATCTGATGCTTTAACTGGCTTTGTAAGAAAATCCCTTTATCTCTTTTGGATTTCTGGAAATCCTGCTGGTTGGACCCAGAAAAGCAAACAATTTTGATTAAGTAAATTTCAGATCTTTAACACATACTAATGTGAATATTTGCTATTAGAACATGTGTAAATATTTTATGAGAAGGATGCTTGCCTAAAATAAACACTTTAAAACGATCGAATGAAACTTTTATTTAGAAAGTGCCTTTCTCCAAGGGGTTCAGAAATGCTTTTAAACACTTGTTTGATCTTAAATCAAGATTTTTATTTTTTTATTTTTTAGCTTGAAACTATCAACATGTATCTCTTCTGTTGTGTCTTATGTTTGACTAGAGTTTCCGAGCGGGGAAAAGTATCCATGATTTCATTCAAAGTTCTCCAGGAATAGTTTGGGAATCTGGGAGTCTGGCCTCTGGTCCTCACGGAGCTGATGACCAGCTAGGTGACCTTAAGTTAAGCAAGTCAATGCACCACACCACACTCTGAGTCCTAAAACAAGGAGGAGGTTGACCTCCATCCTCTGAAATAGTGTTTCTAGTCTGGTGACACTTTGGGAAATAACAGTCTTTTAAATATCTCATTGTTTACGGTTAATTGCATTAAGGAGCTATACAATGTATTTGGCAAAAATAAATTCCATTCAGAACAGAGCTCAATTTTCAACTTCTCCTTTTTGAATGTTTATACTTTCAACCTAAAATTCCAGTTAACTTGAATAGTCCTTAGAATGTGGAGTTAACAGAAAGAAATGAGTTCAAACTCCAGTGGTTTCATTAATGAGCTGTTTGTTGGCCTTCTCAGACTCTCCATTTCCTCATGTATAAATTGGAAATGGTAGCATTGACAGATAAAGTTGTCATGAGCATTAAATGAGATAATATATGTAGGGTCCCTGGAATATAATAAGCATTCTAGAGATGGTAGAGGAGTCTTAGGATTTTTTTTTTTTTTTTTTTTGATATTGACATGTTTATCCAGCTCATGGGAAAACTGGAAATAATCAATTATTTCCAGAAGGAGTTTAGAGGGAGAGAAGGGTGGTTAGAAAGGGTATTGAGAACTTAAACCTGAAAGTATCTGAGACAAACCTCAATCAATGTAGAAGTTTCTTTTGCCAAGGTTAAGGATGTGCGCCCATGACACAGCCTCAGGAGGTACTGATGACATGTGCCCAGGGTGGTCAGGCTACAGCTTGGTTTTATACATTTTAGAGAGACATAAGACATCAATCAATACATGTAAGATGTACATTGGTTAGGCCTGGAAAGGTGGGATAACTTGAATTGAGGGCTTCCAGGTCATTAGAGGATTCAAATATTTTCTGATTAGCAATTGGTTGAAAGAGTTTATCTAAAGACCTGGAAACAATAGAACGGAGTCTTTGGATTAAGATAAGGGGTTGTGGAGACCAAGGTTCTATGCAGACGAAGCCTCCAGGTGTCAGGCTTCAGAGAGAATAGATTGTAAATGTTTCCTATTAGACTTTAAAAGGTGACAGATTCTTAGTTAATTCTCTCCCACATCAGGGGAAAGATCTGGAAAGGGAAGGGGATTCTCCACAGAACGTAAATTTTCCCCATAAGAGATAGCTTCACAGGGCCAATACAGAATATGTCAAATAAATATATTTTAGGGTAAAATATTTTGATTTTTTTCAAGACCTGCTCTCTGCCAGGTGATGCTACACTAGGGTCAGGCTGGAATTTGGTGTCTTATTGCTACAAAAAATCTTAAGATCTCTGTTTTAATGTTAATGCTTGTCAGTTGTGCCTGAATTCCAAAAGGGAGGAGGGTATAAGGAGGTATGTCTGGCTCCCCACCCGCTTCACATCACGGCCTGAACTAGTTTTTCAGGTTAACTTTGGAATGCCCTTGGCTGAGAGGAGGGGTCCATTCTGATGGTTGGAGGGTTTAGAGTTTTATTTGTTTAGTTTATAAGAACCATAACATTTGATATGGTTTGGCTTTTTGTCCCCACCCAAATCTCATCTTGAATTGTACTCCCATAATTCCCACGTACTGTGGAAGGGACCCAGTGGGAGATAATTTGAATCATGGGGTGGTTTCCCCATGCTATTCTCCTGGTAGTGAATAAGTCTCATGAGATCTGATGGTTTTATCAGGGGTTTCTGCTTTTGCATCCTCATTTTCTCTTGCCATCACCATGTAAGAACTGCCTTTTGCCTCCTGCCATGATTCTAAGGCCTCCCCAGCTATGTGAAACTGTAAGTCAAATTAAACCCCTTTTTTTCTCACTGTTGGGTATGTCTTTATCAGCAGTATGAAAACAGACTGATACAATATTCATTTTTAAAAGAAAGGAAATAAAAAGAACCTTCTGGAAGTAAGAAGACTTCATAAATTAAGAGAAAGATGAATTGTGTGGAACAGAATAATGCAAGTTATAACAGGATTAAATGGGCTCTTACTTGATTTGGAGAATGAACTCATGAATCCTCTGTAAATTCTCAGTAAATCCACGAGCCACCAAATGTTGACATTCTATGAAATGACAAAAAGATTTGTGTGCTCCTGAGAATAATTGAGATTTTCTTTAAGTAAGGAGGAAAAAAAGATGCTATAACATATAACATCAGATCACATTGCCACTAAACCACAAGCTGGAATCAATGATTTCTGAACTGTAAATGCTACTCTAAATTTTGAAACCAATTCCAGGTTCTTGTGACATAAAAGCCTTTGTTTTTGTGTACATTTTGAGTAGTTTTTCTGTTTTTCTGCCATCTTCCCTCTTATCTGGAACAATGAAGGCTTATGATTCTTTTACTATCATAATTATTAATGTACACCTTGGAGATGATACAAACCTCTTATTCATTTATTAGACATTTAAAGACCACCAACCATATGCCAAGCTCAGTGATGGAGAGGGAGGATAAAAATATGGGCAAGAGTTCCTGTTCTTTAGAATTCTAGAATGATTTATCACATATTCCCCAAAGATAGAAGAATCCCCTGTCCAACTATTTTGTTCCATTGGCTGAGCACTTGTGATATGCCCAGGTACTGTGCTAAGTGTTTTCTGCATTATATCATTTGCCCTGACAGATGCGCATCTGCTTGTGCTGGAATATGACAAGGCACTTTCTAACCCAAGGCCATGCTCCTCACTCGTGAACAGATGCTGTAACCAAAATCTGCATCCCTGTAACTTCTGCCTAATCCCAAAGGAGCCACACAGTATTGGGCTAATTCTTTTTCTGCATGTCAGCTGTTCAATTGCTGTCAGCTAGCAAGGGCCTCTATTATCATCTCCAGATTAATCATCCCCTTTTTCCAGCAACTCTTGTTCACCAATACATCCCCAATACCTAGGACAGTAGCCAGGATATAAGAGAAATTCAAAAACATTTTTGCTAAATAGAAAATATAGCCACATAGTCTACCTGTCCTACAGTTTATTAATAACCTACCCAAAAGATAAAGATCAGAATTGAACACAATCTTACAGGTGAAGATTGAAACACAATGAAACAGTATCTTTTCTGGCAAAAAAGCCACTCATTCAGCTTGAGTGAAGTTAACTCATAGCCCTATCAGAACATTTTCTTCAAGCAGGCATTACCACCCCCCCATTTGTGTAGTTAATGTGAGTGAGTGTTTGTTTAACCCGTAAGCAAAGGTCTTACTTGTATCTTTTTATCTTTTCAAATTTGGTCCAATTTGCATTCCTATCTATTTTTGTTTAAATCTGCCATGAATTTTCTAACATGATTCCAAACTTCCCCAATGTCAAGCCTCCCACAGATCTAATTGGCAGACCCTTTCATATCTTATCTAAATAATTAACAAAATTATTGAATAAAACAGAGCCACATAGAATGACACTAGCAACCTGGCTCCAAGTTGATACCTATACACCAATCAACTTTTGAATTCCCCCTAGACACTATCAAATGCAGACATTTTCCTCAAGGATATTATGTATAATATTTTCAAATGCATTGCTCAAAGCTAGAGAGCCCAGCTCACACTGTCATAACCGCAATTTAAAGGTAAGTATGCTGGGAGGGAGCATCCTATATTTCAATTCATCTAATTTATTGCATAAATTTTACACTCTAAATCCTTCAGGGCTTTAACTTTTGAAACTAATTCCAGGTTCTTCTGACACATAAGCCTTTGTTTTTGTGTACATTTTGAGTAGCTTTTCTGCTTTTCCGACATATTCTCTCTTATCTGGAACAATGAATGCTTATGATAAAATAAGAGAGAGCAATTTATTCAAGAAAGTGGACAATGAAAGGGTCCATATAAAAGAAATTCAGGTGAAAAAACCTCAGAACACTCTCAAAATATTATCTGGCTATATGGATTTAGAAACCAATCTCCCTCACAGTTGGTTAACTTTTCTTCCTGATGCAAGAATTTCAATGCATGAGCTGAATTTACAGTAAGACTTTCTATACAAGTATGTAGTAGAATAATTGAATAAACATGAGAGGAGCATTTTTGGGTATTGCATACCAGCTGAAGATTAACACACAGTACATGAATTTAAAATTTCAGGAACTTTGCAAGAAGAAATATTATAGCTCTTTATAATGAAGAAAATTATTATTTCCATTATTTTCCTTTTAAATGCATTGACAAACTTAGACTTTTGGAATATGTTATCTTTAGTTGTTCAGGCTTTACCATGTATTTGTGTAGAGCAATCTATTTTTCTCGGGGAAAATCAAATGCCCATGATGTATGTTTGCTTTAGAAGATGGTTTCTTTGACTTACTGGAATAAATCACAATGTCATATTTCTACTTTTGTCCTTTCACAAGGATTTCCACAATTACTTTTAAGATTTGTTTTAATATTTAAAGGGGAAATATCTATTCAAAAGACAATTGAAATGCTATTGTGTGCATTCGCCAAGGGAAATGTAAAAGTTTTATTCTCGAGGAGCTTAAAATATAATAAAGAAGCAATGTCAAGGTCGATCAAAATTGGTACAATAAACATCTATACCACAACATTCTTTAGTAGACCAATTTATATTTTTATCTACCTGGCTTTGTCATTGCGATGCTAGGTATTTCTTGTAATATAAAGATGACTTTCTTGCTATTTTTAAATGTTGGTTGGAAAGTCCCATTATCAACATTTATATTTTTCCTGAAAATTCCTTCATGATTTAGATCCTTAGTTATAGTAAGTCTATCAATTTTTAAATATTTGAGTAATTGTATATTTTAATGAAAACTAGGATACCCAAAAGCTCAATGATATGTGATTATTAGAGGGATTTGTTAAAAATAATAGCTCATGACAGCAATGTTTCTGACATAAATTATCTAAAAACTTTCTTGTAAGCTCAGCCATTTCATTGCTCTTACAAATAAAATCTCACTTATTCTTGTATAGAGCAAGGATGATAAATAGAAAATTTTTCATTTTTAAACCATAAATACTCTGGTCACCTGGTGCATCTTATGTTAGTTAATATTGTTTTCCTTCAATCCTTTGTGGTATTTTGTTAGAAGCAAAGTGACAGTCATAATTCTGCAGGCTTTGTGTTTTTTCACTGCTGAAGCAAACGAATGTGCATAACTTTGAAGAAAAAAATATTAAATAAAGAAGAAAGTGTGCTCGCTTCGGCAGCACATATACTAAAAAAAAGAAGAAGAAAGAGCTCACTGATGTCAAATGTCTTGTTTTCTGATTCCAGATAGAAACCGGAATAAATTATTGGTTTAATAATAATGCTCAAGAACTGCCAACTTTCTGAAAATATTAACAAAATGACACACACTGCCGGAGTTCTTTCTCCAGTGGAAGGTAGTTAAAGACTGTAGTTCCTGAAGAATAGACTAATTTGAATTTGTCTCAGTCTAATACATTAAAATATATATATATTTCAATGGAACAACAAAAAGGAGTCCTCAGTTTATTAACAATTTCCCCATACCTCTTTAGCACTATCCCCATTTACAGATGAAAGATTTACTTTTAATATAGGCTTAATAGTTATTATAGACCATGAAGAATTGACTCAGATTTTCCCTGATTTAAGCAAAGTATAGTGAAATAATTACAAAAATACAATAAATTCTTTTATATGGTTCAATAATAGGAATAGAATGCTCTGGTTAATCCAATAAGAGAGCTAATATTAACTTTCCTGTAGAAACCTAGTAGATTTCTATTTTTTTTTTCTTTTTGACTGGAGTGCAATGGTGTGATCTAGGCTCACTGCAACCTCCACCTCCTGGGTTCAAGCAATTCTCCTGCCTCAGCCTCTCAAGTAGCTGGGATTACAGGTGTCTGCCACCACGCCCAGCTAATTTTTTATTTTTAGTAAAGACAGAGTTTCACTATGTTGACCAGGCTGGTCTTGAACTCCTGACCTCAGGTGATCCTCCCACCTCAGCCTCCCAAAGTGCTGAGATTACAGGTGTGAGCCAATGTGCCCAGACTAGATTTCTAATTGGTAAAAGAAATTTTACTATGTCAAAATCCCTATAGCATGGCAATGGCTGCTTTAGGACATACCTTAAGATTTTACTGTGCCTCAGAGACATAATTATGTCACTGAAATGTAGATAAACTCATTCTTTTACACTACAAATGTTGCTTGAGTACCTACCTACTGGGTGCCAGTCAAGCTGCATTCTAGGGAACAATGATGCCTTCCACAGGGGGCCATGTCTTGTCTGAGAGAAGACAGGCATATAAATATACACTTCTAGTAACATGGAAAAGATAGCGGCTTAGTTTGGGCTTCCCCCAAAGCAGACCATCTTACAAAGACATGGGTACAGGTAGTTTACTTGGAAGTGGACCCTAGGAACACAAATGAGTAGGTGACCATGTGGGCTGCTGGGATTCAATGCCACCGAAGTCTTGTGAGGAACCACGTACAGTGCACTCAGAATCATCCTGCTAGAAATGGGAAAGTAGAGGTCTCCATCAACCTCCTCCTCACTGGTTGAAGGTTGTCCCTAGAACTTCTGGGCTGTCTGGCCCATAAAAAGCCCTTAGGCAGAGAAGCAGAGAGATGCAGGCTCTTGAGGTGGGCAGCCATGGAAACACAGGGGAGACACCCACCACAGCTTCCCGTGAACTCTACAGTGGCCACGGAGCATGGGTACGACATCAGCAGCCTCTGCCACAGATGATGATTTAGAGTCCACCACTGTAGAGTGGGAGCCAGAAGAGGAAAGAATCAGTTCTACCTGGGAGTCAACATTTCAGAGGACAATAGATACCTGAGATGATTGAGTATTCTCCAGAACAGGGGTCCCCAATCCCAGGCCGTGAACTGGTACTGGGTCATGGCATTTTAGGAACTGGGTCGCACAGTAGGAGGTGAGTGGTGGGTGAGTGAGCATGACCACCTGAACTCTGTCTGCCATCAGATCAGTGGTAGCATTAGATTCTCATAGGAGCACAAACCCTACTGTGAACTGTGCATGCAAGGGATCTAGGTAAGTTGTGTACTTTTTATGAGAATCTAATGCCTGATGATCTGAGGTGCAACAGTTTCATCCAAAATGATCTCCTATCTGTGGAAAAATTGTCTTCCATGAAACCAGTCCCTGGTGTCAAAAATGTTGTGGACCACTGCTCTAACTGCTCTAGAAAATACAAGGAGTAAAGGTGGAAGACTGCTACTTAATTGCAAATACATTCAAGTATATCAGACCATAGATAGGTCAGTAAATCCTACCTTTGCATCAGCTGTGATCAGATTCAATATATATATATATATACATATGCTTTTGCTTAGGTAGGTACAGGTTTCAGCATGCCCTGTTTTCAGAGCTAATGTAGATGTTCCAAGCTGTTGACAGTATAACAGACAAGCAGTTTCTTACAAGAAATATGAAAACAGTTGCTTTATTCTAGCGTTGACTCTGACCAGCAGATGTAAAGGTGGCATCAGACAGACTACAGGTTGACTTCCTGGAAATCTACAGGTAATAAGACTTCAGGAGAGAAATTTGAACTCCAGGAGAACAGAGAAGGGTAGGGTCAGATCTTTGTCTCATAGTAAAAGAGAAGCTGGATCTGTGTTCAAAGCAGATAATAGGATGCATAGAGTGGAGAGTAGAGACTGAGAACACAGTTCTGGAAACTGAGGTACACATAAAGATTAAGAAACAAAACAAGACCCCACTGACAAAATCTGAGCACCAAGTCAAAATAAGTGTAGCCGCAAAAGTGATAGATCCAGAGCCCCTAAGCTATAAAATTTCAGTTTCTTCATATGGTTATAAATGAAGTCAGTAGTATGGGGATATTTATGTGCATAAGAATCACCTTGCAGGCTTGTTTTAAACATTTAAAGGTAAGCCCTCACCATACCTTACCCATATATTATGCTTCTATGGGTTTAGAGTGAAGTCTGGGAATCAGCATTTTTAACAAGGGTCCTAAGTGCCTCAGATGCAGGTGGCCTGTGGATTTGGTCAGGAAGCAGTGAATTAAGGTAAGGTTGATTTCAAAGTCTGAGAAGGGAGTGAGCTTCAACTGGCCCCAACAATGCAAAAAGTAGGGTGATCAACTCATTCTAATTTACCCAGAACTTTCTCAGTGTTAGCATGGACAGTCCCACGTTCCAGGAAACCATTCAGTCCCAGATATACGGGAACAATTGGTCACCCTAGCATAAAGGGACATGCTTTTGTGTCAAGAGCTCACAGAAGACCTAAGCATCATCACCTCAATCTCATGCATTCCTCTAGACTTCATATTGCACCAGCCTTCCTCCATCGACACACACTTCAACTGACTACTTTCTTGATTCAAATCTGTGATACATACTGAGGTCGGACCTGATGCTTAAAAACTCATGAGGTCCTGAGTTGAAGATCCTGCTCCCAGAGGTTACATATCTACCTCCAATTTCCCTACCCTCATGTCTGGAAAGAAAGTATTCCAGTAAATAAAAGGAAACAACAACAACAAAAAAATGGGTGTGGCAGGGGAATGCGCAATGGCTATGGCAGCTCATGCCTGTAATTCTAGCATTTTGGGAGGCTGAGAAGTAGGAGGATCACTTGAGCCCAGGATGCAGACACACCACTGCACTCCAGCTTAGGTCACAAAGTAAGACCTTGTCTTAAAAAAAAAAAAAAAAAAAGGGCAAACAAAAGAGTGCACTACCATTTGTACAACTGTCTATATAAAAATCCTAACATAATGCACAAGGCTGGTCCTGGGGCCTCATGCCTGCATTTATATCTACCGCTAACGAGATGTGTGACCTTGGGCAAGTCACCTCCACTCTAAATGCCTTTGTTTCCTCATCTGTAAGGGGAAAATAATAACAATATTAATAATCATAATATTATTTGCTTCATAGGATGAAATTAGTCAAGACATGTAGATTTTTCCGGACAGTATCTGACACACAGTAATCACTCCATAAATGCAGTTCTTCTTATTAAAATCCTAACATTTAAGGTAATTCTGAACCACTCACAATTACTTGTGTGAATAACATCAGTCTTTCAGCACCCATGCAAATTAGGTTGTAACATTCAAAGTCATTTTAAACGAGTAGTTTATTTTCCTATCATTGAAAATATCAAGTGAAAAAATCCACACTGCATTTTTAGTCTTTCTGTGATGCTGGTGGAAGGAAGGATGAATCAGCCACACGCAAGATGTCTATTAGCGCCCCAGCCGGGCTAGAGCCTCCGGGATACTCCCAAGCACAGGAAGGAGGCTTGGAAACATTTCAAAGCCTGCCGACGCGCAGATTGCTTCTGGTCGCCAGTGGATTAGTATTGGTGGTATGTCCTTAGCCACACAGTTCACCTCCATATGTCTCAGCCCTCTTCACCTTTCCCTCTGACTGTGACAATGAGAATATTGAAATCAATAAGTTCACCCTCCTTGCTCCACAGACTCCAGTGCTTTGAAATGAAAAATGGCTCAGGAGGAAGAAGCCAAGACAGGCTCGGAGGACATAGATGGAGTTAGAATTGGCAGGATCTGCAATCTAGAGAAAGGGACACAGAGGACAGTGGGCTGGGAGTGAGAATACTTGGAGTCTCCCTCCATTTGGTCACTACTCAGTAGCGGGGACAGGTCATTTTAATTCAATGGGCCCTGCAATATCTCCTCAGTAAAATAAAGGCATTGGGCCAGACAAACAGCTATCATCCCTTCTAGTTCTAAAAATCCTGAGAATATTTTACAATAAAATGTCAGCCAGCTGGCTTTAGCCTTATTCCTCTCTTCCATAAGCACCTCCCCCTTTGTTATCGGGTTACAATGCCTTCTTCTAATGCCCATTCTCAGTTTGAAACCACCTAATCACACATTAAGTCCCTTAATGGCACAGACTTTGTTTTAATCTCATTTTATCTTCAGTGCTTAGAACTATGCCTGACAAGGAAAGATTTTCAAAAGGTACTTCCAGAATTGAACCCATGCATCATCAATCTCCTCGCTCGTGTTATTAGTCAGAGGCCCAGCGAGAAATGGGCAGTCCACGCACACAGGGCAATTAAGGTGACTTTACTAAAGGGACTATTGACAAGGTCTAAGCAGCATTAGGGTGAATCCACCATCAAGGGGTGGTGAAGCACCCTAAGGCTAGCTATGGCAATGATTACTACCCCTGGTAGCCCTGATGGGGTGAGGGGAAGACAGCTGTTAAAGGAACTGTGAGACAGTCATGGAAGCTCTAGGTGCTAAGAGTGCACTGCCTGACCTTCTTTAGAAGAAACCAGCTGACCTGTATCTCAGAAGGGAAGGAATTCCTGGCCACATACCTCCTCCCCAACCTCTCTCTCCCCTCGTCCTTCCTTCAAGCCCTTCCGTCTCCTGCCAGCACCTCCGCTGGCTGAACACAATGGGAAGCGAGAAAAGTATGGCCAATTGTCCAGGCAGTCCATGAAGGGCAAGGAGTGGGGTGGAGAGCCTACCTAGGGAGAAGGTGAACAGAGAATATCCAGCTCACTCAGCTCCCAGCACCACTGCCTCCTCCTTTGAATAGTCGGGTGAGGTCGGGTGTGGTGGCTCACTCCTGTAATCCCAACACATTGGGAGTCCAAGGTGGGAGGATTGCTTGAGCCCAGGAGTTCGACACCAGCCTGGGCAATCTAGGGGATCCCCGTCTCTACAAAAATATTTTAAAATTAGCCAGGCATGGTGCTGCACACCTGTAGTTTCAGCTACTCAAGAGGTTGAGGTGAAAGGATTGCCTGTGCCTGGGAGTTTGAGGCTGCAGTGACCAATGATGATGCCACTGCACTCCAGCCCAGGGAATACAGCAAGACGAGAGAGAGAGAGAGAGAGATCCCCTGAATGACTCTATTTATTCAGGTAACATTTATTCAGCAAATCTGTACATTTTGCTTTATGTATACACAGTGCTTTATAAGTGTTGCCTACTTTCTAGCTAGCATACATTTTTTTAACCAACCAGACTGTAAGCTTCAGAGGCAGGGATGATGTCTTCTATCTTCAGAGCCACTCTAATGCATTCTTGCTGTATATACAGCATTCAATGTTTGCAACTTGAATGACCATCTTTATTTTAAAAAACAAGTTTTTTTTTGTATTTGTTTGTTTGTTTTGAGACAGAGTCTCGCTCTGTTGCCCAGGCTGGAGTGCAGTAGCACAATCTCAGCTCACTGCAAGCTCCACCTCCATGGTTCACACCTTTCTCCTATCTCAGCCTCCCGAGTAGCTGGGACTACAGGCATCTGCCACCATGCCCGGCTAATTTTTTTTTTTTGTATTTTTAGTAGAGACAGGGTTTCACGATTGTCAGGATGGTCTCGATCTCCTGACCTCGTGATCCACCCGCCTTGGTCTCCCAAAGTGCTGGGATTATAGGCATGAGCCACCACACCCAGCCAAAAAAACCAAGTTTTTAAAACAAATATACAACTAGTTATCCTTAGCATACTATCCAATTTCTAAATCTCTGGAAAGAGCCAAATCACATGTGCAGTGTGGCTCATTGCCTTGTAGAGTGTTTCTGTTGAGTGGTGATCATGGTGGCAAGGTGTGAGTCTTCCCCCTTAGGAAGACTGGCTTTGGAATTCACTCCATAGTAGTCCCTGGAACCCATTCATTCAACATGCTTTTATTCATATTCAGTAGCGGTAAAGTACTGTGTAAGGTACTGTGAGAAATCAAAGGTTAATTTGCCTTAGATTCTGCCCCAGGAATTAGAGTACAGTGGGAGACAGAAAGTGTTGATGTAATTAGGTGGAAAGAAGGAAAAGCAATCCCATGACAAAAAGAGATGAAATGCTTGAAAAGTTCTGAGTGATATCAATAATTTTGATGGAAACATTTAGAATAGTCTTCATTTTGGCCAGGCACGGTGGCTCACATCTGTAATCCCAGCACTTTGGGAGGCTGAGGCAGGTGGATCATGAGGTCAGGAGCTCAAGACCAGCCTGGCCAATATGGAGAAACCCCATCTCTACTGAAAATACAAACATTAGCTGGGCATGGTGGTACATGCCTGTAGTCCCAGCTACTCAGGAGGCTGAGGCAGAAGAATCGCTTGAACCCAGGAGGTGGTTGCAGTGAGCCGAGGTGGTACCACTGCACTCCAGCCTGGGTGACAGAGGGACACTCCATCTCAAAAAAAAAAAAAAAAAAAAAAAAAAGAATAGGCTTCATTTTGGTTAGATCTTGGAGACCATGTGTTCTTTGGTCATGAAGAGAAAAAAGAAGCAATATGCTACACACATGTGACTGGAAGCTTTCAGGGAAAAACAACTCTTCATTTCCTTGAAAGTTCAAAGAAAATGCTGCATGGGTCTATGATTAGGAAAATATGTGCTGGAATCAGATATGGCAGGCTCAGTCTGAACCACCTTTCTGCTTGCAGTAGGGAGCCAGTGAAGGATTTTGAGTCAATGATGAGATCTGGAACTTCAAGGAAAAATAATAGCAGGGGACAATGCACTGAGGGCTTTCTGTGCAGGCACAGTTCTTCCTACCGATCTCCAATGGGGAGTATGTTATCACTGATATTGTTCAGAATTTCAACTGCAGGATGATAATAAAAAGCATCCAGATGATTCGTTGGTTTCATTATTCTTCCTAAACTCTCTATGAACCATGCATGCCCCGCCTTGGCTGCAGCTGCTTGCCTGTATCTGGGGCAAACCGTTATACAGATATCAACTTATTTCATCTTCAAAACATCCCTGTGAGGTAGATACCATTATTATTGTCAGAGAAGCACAAAGAGATAAAATGATTTCCTCAAGATAAGAAAGCTGGTAAATGGCAGAGCCAGAATTTGAATGCGGGCTGTCTGACTCCTAATAACTACTCCCACTGGCCTGGCAGGGAGATTATAACTTCCTTGAAATCAAGGGTTATGCCTATTAAACAGCTCCATGCTACCCCTTGGTAAATAGGAACTTAAAAAGTAGTTATTGTTTGGTGATTCCAGGCCTGAAAAATGATCCAGTTTTCTACCCATACACAATCCTAAGCAGTTATATCCTGATTTTGTTGATTCTATTTTGAGTTCCAGTAGACATAAATCAGGGTGTTTACTTAGAATCCAGGTGTATTTGACAGAAAGCAAATAACTACAATTGTCTAATCAGGCATGTGGAGATAAGTGCCATGCCAGCCACTGTATGGGCAGGTCAGACAGTTAACATTCTCAGTGGTTTCCTGCATTCTGACTTGACCAGCTATTTGCAGTATTTCTTTTCAAGTGGTCCAGGTGCTATTGTTCAAAAATGGTTGTTCTTGTTATTAAACCCTTTAAGTATTCTAAATGCCAAGGGTGAAAGCTCCTTGTTACACTATGTTTCAAGTGTGATTAGGCATTAAAAGAAAATTTTATATTATCAGTTATTATTCAACAGTGACACTGCATCTTGGATAAGAAAGCTCTCTGATTCATAGATTCAGTAATCACAGTTTCAATATGTGATGCTTCCTGATGCTAGGTGCTCTTCCAGCCTCTCCCTTTGTATTAGTCAGTTTTCACACTGTTATAAATACATATCTGAGACTGGGTAATTTATAAAGGAGAGAGGTTTAATTGACTCACAATTCCACACAGCTGGGAAGGCCTCAGGAAACTTACAATCACGACAGAAGGCAAAGGAGAAGCAAGCTAAGACCTTCTCTCACATGGTGGCAGGAGAAAGAGTATGAGGAGTAAAGGGGGAAGAGCCCCTTAAAAACCATCAGATTTAGTGAGAACTCACTCACTACCATGAGATGAGAACAGCATGTAGGAAACTGTCCCCATAATCCAATCACTTCCCACCAGGTCTCTCCCTAACCACCTGGGAATTACAATTCAAGATGAGATTTGGGTATGGACACAAAGCCTAACCCTATTGCCTTTCTCCCATCATGCCTTCCTCCTGCCTCGCCCCCCTCTGCTTAATCCACATTTTCCCCTCTTTACCGCCACCTCCTCCTCCATCACCACCACTGCCACAGTGCCCAATGGGGACTGCTGGGGCAGGTACCGAAGCTGGCACATGCAGGAGGACCTGGGCTTGGCTCAAACCCCTACAAATTGAAAGTAACAGTAATAATAATAGCAACAATAACAACTGCTAACACCCATTTGGTGCTTACCACTTTACATGCACAGTTTCATTTAATCTTCAAAACAACACTAGGCAGTAGGAACTATTACTATCCCCATTTTCTTTGTAAGGAAAACCTCAAAGGGGTTCAATGAAATAATCAAGATCATACAGTTCATCAATAGCAGTGTCTAGACTGACTGGGAGGCTGTGTGGCTTCAGAGAGCATGCTCTTAGCCCCTGCATGACACAAAGGGTTTCCCCTGCATTGCTACAACCAGAGGAAATGAAACAGCAGGGGAAAGAGAGAGAGCATGAAAGGGGGAGGTGTCTGAAGTAATTTCTGGAAGAAGCAAAAGTCCTAGGATAGTTTTCTTTGGGTGGGTACTTTGGATGGGAAGGGAGTTTCATTTCCTGGGACAGAAGAGGATTTGCAAAATTCTGTGAATCTCTACTGGGTTGTCTCCATGGCTGTGACTGGATGACACTGTTAACACATTTTTCTGCTTAAAAAAAAAAAGGATCCTAGGAAAATCAAATTACTATCTCCAAAATATGAGAACCCCAGACCTCTGACTCTCCCCAGTGACACTTTAGTCTATTTAAACACACAAAAAACTCTCCTGCCTTGCATTAGCAAAGGAAAGTTTAAAAAAACAAAATTAGATTTTACCTGCAATGTGTTAAATGAAACCCTCCAAATTACACCCACTTTTAAAGGTAATTGAATGTTAAGTTTTTTACTTATTTAAGAGCAATTCCATTCCACCCACTTTGCCTATTAGCATATCAGATGTTCACCAGCACACTAATAATGTTAGGGGTCCTTCACCTACTCCATTCTTCTCCTAGTCAACATGTCTTTTTAAACAGAGAAAAAGATCAAAAGAACAGTAAATTCCCCTGCATGGCAACCAAATCTGAAGATACATTACAATGACAAACTTTTCCTCAATCCAAAATGAATATGCTTCATTTTCCCCCTTGGTTTACATCATGTTAATCTCTTTTCATAAATTCAGACCGGTCTGGATCCAAATAATACAGAACATGTCCAGAGTGTCCATGGAGTTTTCTTTTACCTCTTCCAGTCCTGCCATCAGATGCTCAGATCGCCCGGTGCAGGGGAGAAAGATGAAGCCATAGGAGATCTACTTATTCAGTAAGAGCACTTGTGAAATAATCACTCCCCTAATTAAGCAAGGTGGCAGATAGACATTTTCATGCATGATCATCCTGAACAGTTCTTAGAGGCTGCTTGGAACGTGTTCTTAGAGGCTTGGAACAGTTCTTACAGGCTGCTTACAGGCTACTTGATTTGAGAAACATTGATCAATCAGTGGTTTGTCTCTGAAGCTGGTATATGCAGAAGGCCCTGCACTTGGCTCCAACCCCTACAGATTACAAATAATAATAATAATCATAGCAACAATAACAACTGCTAATACCCATTTTTTGCTTACCACTTTACATGCACTGCTTCGTTTAATTTTCAAAACAACTCTAGGCAGTAAGTATTACTATCTTCATTTTCCATGTGAGGAAAATGAGGCTCAGAGGGGTTCATTTGGGAATGCTGATCAATCAGTGGTGTCTTCTGTATATGGGTGCAGAAGGGAGGGGCAGAGATGCAGTTTGGGGAATGGTATAATATGTCGGATAAGATGATAATGCCATCAACCTTGGACAACTTCTGCTGTACTAAGATTGGGGTTTCCATAAGATGCTCTCATTATTTCCTCCCAAGATTTCTGTGTATACGTTTTCTGTCCAGTACTTCGAGTAATGGATATAGCGTAATTTTTTTATTATTATTATACTTTAAGGTCTAGGGTACTCCTGTATATCTACCCAATGAATCCCTTTATCACCGCTCCCAAGGCCATCACCGCAGTACAATGCACCCTCACTTGCACTTAACACAACAATCACCTTCCCAGCCTCCATGAACCAACTCTTAAGCCCTACCATACCTCTCCTCACTATTGACAAATGAACCATTTTAAAATAAAAACCTGGTCAAGTTCTTTCGGACACCCTCTTACTCACATAACCCACAGTCCCCCATGGAATGATTCTGTCTCACTGCAATGAGTAATCAACCCACTGGTTCAACTATAGGTGTGTTACTGATGGCCTTTGCCTAGAGAGAAGTTGATTTCAATATGCATAGATCTATTTGTTTACTTTTCAAATTTGTGTGATATCATTCCATTGTATGAATGTATCATATTTTATTTAACTGGACATCTGTTAATAGATATTGTGATGTCTCTAATGATAGTGTAATGAATACCTGGATTAGTTCTTGCACTGCTAGAAAGAAATACCTGAGACTGGGTCGTTTATAAGGAAAGAGGTTTAATTGGCTCATGGCTCTGCACACAGTACAGGAAGCATAGCAGCGTTTCTGGGGAGGCCTCAGGAAACTTTCACAAATGGCAGAAAGCAAAGGGGAAACAGACACATCTTACATGACTGGAGCAGGAGGAAGACAGAGAGGCAGGAGGTGCCACACACTTTTAAACAACCAGATCTCATGAGAAGTCTATTAAAAGAACAGCACGAAAGTGATGGTGCTAAACCATTCATGAAGGATCCACCCCCCATGATGCAATCACCTCCTACCAGGCACCACTTCCAACATTGGGGATTACAATTGAACATGAGATTTGGGTGGGGATAGAGACCCAAACCATATCAATACCCTTCTGTGCATACTTCTATACAATTGTCTAGTTATTCCCTGGGATACACTCTGAAGAATATAATGGCTGAGTCAAAGATTACGCTTAGTTTCATTTCATTTTAAACTAGTTTTTTATACTGTAAATGTAATATATAATCTTGGCAAAAAGTAATACATCAAAAGTTCAGATAAGCATAAAGTTACAAACAAAAGCCCTTTTTTTCTACTCCATTTCCAGGGTCATTCCTTAGAGACAACCATGTGTATCCTTCCATAATGTTTCCCCAAAGAAAAAATAAATGTAATTGTTGTTTATACACACACACATACATACACACACGCATAAGTATAGCTATATATAGTCTATTTTTTGAAAAAGGTTATAATATATGTTATACTTACATTCAGTTTTGGTTCATTGAAAAACTATCTACAGTCACATTTTCACTCCTACCAACAGTATATGAGAATGTCTATTTTTCAGCATCTAAACTGAACATGTAGAATATGAGGAAGAAAAAATAAAGGCTAAAGCGTCTTAGCTTTGGTTTTCTTATTTTTAAAAGTCAGCTAACAATAGCTATTTGGCAAGCCTGTTTATAAACATTAAATGAGATGATATAGGAGAAATTTCATACATTTTGCCTGGCCCACAAAATACGTATGAATAAATGATAATAATTCATATTGTTATTGGCATTATTATCATGTGGTTTATCTGACACATCAAATTACTTTTATATGTGGTCCTAGTTCTATCTTTTAATGGTAAGAAAATAAATTTAACTTTTCTAACCTTAAGACCTAGAGTGACTATCTTTAATAATAAGGGGCTAGGAAATTTAAGTGATATGAGTCGAGCAGGCTACAGTCTCTAGGGAAAAAAATATGTATCTTCTATACTATCTTGCTAATCAGTCATCTGACTACAATTTTCTATTGATTCTTCTCTTGGAGAATTTGAGACTATTTGAACAGAACTTTGACACACAGGCACTTGATAAATGTCTCCAGATTATATCTTAGAGAGCAATAATGCAATTTTGGTGAAAAATAAAGAGGCAGCCCAGTGGAGGCTCCGAAGGATGAACAGATAGATTTCATGGGCCCATTTCCCTATTACAGAAAGAGATATTTATTGCCTGCAGCACAGCTGAGGGACTGCATTTGGAAATGCCATAGAAAGTAGTCTGTGGCTGAGGTCCTGGGGCTCAGCCCAGGATAAGGCATTTGGCAGGTTCAGCCCCAGAATGGCAGGAAGCCTGCTTTCCAAACAGCAGCTGCAAAAAGAGACTGAGTTTGTTAAAACTTATTTGGCCTTATTCTCATCTCCCGCTGCACCCCTTCAGCACTCTCCCAGGCACAGTGCTGTCTTTGTAATCCAAGACAGGGGAGCAGGGGAGGGAAAGAAAGGAGGGGAAAGAGGGAAGGAGAGGGGCAAAGGGAGGAAGGAGAGGGAGGGAGAAGGATGAGGGGGAAAGAAATGAAGGGGGTGGGGGTGGGGGGTAGAGAGAGAGAGAGAGGAAGAGAGAAATAGGAGATCCCTGAAGAAAAGACTGGAATTTACTTCTTGACGATAAGAATCACGCTCAAAGTAATCCTGACAAAGGGATCTTTTCCACAAAGGAAACCTGAGGCTTTTCTGCATTCAGGCCTTTACTCTGAATCTACAGATGCATTGATATTGGTATCATTACTATCATCATTATTTCCTTCATCCAAGCTCTTGATACCTATTCTTTAACTTGCATAATAAAAAATAAATTTTTAAAATAATAACTTTCCATGTTTTAGAGGAACCTGCAGAGAAATAGTAAATAACTATCCTAATATTGCCCTGGATATACCTTGAATATACCCAAGAGAGGGTTCTTAGATCGTGTGCAAGAAAGAATTTAGGGTGAGTCCTTAGAGTAAAATTAAAACAAGTTTATTAAGAAAGTAAAGGAATAAAAGAATGGCTGCTCCCTAGACAGAACAGACCTGAGGGCAGCTGGTTGCCCATTTTTTTATGGTTATTTCTTGATTATATGCTAATCGAGGGATGGATTATTCATGCTCCCCCTTTTTAGACCATATAGTGTAACTTCCTAATATTATTATGGGATTTGTAAATTGTCATGGCACTGGGGGGAGCGTAGCAGTGAGGACGACCAGAGGTCACTCTTGTGGCCATCTTAGTTTTGGTAGGTTTTAGCTGGCTTCTTTAATACAATCTGTTTTATCAGCAAGGTCTTTATGAACTGTATCTTGTGCTGACCTCCCATCTCATCCTGTGACTTACAATGTCTAACCACCTGGGAATGCAGCCCAGTAAGTCTCTGCCTGATTTTACCTAGCTCCTATTCAAGATGCAGTTGCTCTTATTCAAATGCCTCTGACACCAGGATCCCAACCCGATGCTCCCTCTCCAAGGCCAGCCTTCTGATGCTATATCTGCATTTTCTCATTTGCTTGCTAGATTGATCATACCATTATGGATGTCATCCAGGAACAGCTGATGACAGGAACACCTCGAGAAACCAGAGCCCGGGTTCCACGAACAGGTTGTCTGGGTGTGAATGTGGGCTTTATCACACATCAGCTGTGTGACTATAAGAAAGATCCTGACCTCTCTGTGCCAATATCCCAGTATCCAAAATGGGAATGGTCATCATGTCTACCTAGTGCAGTTATCAAATAATTAACCAAAATAATGTTTATGAAGAGCTTAGCATAGTGCCTGACACATAGCAAGGACCTAATAAATGCTGGAGGAGATGTAGTATTTAGATACTGGTGAATTAGTATCAGATTATATAGACAGGATTTTCCAGTTACACAGCAGACCTTGAAAAAATATTCTCACAATCTCCACTTGATATTTTACAAAAAAACAAACAAAAACAAATGAACAAACAAAAAACAATTGAAATTGTCTAGAGCTAAAGAGAACAGTTGTTCCAAAGGAACATAGGCAGAGGGCAAACTTTGGTCTTTATTTAGCTGAAGTTCTCAAATCTCCAAGGTGTTGGAGGTGCCCTGAATTCACTTCATGAGGGCAATCCGTAGAGTCACTAGATGCCACAGAGGAGAAACAACCCATCACATTAGCAGTTTTTTATCTTTGGGGAGAAATTTCTCTCTTCAAGGTTCTGATGAAAGCTAGGGAGAAAAATGCATTAACATGCAAAATTCTGCATCCAATTTTAAGAATTAAGCCCTTACCTAATGCCAAGCATGCATTGGCAGATGAAGAAAAGATAAAAGATGTATTAGGCAAAAACAGCTTTGCTTTTCTATATTTAAGGTCTGCAGTGAAGTGGAGTTTTGATCCTAGTTATTCTCCCTGCTGACTTGTGCTTTGGAGTGTGGGCATCACCTCTAACCTATTTAAATGGGAAGGGTGCACATGAGTATTAGGTCAGAAGAGGAGAAATAGGACAGAAGTGGGGAGAGGAGATATAACAAATGTATAGGCCAGAATCTAGAACCTTTTATTATGCCTCCTGTAACTTTCTCATGAAAGTGGGAGTGGGGTGAGGGAGAAGAAAACATCCAGGATGGATTTATAGGAACAAAGAAAGGTCTCTTCTAGCCCTGTGACTCTACTGAAAAAATTCAATCTCCTCTACATTTTCCATGAGGCATCAGTTGCTCTTTATAGTTTTTAAGGCAGCAGAATTATTATTAGTTCTATGGAAAATATTGAACCATAGTTGTTCTCAGGAATATCTTGCTGCTTAAGCTTAAATGTCACAAGGTATTTGATCAAAGATAGATACCAATAGGGCAGGCAAAAGCCTGCTGCTCAGAAAGAGAAAAGCACAAAGAAATGACAGAGGTGGGCACAAAATAGACCTAGGGATGTGGGAGACAGATAAGACTTTCTTTCCGAGAATGATGATTTAGCTTTAGATTGTGGCTGGCAACCCTGTAGTTGTTTTCCTTGTGCTTGTTCAGCTAAGGCAGCCATTCCCCAGCCTTGGATTATAGCATTCCCTTATCAATGCTTTGATCAAGATGCAAATAAAGGAGAGCTCTCATACCAATTTGGGGGTAGAAATTCTCACTCTCTGTCACCCGGCATCCCTACACAAATAAGCAGATCTGGGTATGTCTTTCCAAGGATCTGTTCAAAATAAAAGTAAAAAGGAAAAGTGTCACTTGGTCTATTTTATATAACTTAAAAGGATGACCAATTTGTACAATCAAGATACCTTGACGTTGAAAGAAACTTCTGAACACCTACATAAACGTAGCAGACGTAGCAAGAGAGGGACAGGTAGATTGAGTGAAAGGGTCAAATTTCACTTCCTGTCTTTTTTTAAGGTAATGAGGTTTTATTACCTCAGGCACACTGTCTACACTGAGTAACTTAGAACTAAGCTGAGGAAGAGTTGCTGAGAGGAGAACCCACTCTAACAAATAGATAAGGGTGGCTTATAGTCATTTATCAATTATTTATTTACACATGAATGTCCTGAGACATTTGAAGGTACTTTGTGTGCTTCTGTCAGATGTGTTTGAACCAGAAAAACTGTTTTAAATAGGTGCTCCGTTTTAAAATGAAGCTAGGGCTTGCTGGGCTGCATTGCCAAAAAGTTAGGTATTCCTAGCCTCTAAATGTGTACAGTTAAGGGAACAGATTGATAACAATCACTAAACAGACCCAGGCTTAAGAGTGTCCTGATATCCTGATACCTTGAGAACAGAAGCCTCCTAATTTTGCTTTAAAAATAATATTGATTCTTGCAAAATATAGTAAGGATATTAATCCTTTATCACAAACTCTTATAACATAATGCATTTCCCCATGATCATTTTTTATTCTATATATAAACAAACACTGTACCCAAAGTGAATACATTCCTCCTCTTTCAGGAACGCCCTACTCTGTCTATGGAATAGCTATTTTTTCACCACTTTACTTTCTTAATAAATAAACTCGCTTTTGCTTTACACTGTGGACTCGCCCTGAATTATTTCTTATGTGAGATCCAAGCACCCCCTCTTGGGATCTGGATCAAGACCCCTTTCCCTATAAACCTATTCTGTAATGTCATTTGCTAACCACTTTTCTTCTTTTCATATATAGGACAAAATTCCCTTCCATCCAGACTCTACCTCCAAAATTCTGAATTAATAGGGTCTATGCAATGAAGGTTTTAATATGCCTAAATTTCTGTCTGTATATCCCCTAATTTTACCCTCAGGCCAGCCCCATCCCTGAGCTCTACACGTTTTCAATTCTCTCCTGCAGCAATCTTCAAACTGGGATATCTCTGCCCTCTGACATTTCAATGTACAGACATTCCAAAGGGTATGTGAGCACAAATAGTTTCAAGGGAAGACATTTCCAGATCCTCAATTTCTACACGTGCTTTTCGCCTAACCTATCTGCCTGAGAAAGTGCTTGTAGTCAGCATTACGCAATATTCTTTCCACCTTCCCAACGCCCCCTTTTTCTCCATTTTAACAAAAGAAAAGCACAACTCTCATCTATCCTGATCTTACCACTGTAAGATAAACCTGGTAATCTCCAATTTTTTGCTTTCAGCAAATATGAAGAATTTAATAAATATGACCAGTAACACATCATTAAAAATTAGTTTGATGATAAATTATTATGTGATTTTTGGCATGTAGCTGTAAAGGTATTTACAGACTTGAGTAACATTGTCCTTAAAAAGAAAAAAACAAACAGAAAAATAACAGAGAATTGATACTGCATCGTCTCTCATTCCAGCAATAAGTAATCTTTATTAATACATGAGCTAATTAAAAAGGAAACCACTCTCAATCATCTAATTAAAAGATTGGAATGTAAAGATTACCAATATAATTATTTTATATTTAGTATTTATTGAAATGTGTATTAGGTGTTATTTCGATCAGTTGTCAACTAATTGAAACAAACAACTTAATCCAGAAGAAAGTTTTTAACATTTGGACCTTACAGCCCTAAAAACACTTTGATCTTTTTAGAATTTCAATTTATATGCATATTTTTATGGTAGCTAAGTAGACAGAATACTAAAAAACTTTCAACACAAAAATCTATCACTTTAGGATAAAATTTTGTGGGGAAACAGAATGAAATACAAGTGAAAGGAATGACTTTTTTTTTTTTTTTTTTGGGCTGTGGAAGAAAAACTTGTTCAACTATATTTTAAATACAAGTATATTGTACTTGTTCAAGTGTATTTTATTTTATTTTTTATTTTTATTTTTATTTTTATTGTTTTTTGAGATGGAGTCTCGCTCTGTTGCCCAGGCTGGAGTGCAGTGGCGTGATCTCGGCTCACTGCAAGCTCCGCCTCCCAGATTCATGCCATTCTCCTGCCTCAGCCTCCTGAGTAGCTGGGACTACAGGTGCTCGCCACCACATCCAGGTAATTTTTTGTATTTTTAGTAGAGATGGGGTTTCACCATGTCAGCCAGGATGGTCTCGCTCTCCTGACCTCATGATCCACCCACCTTGACCTCCCAAAGTGCTGGGATTACAGGCATGAGCCGCTGCGCCTGGCCTTCAAGTGTATTTTAAATAGATGATAATGGAAATCAAATGTTGCATAGGCTCATGGATTCATTTAAAACACAGTGATATGTTCTGACTCTGTGTCCCCACCCAAATCTCATTTTGAATTGTAATCCAAAATTTAATCCTCATGTGTTGGAGTAGGGAACTTGCAGGAGGTGACTACATCATAGGGGCAGTTCCCCTTTCCTATTCTCATGATAGTGAGCAAGTTCTCATGAGATCCGATGGCTTTATAAGGGGCTCTTTCCCCTTCACTCTGTACTTCTCTCTCCTGCGGCCTTGTCAACAAGGATGTGTTTGCTTTGCCTTCTGCCATGATTGTAAGTTTCCTGAGGCCTCCCCAGTCATGCGGAATTGTGCATCAATTAAACCTCTTTTCCTTTACAAATTACCCAGTCTCAGGTATTTCTTTATAGAAGAATGAAAATGAACTACTACAGAAGGATATAACTGTTATTTAAGATACGTTGTCACTACAACAGGCTAGAAATTATTCTTTGTAACTGTTTAAACACAATAAAAAATAACAGCTGTCAACTTAGAGATGTGCAAGAGAGTAGATTTCCAAAATTCTTTAGGTAGTTTAGAAGCAAAAATGTTTGAAACCCATTGCTCTTGAGCCTTGCTACTCAAAGTAAGACTCCACTGGCATCCCCGAGAACTTGTTATAAATAGATATAGCAGGCCTCTTGTCAACTTGCTGAATCAGAATCATTAAAATACAATTTCCAAGTGCCCCATACCCCATTAAGGTTTAAGAAGCTCTGTAAGATTCCTTCACCTAGTGTCTCAAAGTTAACCTATTATATCCCTAACCTTTGACATTTCTTTCACTTGTTTTCCTGTCCTTGTTAATGGCATCAGCATCCAGTTAACCCTAAGTAGAAACCCCAAGGTTGTGTTTAATGCTTCCTCTTCACTTGCTCCTTCATCACTCCTCATATCCAATCAGCAAAGAAAGAAGCCCAATCAAGTTGACATTTTTCATTAGTTACTGTGTGCTGGGCAATAAGGATAGACAGTTAAATAAAATATATTCCAAACTTACTTTAAATAATTGTCTTCTAATTCCAATGTCCTCTGTGGTAGACAGACACTGTTAAAAAGTAAACAGAGGAGCAATAAAGGTTTAAAGGGTTTATTTGAGCAAATAAGAATTCATGAATTGGGCAGCTCCAAACCAGAAGTGGTTTAGGGGATCCACTGAAGGATCTCAAGGGGGAGGCTTTATAGAACAAATGCAGAAGTAAAGCAAAGAAAATATTTGACTGGTTACAGTTATACAGTTGCCTTACTTGGTCTATTCTGTTGAAAAGTCTCTATTTACTTAAGTTTGTTGACTGTTTCTGATTGGTTGAGCTTAAGTTCTGCCTTTTTTAAATATAGACATTTACAAGAAAGAGCTCAAATTATGTTTCACTTATCTTTGCAATGTACTCAGAGTTAAGGGCACTGGCTTTGTCTGCTCAGAGATTCTTTGGACCTGGTGAAGAATCTACTTTAACAACTGTAAGGTGACCCCAACTAGTCTCCACATGCTATGGTAATCTTTTTGTGTAATCTTCTCCCCTTGAGTGTATGTGGGAAGGTGGACCTGTGACTTGCTTCTAACAAAGAGTATACATCAAAATAAGTCCCTCCTGTGCTTACATTTTATAAGATTCCTTGCCAGACTTACTTCAAGTCTCTGCACTGCTGGCCTAAAAAAGTGAGCTGAAAGATAATAAACTGCCTGTCAAGAGGACTGTGTGGCAGGGAACCAAGTCCCCCCCGTCAATCCCCTGCAGGAGCTGAGGGCAGCTCTTAGCACCACAGTTGCAAAATAAATAAACAGATAAATTCTGCCAATAACTTGCGAGAGCTTGGAAACAGATTATTCTGCTGTCAAGCCCCCAGAAGACAATGCAACCCGGCCAACACCTTGATTGTAGCCTTACAAAAGACCCTGAAACCACCTTGGTGAGAATCCAGCTAAGTCATTCCTGAACTTCTGATCCACAGAAACTGTAAGGTAATAAATGTGTGTTGCTATAAGCGGCTAAGTTTGTGACCATTTGTTATGCACAATAGAAAACTATGCAGGCTCTGATAATGTCTTAGCCGGACAGGTGCAAGAAGACCCTTGTCACTGCTCTTCTATCCACAGTTTTTCTCTTTTCTTCATCCTTCTTCAAAACAAATCTCCCCATGTCAAAGTCATGCCTAAAATACATCAAGGGCCAGGACATAGGTTTTCAATCAATGTGTTAAATGAATAAGAATATAAAAGTATTAAAAAGTTACCTGTATATAATACAACAATAAGCAATGGACCTATTGATTACAAAGACACAGGGCAGGCCTTCAAGATGCATCAAGCCCACATACCAAGGGAGATGATGGGGCTGAGGCAGTGGCGATTCTGCTTAAATTTTAACTTTACAAGTATTCTTTATATCCTTTGAAAAGTCACCTCTCATATAAGACTGTCCTTTCTATAATAACAAAAAGTAGGCAATCCTGTCTATAAGTGTCTAATTTATGTATTTTAAAACCATGTCCTATTTTCCAACTGCAGGGAGAAGGGAACTTTCGATTTACTGAGTGCTGAGTACATTGTACACTGTACATTTCATGGGTTCCCTGTGATTTAGGGATCCGGCACATGCCTAGCATACACAGGCCCAGCATCTACACTTTCTCACATCAAAATAACTTTCACATTTGCCTCCATTTTGCTTTATTCATTCACAGAGAGCTTTGAGTGCTGCCAAGTTCAAAATGTGTTGCTAAGAGACAAACTTGCCCTGTGGATAAGGAAAAGGAATCAAAGGCAACTTGCCAATGGTTTCGTTACTGACTCATTTATCAATCTTGGAAGACATAGGGCTGCTCTGCCTCTTGGTTTCCCCAAATGGTAATTAGAAAAAATTATCTGATGGATGCCCTGTGCAGAGATGTGATCCTATTAATTTCCATCGCCCCCTCCTGTCTCACTTCTTTGAATCCATGCTGCACCCCAGTGCCAGGTAACTTTTGCACAGCACACCTCTGATCGCCTCTCTGCCCTCACATGCATGTTGAAGCCCTTCAGTGATCCTCCAGTGCATTATAGACTTATTCAAGCTGTTCAGTGAGAGCCCTTTAGGATCTGGCCTCACCTTTCTGCTGTGGCTCCCTGGGTTTTCCCTGCATGTTCCTTGCACCGCAGCCACCTGGCTCACCAGCTAACTCATGCCTTCCCATCCCAACTTTTTGCTACTGCCATGCTGGCTGGTTTACAAAGAAGTCCACTGATATTTCTGGCAGCTGGAATTTCCCCCATCCTTCAAAGGCTTTGCAACGATTTTCTTTACACTGTTCCCCAAAACAGAAGTAATCTTCCCCTCCCTTCATTCCTGTGATTGTGTATTTTTCTATTTTGGGATTCCTGCTTTCTTCACTGTAGTGGTTACAGTATTTGTGATCCCAACTAGTCTATTGAGCTACTTGATTTTAGGCACTGTGCCATCTACAATTGTCTCCCACACAATAACTCACAAAAGCAGACACTTAATTTGTTTATTACATACAACAGCTAACATTTGTGGAGTGTGTTATCCAGGCTAAGCATGTTAGATGCATTATCTTATTCACGCCTCATAATTACCCAAGGAGTTACTGTTATTAACCCCATTTTACAAATTAGGAAATTGAGGCTCTGAAAGATTACAAACTAGCTCAGGGTAACAGCCACACAGCTGTTCAGTGGCCAAGTCAAGATTTGAACACATGTTTGTGTGACTCTACTTCCTCTCTACTGAATGCTGTTGATTTATGGATATTTGAAAGCTTAAAATGGTGGTCCTGAAAACCCTTAAAACTCTTTTGAATAAACATGATAAAGACTGCATTATTTGTGATGAATTTTACTTTCTTTCAGGCAATGTCATTCACTGCAGATGAGAGTTTCCACAGGTACAGCCCCCTTTCAGGACATTTACATATTATTTTCAAATATTTCAATACATATTTCCTTTGAAAAAGTTAGGATTTAATGTGACAGTGTGTGATAGGGAAAACTTTTAACAGAGTTAAAATATATAGTTAAGTGAAACAACAACTTGGAAAACAGGGATTAGAGCATGATCTAATTTATAAATAAATAAATATGAAAAAAATTGCTTCTATTTTACTTTATATACTTACATATTATTTAAATTTTTTTAAACTATTAATATATATTTCCTTTACAACAATGTGTTTTTATTTATTTAAAAAAAGCATCCCTAACCTTAGTAGGATCTTTAATATCCCTTAATACAATTTTCTTTGATGATCCTTTTATTCCTGTCTTATTTGCTAACTCAGAGCAGCAACATTATAAAACTTCACACTTGAGACTATGAAGACATTGTTTTGAGCCACAGAACAGGAGTTTCTACCCAGTTTCCCTTATCCAGCTCTATCCCTATCACCTCAGCCTATTCCAATGCAGGACAAGAAAACTCTTAGAGTCACAGTTACCTAATGGAGTTCCACTATCAAAGAAGTTTGGAAAATGCTAAGTTGCATTAAAATGGGTTTCTTTTCTGCAGGATATTTTAGAGTCTTTGATAGGGAAAGACCTGTCAATCTATACGAAAGAAATGTGCAGTAATATGCATTGCTTAGAAACTACTTTACCAGAAAGTACTGGTATCACTTATTTTCTCTTAATAATTAATAGGTTTCTGCATTGAATACTGTTCAACCTTTAGCAAACTCTGTTCCAGAGAAAAACTTGGGCAAATCATCCAGTAGACACAGGCTCTGAATTGTCCATTACTATCTTAGCTCTAGCAACAAAAACAACAACAATAAACAAATTATAGACTTAGGGGCTTACACAACAGATATTTATTTCTCATAGTTCCAGAGGTCTGGAAGTCCAAGATTAAGGTTCAGATTTGGTTTCTGGTGAGGACCCACTTCCTAGCTTTTGTCTTAGTCCATTTGTGCTGTTGAAACAAAACATCATTGACTGACTAGCTTATAAACAACAGAAATTTCTTTCTCACAGTTCTAGAGGGTGTTAGGTCCAAGATTAGGGTGCCAGCATGATTGGGTTCTGGTGATGGCCTTCTTCTGCAAATGGCCATCTTCTGTGTCCTCCCATGGTAGAAACAGCAAAGGGAATGCCCCCTCCCTCCAAGTCTTTTATACAGGCACTCATCCCATTCATAAGAGCTCCACCCTCATGATCTAACCACCTCCAAAATGCCCCACCTCCTAATACCACCACCTTGGTGTTTAGGATTTCATTATTTGAATTGGGGAGGGATATAAACATTCAGGTCCTAGCACTTGTAAACAGTCACCTTTTCACTGTGTGCTCACAGGGCCCTTTCCTTGGTGTATATTTTTGAAGAAAGAGAGAGAGAGCAAGCTCTTATGTTTCTTCCTCTTTTTAGAAGAATATTAATTCTATCATAAAGGCACCACCTTCAAGACCTATCTAGTTCTAAGGATCTCCCATAGCCCCACCTCCAATACCATCACATGGGAGTTAGGACTTCCACAAATGAATTTTGGGGGGACACATTCAGTCCATAGTAGACCCATCAACCTTTCCATCTTCCATCACCAGCTCACCATCCCTTTTCTCCACCGTGATGAACTCCTGCAGGCTTTACAGATAGACTAGCTGTCTTTTGTTCCACCCTTCCTATCCTCTTTGCTTGGCAAATCCCTACTTTTCCTTCAAACCTCTACTAAAATTTAGCTCCTCCAGGAAGCCTTCCTTGCCCATCCTCTTCCCTCCCCCACCTGCCAAATTTTCCTTACTTTGATCATAATACTCGCCACCACAGTGTGTGTAATGTCTAATGTATTTCTTGGTCCCCACCACTGGAATGCAAATCGCTCAGTGCTAAGGACTTGTGACTCATTTGCTTTTGCATCTTCAAAACCTAAAACAGTGCCTGGAATACAAGGGATGGTGTAATACATATTTCTGAATGAATAAATGGGTGAGTGTGGCAATTAAATCATGTGTTTAGGATAACTTGCAAAGTAGAGACATTCACCACTATTTTCTGATTAGTAGAAAAATTACTTTTTAAAATAAGAAATTTTTAAGAGTTCTTTATGTGAAGGAGGTTTCACGACTAAATGCACACTGTAAATAAGGTTTCAGAATTTCAAGTGGCTATCATGAAATAAAAAGTAGTATCTCCAGTTTGAGTTGAATGCTTATTTCTCATAAATCCTCTAAATTTTCACATTAGGATGTAAATAGGTATAATTTTCATTGATATAAAGGTCCTCTCAGAAAATGTTGTTATGGGTTGAATTGTGTCCCCAGAAAAGACAGCTTTAAGCCCAGCCCTCAGTATCTGTGAATGTGACCTTATTTGGAAAGAGGGTCTGTGCAAATGTAATCAAAGTAAGATGAGGGTGTGTTTGATCAGAGTGGGATCCCATTAAACATAACTGGTATCCTTATACCAAGAGGAGAAGAGACACACAGACATTCAGGGAGAACACTGTGCAAAGACTGAGGTAGAAACTGAAGTTATTCATCTCAAGTCAAAGAACATCAAGGGTTATTAGCAACATCAGAAACTAAGAGAAAGGCACACAATAGCCCCTGGAGTCCTCAGAAAGAAGATGGCCCTGCCAACACATTGATTTCAAACTTCTGGCCTCCAGAACTGTAAGAAAATTAATTTCTGTGTGTGTGTGTATTTCTTTTTTTTTCTTTTTCTTTTTTTTTTTTTTTGATATAGAGTCTTGTTCTATTGCCCAGGCTGGAGTGCAGTAGCATGATCTGGGCTCACTGCAACCTCTACTTCCCAGGTTCAAGTGACTCTCCCACCTCAGTCTTCAGAGCATCTGGGATTACAGGCACCTGCCACCACACCCAGCTAATTTTTGTATTTGTATTTTTAGTAGAGATAGCGTTTTGCCATGTTGGCCAGGCTGGTCTCAAACTCCTGACCTTGGGTGATCCATCTGCCTTGGCCTCCCAAAATGCTGGGATTACAGGTGTGAGCCACCACACCCAGCCTAATTTCTGCGGTTTTCAGTCACCAGGTTTGTGGTATTTTGTTACAGCGGTTGTTGGAAATTGATAGAGGTGTTTATTGCTCCATCTAACCCATTTAAACTAGTGACTCTCAGACTTGTGATCCCAGGTTCCACTTCTACCAGGTCTGACTGAGTATATCCAAGGTAAAGCCTAAATGTGTGTGGTTAATAAGACACTCAGGTGATTCCAATAATGGTGGATTGCAGCCAAAATTTTACAAAATGTTAATTTAAACTGTCAAGGGCTTTAGTTCTTCCCTGATTTTAATCAAAAGTCAAGTTCTTTCTCTTGTGCTTTTTCCCAAGCAGACTGGGGAACAAAAAACAAGCAGGTGTATTTGGTTCAATACTAACCCAAAATGATCAACAATAATTTTCATGATAAAGCAATGCTAACTAAACTGACATACCATATCCCAAATTGTAGAGCAGAGGGACCAGAGTTCGCCAAATGACTTTCCCAATGAATAGGGGGAATATGGAAATTCTGACAGACGCTTATCAAAATGAGCAGGTGTTGCAACACTGCAAATGACATGTGCTGCCAACAGCATTTCCCTCTTTTCTAGTGACTCACTTTGAATGTTTTAGTGTGTCCACTCACCCACAGCTTCCCTGCAGCACAGCCAGCTGGAGAATGGAGGGGAACTGAGGTCCGTCAGGAGCTGTGCTCCTGTAACAAATTCCTGACTTGGAAACTCAGAATGATCTGCATCAAGTTCTCCACCTACATCTAGTCCAATCGTTGAGAACCTGAAGATGAAGCTGGGTTAGAGCTCAGTGCTAAAGGCATCAGGGCGTGGATCTCAGCACCAAGTGGATTACAGAACGTTACCACCAAAATCATCAGGCACATCAGTCTTGATGGATAAATAACAGGGCTTAGAGTCTAGGACTCACCTTAGCCATGTCTCTAATTGCTGTGTGACTGGGCCCAAGTTATTTACCTTCTCTGAACCTCAGCAGCTCCATCTATAAAAGAGTGACAATAATTCCTGCCTCCCAGGGGACTATTTGGAGATACAACAAAACAGTATATAAAATATTATCCATAAAATATTAGTTAATATAGAAAGGCATCCACATGTATATTCTTTAGTCACAGGCTGCACCCTTGGCCCTACAGGTAAGCTCAAAGGAGACCAGGTCAGAGATGGTGAACCCGCCTATACAAGCCACTGCCACCATTTGCCCATTTCCACAGAGCTTGTGCTGTGGACAGTGGGTGTATCAGGTAACTTGGAGGGGACACCTTGAGCAGCAGAAATGCTCGGTTGTTATGCAGTGTGACAAAATGAGTAGTAGGTCAGTTAACAGAGACTATTGGTAAATTGGAAAATCCTTTAAAATGATGTATACTTAACTTAAATTTTGATTGTCACTGACAATGAATAAACTGGATCCACTCCTAAGCTCTTGATGCCAAGTTTTTGTGGTGTGATTGACTTTACATAGGTTCAACAGAGTTCACATCGTCTTTGCTGCGGGAACAACTTACAGGGACCATCTCCCGGGATTTACAAGTTTATTTCTTTAAAGCAAAGTGAGAATGTAAAGACCTTTGTGGAACAATCTGAGTGCAGACTCTGGAGTTTTTACGATTCCTTCTACCCCCAAAGCTTTTAGTGTGATCTCACCCACATCTAATTCAGCATCATTTATTAGCAACTCGACCCTACTGTTTCCAAAACATTCATGGAATCAACAACTCTCTTTTTGTGCTTATATTAAATCAGTTTATGAAACATTTAATCGAAGCATGTAATTACATAACAAATAAAACTGGCATAAATAGATATGGGCAGCAGCACAACTGACTCTTGGCAAGTAATCAACTGCACTGGTGGGAACAGAAGTACCAAGACGAAACAGAGAACTGGCCATTAGCTGGGGACAATCTGCATTAGCTGGCCATTAGGCAGTGTGCTTTACACAGGGGTAGAAAGAACTGGTTTGTCTAGTGGTAAAGAGGAGATTGATTAAGAGTTTCTGGGCCAGGTGTGGTGACTCACACCTGTAATCCCAGCCCTTTGGGAGGCCGAGCTGAGCTGGGCAAATCATGAGGTCAGGAGTTCAAGACCAGCCTGGCCAACATAGTGAAACCCCATCTCTACTAAAAACACAAAAAATTAGCTAGGCATGGTGGTGGGTGCCTGTAATACCAGCTACTTGGGAGGCTGAGGCAGGAGAATCACTTGAACCTGGGAGGCGGAGGTTGCAGTGAACCGAGATCGTGCCACTGCCCTCCAGCCCAGGCAACAGTGTGAAACTCCATCTCAAAAAAAAAAAAAAAAACAAAAGAGTTTCTGATGTGGCAATTTGTCAAATACAGAAGCACTATACTTTCAGCAAAGAGAGACACTAGCAGGGGCTAACAAAGTTAGTATGGGCCAAACGAAGCCTTTTGTGTACAGTTGTTTCTAGAGACTGCTATTTGTGGGTAGGTAGAGAGTTCTGGGGTTCTTGCTGAGTTTTCACTCTAAGAAAAAGTTTATTTCATCAGCTCCTTGAATATTAAGAGGTTCATCTCATAATGAAGCTTCTGTACATCCTGACCCAAGAAGAAAAATTCTCAAGGTCTCCTGGAAAAAGTCTCAGAGTGTCAGATTATAAGCGTCGGCAGACAGCTGAGTTGAAGCTTGACTGAAGGCCCAGCAGGAGTGCCCTGGGGAAGCCTTTTGTGTGAGGCCACAGTGCTCACTCTAAAGTCACAGCCAGACTACCATTCTCAGGACAGCTTCTTCCTCAAACAAATGTCTCCAGCATCAATGACAAGATCATGGCAACAAAGAGCTACAAAACTCTTTCTCATGATCAGACACTGTACTAAGTGCTGCATAAGCATTATCTTGTCTATGTAAGCTTTTTTTTTTTTTTTTTAAGATTTGAGCCTTACAATAACCCTATGAGGTTATCATATTATTCCTACATCACAAACAAGAACACTGAGTCTTAGGAGGTTAAAAACTTACTCATGAACATACAGCTGGTAAGTAGCAGACCTTGGATTTAAACCCAAGTCTGTCTTACAATGGAGCAAGCAAGGGTCTTTAATCACAGGACAAAACAGAAAAAGGAGAAGGAGACTCTTCATGGGTGTGGTGATGTACAGGAACATGTGGTGATTCTAACAACAGTTATTACTTAAGTGGCATCCTTGAAAAATAGAGAGGAGCTTAAACTTCCAAACCAGCAACACGGATAAAACAAAAAGACTTTATTTGGAGTGTCTTGAGCAAGACAACTATCAAGATCATCACTCCGGTGAGAAACTCTGGACTAACCTGTCAGGATGATGATGGCGGCATGGTGGGAAAGGAAGACATCAGAAGAGAAGGAAGTAGGAGGTCCCTGGCTCAGTATTGGGCAGATAAGCAACCCTTCCAATGTATTGTTTTATAATTTATTATCTGCCTGAGAAAATACCATTATAAAACATCACCTAAACATGATGCCCTATGTGGCCGACAAAACCTTGGCCACTTGATGTTTAATAGCGTATGGTATATCTCTCCTACAATGATCAACAGGGTGAAGTCTTACCTCTGGCCAATGGTAAGTTAGAATACTTTGAGAGGCCGGGCGCGGTGGCTCAAGCCTGTAATCCCAGCACTTTGGGAGGCCGAGATGGGCGGATCACGACGTCAGGAGATCAAGACCATCCTGGCTAACACGGTGAAACCCCGTCTGTACTAAAAAATACAAAAAACTAGCCGGGCGAGGTGGCGGGCACCTGTAGTCCCAGCTACTTGGGAGGCTGAGGCAGCAGAATGGCGTGAACCCGGGAGGCGGAGCTTGCAGTGAGCTGAGATCCGGCCACTGCACTCCAGCCTGGGCCACAGAGCGAGACTCCGTCTCAAAAAAAAAAAAAAAAAGAATACTTTGAGAAATATTTGGCCCTTTTAAAGTAAAATTCACACATATTTTACCTCCTTTCTCCAACATCCCAGTGGGATCAGGAGAAAAGCTATTAAATTAGCATCTCAACTTCGGCAAAGGCAAGATTTGTTCAAAGTCACAAAGCTGCTTATGAGACATTAGAACCAGTACTCACTTGGTTAGAAGTCAGACAAGAGGATACAACAGGAAAAAAAACAAAAACAAAACACACACACAAACAAACAAAAAAAACTGACCTGAATTGAATATTTTCTCCTGATATTCCTGAAAACCACAACTATCCTTGAGCAATCAAGGGATGACCATAATAACACTTTAAGATGCTTGGTTGAAAGGCAAATTATAGAAATACAGTCTCATTTTCATTAATTCATTCATCCAATGGATATCTACTGAACACGTTCTACCTACCACGTGAAATGCTAAGTATTAGGCATATAGCTACAAGTAGATATGCAAAATCACTGCCCACACTCTCTTAGTTATCTGTTCTTTATTGTCCATCTTGTACTAAGAACTAAGAGGCAGAATTCTCTAAGCCAGGTCCACAACTAGCCAGAAACGCATCTACTAACCTCCTGAAAATAAAGACAGTTTTGGTTATGTGTTTATTTGTCTAAGGAATAAGTTCTTAACTTTTACTCATTTCTCAATTTCTTTTCTTTTTTTCTTTTCTTTTCTTTTCTTTTTTTTTTTTTTTGAGGCCGAGTTTCAGTCTTTTGCCCAGGCTGGAGTGAAGTGGCATAATCTCAGCTCACTGCAACCTCTGCCCCCCAGGTTCAAGTGATTCTCCTGCCTCAGCCTCCAGAGTAGCTGGCAGTATGTGCTCTTGTGCCACCACAGCCAGCTAATTTTTGTATTTTTAGTAGACACAGCATTTCACCATGTTGGCCAGGCTGGTCTTGAACTCCTGACCTCAGGTGATCCACTCACCTTGGCCGCCCAAAGTGCTAGGATTACAGGCATGAGCCACCACAGCTGACCCATTTCTCAATTTCTTACCTTTAAAATTTAACAACTGATAGTAAAAGAACCATGATTGAAATCAGGGAATAAACAAGGAGTTATTACCCAGGAAGGGCCAATGTCTTCCCTTCCCTGGACTCTCCATCCAACCTCAACCCCTGGTCACATTTTATCTGACAAATCCCCAAGAGTCACCAGGGTCTAATGGTATGGCATTTGCCTTGTAATCTCTAAAGGACTATATACAAATAATAGTTAATGTTATGGCCATTACTACTCAATTTGTAGGTTTCTTCTTCCAACAGTTCCAAAGAAAGACAAATATTTAATGAGCAGCCACTGTGTTCCAAGGATGTTACTGTGCAACACTGTGCAACACAAGGTCATTTATGAAGCGAGCGGAGAGGGACTCAGCTCTCAAGCTACCCCACTGGCCAGTGAGTTTGATACATTTTTAGTTTCCTATTTTTCTTTTCTTCCATCCTGCCTTCCTACATTTCTTTTCTTTTTTTAAGATACAAAAACACCAGAAATTTTTAAATGGTCGTTAATTCTGCATATTTTAAAATGACATTAGCACATCCTAAGGCTAAACAGGACCAGGTTTTTGTGGTTTTATGAATATAATAAATACATAAAAATGCATCCCCACAGAGCTGGGAATAGACACCTATGTTCAAAAACCCTCCTAGGAACCAAGGGAAATTAATGTTTTTCATCATAAGAACCCTGTGCACAATGTATAGGCTGCATCCTGAACTACACAACGGTTTGCTAGATTTTCTTTTTTTTTTTTTTTTTTTTTTGAGACGGAGTCTCGCTCTGTCGCCCAGGCTGGAGTGCAGTGGCCGGATCTCAGCTCACTGCAAGCTCTGCCTCCCGGGTTTATGCCATTCTCCTGCCTCAGCCTCCCGAGTAGCTGGGACTACAGGCGCCCGCCACCTCGCCCGGCTAGGTTTGTAGGTTTGCTAGATTTTCTTATCCTCCTTTATTTGATATACACTACAGTGAAAAATTCTCTGAAGAATTTAAGGAAGCACTGTCACATAATTGCAGCCTTTGAAGACTGACACCCAAATGCACACAGGAACACACACACACACACACACACACACACACACACACACACAGAGCTTTTCCCAGCTTATACTTTCAGACTGCTTCTCCTATAAAGATGACTTATTTTTTAAAACAATTGCACTTATTTTGAATAGTCTGTTTTTTTAAGACAGTTTAGCTATATTCATTGCAAAAGCATTTGGAAATGGTCTATTTGTTTCCTCTCTCCCAGCACACACACTATCAATTCATCTTGCAGTTATGAAAGAAATAAACACCCCACAGGAATCCTCCGTTTTCAAAGTCAGGTAGGTGTGTAATATCTCCAGGTTTTTCAGGATTTAAAGCAAAGTATAACTAGAGAAAACACTCCTGTCTTCTGCTGCTGTTAAATTCAATGGAAACACTGTGATTTGGCTTTGCAGAACATGAGCATCTCCCTTGCCTGTGACAGCTCTAGTAATAGTGCCTGGGTTAGAAGGAAGATCCTCAGAACGTGAAAATCAAATTCTATATAATCTGCTTACAGCAGAAGCAAATTAAGAGTGATTTTTGTAAGTCTTTGAGCTCAACACATGGTCTCTACCACAAATGGAATTTGACACTCCATCTCTCCCTACCAATGACCTGGGGGATGTAAGTCTGTCCAGAAACTTACAATTAGCTAAGTCCACTCTAGTAATAGGCTGTCCAGTCCACATTAAAGACACATTTGCTTAAATTCGCTAAACAGAATCTGTTTTCTGTTTTTTGTTGGTAAATAATTTCCCTGAAAATCGCTTAAGCATTCCAGTTTACTGCATTATCTCAAAAACAACATAACTTTCAGCCTCCCTCTCTTGCTCACAACATATTACAAAGTCAGTGTAAGCCAAGAATATAAGAAGCAGCTCTGTTGTGATGCCATTTTCTTCTGTTGCTGTTACACCCACTCTTTGGAAAGAAAGCAGAAGCTCTCATCTGCCTCACAATGACCAGCTTCAAGAACACCATGTAGGTTGCATCTCTGCGAACCAGACTCACTTCTAGTACACTGGAAAGGGAAGCTAGATTCTTCAAGTCAAGGGGAAATTTACCTGGAGATATTTGGGATTTATTTGTTGTTATTGCATGAGAAATATATAAACAGGCAAATATTTCTAAGTCGTATAGCCTAATGATTAAGGGTGCAAATTTTATTGTCAAACGGAATATTTTTAAATCTCATCTGCCACTAGTTAGCTGTATGGCTCTGTGCAGATTTCTAAAACTTACTGCACACAGTCTTCTATTTGGTAATATAAAGATAGCAAGGGTATCCCTCTCACAGAGTCACTGCAAGGATTAAATTGCAGGATGCTAAAACTCCTCCTTCTCAGACTGTCTTTGGAAATTCGACATTCACCAGCTTCATTACACAGAGCTTCAGATCTTTCCATGTCTGCCTTTTGCCCATAAAATGTGGCATGCAGGGAGGAGTTCCAGAGAAGCCATCAATCCATTCCCTAAATTCTCTTTTGAACAGGAATTCTACTTTCAGCTTTAAAATTAAATAATTTAGGTGAAAGCATCAAGTATAGTGCATAGCCAATTCTTTAAAAAAAATAAACTAAATTTGAATCAGTAGCTTGCTCACTTTTGTTTTCTCAAATTCTCAGAACAAAATATTTCTGCTGTTATTCAAAGAGTAAATTGGCTAGGCATCTACCTCTCCCATGCCTTCCCTTGGGAAACATTCTTTATCTTGCCCCAGAACTTTCACTGGCCATAATATCTGTGTCACATTTTGGGTTTTCTGTTTCCTGCAGCCTCCTTTGGCAGAAATCACAGAAGGAGAGGGAAGGAGAAGCAGAGGACAGGAGTAGGATTTGGGGTACTTGCTCTGCTGATGGGCAGTGTGATACCCAGGTCATTGAGAGGTACAGATCCTTCCACTATCCAAAAAATAGCCAAGCTTCTGAGAGGAGGAACTGCATGGCCAATATTCTCGTCTTCTTTATTCATCCATGAATCAATATATGATAAACCCTTGGATCCTTAAGGTACCCTGACTAAGTCTCCCTTTCCCATAACCCAAAGAATCTACCTTCCACGCTTCCCACTGGACTGCACATTTCATTATCACACACACAACTGACTTTCAGGGAGCAGCAGTCCATGACTGATTTCCTCTATCTATCAGATGTATGTCTTCCTCACAAGGTAGCATGGGACCATGCAGTCGTCCTCAATTGTTGGCTCACTCCTGGGCTCCTATCAAAGGCAGGGAGAGAACGTCAATTGGCACCCAGCCCTCTTTGCAACACACTATTTCCCTAACATGTCTCCATACAAAAGCAATCACCAAGTAGATAATAGTCATGAGCAAGGACAACTGATATGCTCTTTGGGGGAACCCCCTGCTTCTGGGAACGTGCTCCCTTGAGTCCCACAGAGATTCCCACACTTGGTTGACAGGGCTCCTGCCCTATTCTGGGTATACTTTTGGGCTCCTGGAAAGCTGGGCTTGGCTTTAACTCATCAACTCTTTGACCTCTTCAGCCATTAGCCACTTTCTGACCCATAAACCAATTGCTATTTGTTAGACTTTGCACATCCCTGCAAACCCCCATAACCTACCTGCTTAAGATGACTCAAAGTTCATGACTGTGTTTGGTCCATGCTAACTGCCCAGGGTTCTCAACCTCTCTAGTCTCAATGCTAGAAGAGGATGATATTCCACTTAAGTCATCCCACGATATTCCTCAGCTGCAATACTGGTTCCTCTCATCTGACATGTTAGTTTGCTAGGGCTGCCATGACAAAATGTCACAACCTAGATGGCTCAAACAACACGAATTGATTGTCTCACAGTTGGGAGGTCAGAAGTGCAAGGTCAAGACAGTGACAGAGTTGGTTCCTTCTGAGGGCTGTGAAGGAAACATCTGTTCTAGATCTCTCTCACAGCTTCTGTAAGCCTCAGGCATCTTCTCCCTGTTTTATTTTATATCATCTTTCCTCCATGTGTGTCTATCTCCAAATTTTCCCTTTGTATAAGGACACCAGTCATATTGGATTTGGGGACCACCCTATTTCAGCTTCATCTCGTCTTATCTAATTAACATTTGAAATGAGTCTATTTACAAATAAGATCATATTCTATGATACCGGGGGTTAAGACTTCAGAATACGAAATTTGGAGGGGCTCACAATTCAGCCCATAACAAATGGCTACAAAAGCATCTTGCAAGGCTGTAAAAGTACTACACCAGCATTAGGAATGATTAGGAGCCAAGCATACTTACTTGTCAGTTTAGCTTTTGAGCTTTACAACACATAGCCATCCTATTGATTATGCTGCACATAAGAACTGACTGGAAGTGGCCTTGCTACTTCCACAAAAGTGGATTTCATCTTTCTGCAAATGCTGTTTCCTTCTCATTTATTGATTTGCATAAAATGCCACTTAATGCTTAAATATTTATATTATGTGGACTCAGTAATAGCTTAATTTCAACAAAATAAAAAGGTACATTATCTCTTACTGCAGACAGAGTCCTTTTTTTCCAAGTCATTTATATTTCCATCTCCCCAAGACAGAACTTATGTAAATGGATTCGTGGCATAGAAACAAAATATAGTCCTTGCAGGGAGAAATTTGACTGGAGAAAGGGCTTGTACTCTGTAACTATCTGAATCTCTTGTAACGTAAGAGTTTCTCTAAAGCCTAAGTTGATGGGGGACACTTGAAAATCAAATTAGCTGAAAAGATAGTTATTATTTCCCTTAAGGAAGAAAAAGAAAGGAAGGTTTCTGATTCCATTTTCCTGCTTATCCAAAATGTTAATACTGGGCCCGTCTTCTTCCTAGGGGAGGCTGATGACAAGATTCAGTAATTGTTTTCATAGAGAATGGCTATGGACATTCTATAACACATCTGAAAATTGTTTTTAATTACATGGTGTGTTAGTTCCCAATGGCTGCTATAACAACTTACCACTAGCTTGATGGATTAAAAAGATAGAAATGTATTCTCTTTCAGTTCCAGAGGCTACAAGTCCAAATTCTGGCAGGTCTGTGCTCTCTCCCAGAGCTCTAGGGAAGAGTCCGTTCCCTGCCTCCTCTAGTTCCTGCGGCTGCCCCAGCCTTCCTAGGTTTGTGGCGGCGTCACTCCAATCTCTGCCTGTCTTCACATTGCCTTCTCCTCTGTGTGTCTGTGTCTTCTCTTCTGTCTGAATCTCCCTCTGCCTCCCTCTTGTAAGGATATGTATGATAGCATCTAGGGACAACCAGAGTAATCCAGGCAATCCACCTATCTCAAAATCCTTAACTTCATCACATCTGCAAAGACCATTTTTCCAAACGAGGTCACATTCACAGTTCCAGGGACTTGATGTGGATATCTTCTAAGGGGCTATTTTTCAACCTACCACACATGAGTAGAGAAAAGAAGACTTTAATATCTATGTTTTAGATTATTAGTTTTCAAGCTGTTTCCAAAAAGCCTTGGGGCTCTGAGAGGCCAGAGCAGGAACTGCAGAGAAAGGTGAGATGTGACTGAGTCCTCAGGCCTCTTCCTCACTTCCCCATCATTAAAATCAGCTCTGCTTTCCTGTTTTGGAAAATGGCGTCCTGGGAGAAACATCATTTCAAGGTAGCATTCAGTGGTTTAAACCCAAGGCTGAAAACTACCCTTTTAAGGTTAGTGATTCTGAAAATGCTTTTCTGTCTTCATAAAATCCACATGGAAAGAATCTTCTTAAAGAGAACATATACTCCCAGCATGGGAAATTCTGAGTCCCAGGCCTGGGAGGAACCTTGGAATTGGCACTTTATGACAGCTTGATCTCACCTGTAGGATGAAGTGTCATAGAACTCCACATAAATCAGGGTCCTCTTGGGCCCATTTTTTATCTATTTGAAATTGTTGGCAGGAGAGAGAGGCATCTCTAGTGCCCAATAAGAATAAGAAAAGGCTGGAGAGGCCATTTCTGTGATGTAAATATTTCAGGGCACTACTTTTTAAAGTACCATTGGCATTTGCTAAAAATATTACAGTTTCTCAAAAGGATAAATTCTGTATGATTCCACTTATAGGAAGTACCTAGAGTAGTCAAATTCATAGAGATACAAAACAGAAGTAGTTGTCAGGGCCTGGAGAGAGGGGGAATGGAGAGCTGTTGTTTAATGTGTAGCTTCAGTTTTGCAAGATAAAGAGTTCTGTGGTTGGATAATGGTGACGGCAGCATGACAATGTGAATGCACTTAATGCCATTGAAATGTACACTTAAAAGTGGCTAAGATGGTGAATTTTATGTTATGTGTACTTTACACCAATTTTTAAAAATTTCTTAGGAAGCAGAGTATCGTAGACACTGTCAGTGCTCCGGGTTCCTGTTTAACATTTCTGTGCATCTCGTTCTTGTATAATCTTGATTCCAGCAACCAGCATCCATAGATGATCTTTTGAGGACTTCCCTCAGGTAACCTGAGCCACTTGGCACTCACCAATGCCCAGGAAGTGCCTGGATGGCCTCCAGCCAACAACTCAGGGGTGCTCCCCAGTCAGGACAACTCTGCACATAGCTTATGCTGCAGAGCTCCCATGGAATCATGCTGAACATAGCCTCTGAAAGGTTCTGCATGAGACTTCACCTTTGCTTGGCTTCCTCCCATTCCTTGGTTCCCTGTCATGCACACCAGTCTCCCTTGGGAGCTCTTCCTAAAGATATTACTTGCACCCCCACACATACCCCATTTTGGTTCAGTGAGAACAAATTCATGGACTAGAACCAGCTTTATAGTTCTTCCATCAAAAAATATAAATTGTGTTCTCCCTTCTGGAATTGGTTGAGATTTTTAAATGACATGACATCAGGAAGTATATGAAGAAGGCCATATGGGGGATATGAAATGTCAAGGCATTTCAGCAGCACAGGAATAAAGTAATTCAGGCTGGGATAGCCATGGACAGCTGCATGGAGAGAGGGACTGGGTCTGGAAGGATAGGAAGGATTTGGATACACAAAGATTAGGTGATGGCAACTCAGGACAAGGAGAAAATGATACCAGAAGTGAAAGTGGAAAAAAGAATAGTGGGACCGGGTGTGGTGGGTCATGCCTATAATCCCAGCACTTCGGGAGGCCGAGACAGGTGGATCACTTGAGGTCAGGAGTTCAAGACCAGCCTGGGCAACATGGTGAAACCTGATCTCTACTAAAAAAAAAAAATACAAAAATTAGCCGGATGTGGTGGCACGCACCTGTAAATCCAGGTTCTGGGGAGGCTGAGGCATGAGAATCGCTTGAACCTGGGAGGTGTAGGTTGCAGTGAGCAGAGATCACATCACTGCACTTCAGCCTGGATAACAGAGCTAGATTCTTTCTCAAAAAAAAAAAAAAAAAAAAAAAAAAGGAAAAGAATAGAAAAGAAGAAAAGGAAAGTGTATTCTGGGAAGGATGAGCAAGGAAATCATGTCAGATGGTGTGCTTTCTTAGGCTACCTGACCCACAGGCATTACAAGGAGGGAGTCCTGAGAACCCGAAGGAAGTCAGTTACTGCAGGAGTCAGACTTAGAGATAACAAACTAGAGGAGAAAGAGAAACCAGGAGCCAGAATTGGTAGGGCACAGGGCTAGACACGTAGGTATGTGAAGAGACAAAACTAATAACGGGCAAGAAACAAAAGGAAGTCCTGTGTATGAAAAGATAATTTTTAGAAAAAAGGAAAAATCATGCCTCTCCTACAAATGTAAAATTAAAATGTGTCAAAGATTTTATTTAGCTCATCAAATAATGAGGGAATAAGTAAGACGTAAAAACTGAGTACAAAGGGAAATCCAAAGAACACAGAGGCAACCAGGAGTGCCGAAATCAACCTGCCAGAAGGTGTAACCTGGCAACTCCACCAAATAAAAACATGCAATTGTACTTCCAAGTACAAGAATCATTTGCATTACTATTCGTTTCCTACAATTGACAGATTTGTAAAATAGCTTGGTCAAAGACAACAAAAAGCAGGTGCAATGATGGCTCATGCCTGTAACCTCCGCACACTGGGAGACTGAGATGGGATGACTACTTGAGACTAGGAGTTTGAGACTGCAGTGACCTGTGATTGTGCCACTGCCCTCCAACCTGGGCGACAGAGCCAGACCATTTCTCTATAAACAAAATAAAAATATTACAGAAGTCTCAAACCACCCCATGAGGTAGGCACTATTTTGGCCAGGCAGAGTGGATATCTTTGGGAGGCTGTAGTGAGAGGAGAGGACTGCTTGAGGCCAGAAATTTGGGACCAACCTGGGCAACAAAGTGAAACCTCTGTCTCCACAGAAAATTTTAAAAATTAGCCAGATGTGGTGGCACACATCTCTAGTCCCAGCTACTGAGGAGGCTGAGGTGAGAGGATCACTTGAGCTCAAGCGTTAGAGGCTGCAGTGAGCCATTATGGCACCACCGCACTCAAGCCTGCACAACTCAGTGAGACTCTGTCTCAAAAGAAAAAAAAGGCAATAAAAAACCAAGACTCATAAAATCAGATAACCCAAAAGATCAAGGCAGTAGTTAATGCCTCATATTCAATTAAAGGGACATCCTGAAATCTCTTCTGGCCATTTCAGTCTTTCATCTTTTCCTGACAGTGATCAAATAATTTTGATAAACATTGAGTTAAACAAAGTTATCAGTTAGCTGGTCTCAAAGTATTTAATGGTTAAGATCCATTTAGTATGGACTATTTTCCAAATTTATGTGGCTGTGAGATTCTTTTTCATGGAATTCTTTTCAAGATATTATAAAACCTCAGTATTCTGCAGAGCTCTGTTTGGGAAACCCTGAATATTAATACCTCCTAGAGATAACAGAAGAAAGGATGCTCTTTCCTGAGGATTGTGGTGGCTTAACAATTTTTCATCAGTCCTGAGTAAGCAAACTGGTCCTACAGATTTCCTGCAACTTGTCCTCATCTTGTCTCTTATTCCCCTCCCCTAACCCACTACATGATACACGAACACATTTTATAAAGGGACTGAAAGGATTAGAAAACTAATGATTCTTGTCTCTTCCCCCACCCTATCCCAATTCTATATCTACATCTGTTATTTGTGTCTGGCATGCCTTGGGCTCCATTAGAGACCAAGACATTTCTCAAGAGAAAGGATTTGGGGCTAAAATACACCTGCCACATATATGTCTGTCAATTAAGCTATCTATTTAGAATGTTTAAGAGCACTCACTGAGGAATGAACAACTGTTCTAATCAGTAGTCAGCTGTTTGGAGAAAAATGTATCTTCTTCCACCCTGGCTCAGACAATAAAGAAAGGCAGGAAGCCACTGGAAGTTCCTTCTTTCTGGGACAAATAAAACTCCCAGTCATTCTGCAGCCCTGTGAGCGAAGTGTGGCATTTGAAACTAGAAGACATGAATTCAAGTCCTAACCTTTACAGTCACTAACTGTGTAACTTCAGACAAGGATTTCCCCTTTCTGAATTTCCACTCTTTCATGTGTAAAACAAGTACAGAGATAGCACAGCTCAGAGGGTTACCCTGAGTATCAAAGTATTCATTGAGATAACATATGAATCACCTACTGTGTATCTGGCACAGAATAATTGCTCAACATTAATGCACCCCCCCCCGTGTATTTCATTTAATTAAGTACAATAAGACTGTGTTACGTGAAGTATAGATGAATGATGTGCCGCCTGTCATGGTGTACAAGATGATTTTACAGAAGTCTCAAACCACCCCATGAGGTAGGCACTATTTTGGCCAGGCAGAGTGGATATCTTTGGGAGGCTGTAGTGAGAGGAGAGGACTGCTTGAGGCCAGAAGTTTGGGACCAACCTGGGCAACAAAGTGAAACCTCCGTCTCCACAGAAAATTTTAAAAATTAGCCAGATGTGGTGGCACACATCTCTAGTCCCAGCTACTGAGGAGGCTGAGGTGAGAGGATCACTTGAGCTCAAGCGTTAGAGGCTGCAGTGAGCCATTATGGCACCACCGCATGGTATATGTACGTACTCCCCTTTCGAAGCCATAGTTTCATAGGTAATTTTTCTTATGATAAAACTAAAGTATTTAAGTTAAAACAGTAAGTCAATTAAAAAGTATTAAGTGAATAGCATTACAGGTAGTACTCAGATATAAAACAATTGTAAAGGGGGATACGTGCATGACTAAATTTTGGGAAGCATTCATATAGATGTTCTGGGTGGTCCAAAAAGGTTCCAGAAGCAAAAGATGGAAGCTTCAGGAATAGTGCTTTGTGATGGAAGAACTTTTTAAGATAGCTGAACAAAGATGGAATGGACCAGGTAACTATTTTGCTGCTGGAGACATTCAAGCAAACATTATACGATGGTTAATTTTAGGTGTCAACTTGAGAAGGCTAAGGAATGTCCACAGAGTTGGTAAAACATTATTTCTGAGTGTGTCTGTGAGGGTGTTTCTGGAGGAGATTAATTAGTATTTGAATCAGTAAACTGAGTAAGAAAGATCAATCTTCAGCAACATAGGCTGGCATCATCCAATTCACTAAGGGCTCAGACAGAACAAAAAGGCAGGGGACAGGAAAACTCACTTTCTCTGTTTGAGCTGAGATGTCCATCTTTCCTGCCTACAGACATGGAAGCTCCTGGTTCTCAGGCTTTTGGACTCAAACTAGAATTTATACCATCACCCAAACCCACCGAGTCATGGTCTTCAAACACAAACTGAATTACACCACTGGCTTTCCTGGTTCCCCAGTTAGCAGTAGGTCATGGAATTTGTTGACCTTCATAACCAAGTGAGCGAATTCCTAGAATAAATCTTCCCTTTGATGCATTTATATATATTCTATTGATTCTGTTTCTCTGGAGAACCCTGACTAAGGCATTGGGGATTCGGACTTCAGATGGATGATTAGGCCATGTGCCCATGAAGGTTCCTTTGAACCACATGAGACTATGCTCCCATCATTAGAAGGACTTCAGTTGTAGAAGCTTACAGATCACAAGTGAAAATATCAAATAAGTGACTCCTGGGAAAATGTGCTGTCCGGTAACTCTCTCCTGGGTCCCGAGAGTCACCCTGACTGAGTTTCCATGGCCTGCCTCCATCTATGACTGCATGCTAATTTCCATCACATTTCACAGGTTTTGCACTTTCTATTCACTGAGTGCTTCCTTTGAGAATATAGTCCAGATCCTGCACTGCAGTGATTTCCTTTGGGTGTGAACGGTCAGAAGGCACAGGGTAATTAAAGCCCACACATGCAAGCGTGTCTGACAGACTGATGTATACTCCCCTCTGATTGGGGTCTGATTTGAATAAGAATGCCAAGCAGGCCTAGCTGAGAGAAAGCAAAGGCATCTGAAGCCTTTCTAAATTCTAAAAAGAAAATGTCAGACCAGGGCTGAGTTGCATCTTCAGTCAAGCTCCTCCACTTTCTTCCCCCAGCACACACACACATACACACACAAGCACACAAACACTGAATACTTTGGTCTACAGTTCTTGAGATTCCACAGATATCCTCTAAGAAAAAAATCTGACCTACTGGCCTAACTACCTGGTTGCTCCACACAAAACAGGTTTTACAGATTGTTGAGGCAGGCAGATGCCCAAGAGGCATGATTTCCAGGGAGCTTGGAAAACCTCTGAAATACTTCCTTTTGACTGAAATCCTTTTAACAGCTAACAATGTCTCTATAAAGCAACTGCCTCCAGGGAAAGAAAACACCATGACTGAAATTCAGGTTGAGGGTGGAAATGATCCACTTGATCCTAGATTATAGAATCTTAGATTGAGAATATTACAGCTACTGGTGCTACTGACAACAGTGTGGTCCAGGTGCTGTCCTAAGAAATGCTTCACTTGCACTAATTCACTCTCACAACTACCTTTGAGGCAAGGGCTTTCATGATTCCCATTTTACAAGTGACTGCAGACTTAGGCAAGACAAAGGCGTGCCCCAGTGCACACACCTGGAAACTATCATTCTGATCACCTGACATCAGATTTATCTTTTAAACCAAGAAAGGAATGTATAGATCATTTAGACGAATGCTTTCTTTTTGAAGAATGAGAAATTGAGAAGCAGACAGTAGAAGTATGCAACCACCATTATGCAGACAGGAAGTGGCAGAGCAGGAACCCACATCCAAGAATTTCTGAATTTTGGAGTCCAAATTCCAGGCTCTTTTGAAGGAGCAAGTGTGATGGGGTAAAGGGGAAAGATGTAAAGGATTCTGGGTGTGTGAAGTTTAAGACAGAAAGAAAGCTGCAATGAGCACATACTTCATACCTCTTTCACAGATTCTCCGCAGTGGCAGTGCGATGAGCTAGAGCTCAACTTATTGAGCCCTTACTATGCGCCTAAACCCTTTCTAAGAGGGAGCAATGTGTGTTTTGATACCAATGAAGATGAAGGCTCAGCTGTGCCACATTCACTGCAAGGCCTTAAAGTACTTTTTCCACTTCACCTCTGAAGCAGAGAGTGGGAGATGCAAGGCCATTTGTTCAAAATCACACAGGCAGGGATTGGTAGAACAGAAGCTCAAATCTAGGTTTTATCATCCATAGCAATTGGTAAAGACAGAATGGAATAATTTATCATGATTTTGGTGTTTGTTGTTTTGGAATTTTGTTGCTTACGTTTGCTTTTAATCTGAGGAGGAAGGGGGAAAGTGAGACAGGTTGCTGGCCTTCCAGGTGCTGCATCCTAACTGTGAGTGACATCTCTGCTAAACACCAGTCCAGGGCTATTAGCCTGAAGCTGCTTACCTGGTTTTCTCCCCAGGTGCCCAGTGCTGTGCTCCCCACAAGGCCAGCTCTCAACAATAAGCAGCCTCTCTGACTTCCCATGGGAAAGGGTGCCCTGGTGATCTGAAACAGACAAAAGCGTCATTTGGAGAATGGAGCAATTAGCTGTCCATGCTGAGCTGCTTCCATCAGTGACCTGGGAAGTAGAGATGAAAGAGCCCTGCCCTCATCACAATATTACAGTGAGCTGGGAGTCTGGGGTCCTTGACCACTTGGGAGCAGAAAATCTTAGGAGCTGCTGTTATCCAAGATGTCAGAGCCCTCTGGCTTTGCTACAGGAAGTGACCCGTGCATTCCCGGGACCTAGCTGGCATTTGGAGAAAGGGGGTTAGCTGTAAGCCACCAATTGGCTTAGAGGCAGGCGTGCATCTCAGGGCCTGAGCAGCTCTGGGCCCCAGAGCCTCACTACTCTGTGCCAAGTTTGCACGTGATGGATTGTAACCATTAATTAGACACCTGGGTGATGTTCATGGCCCATGAGTTCAATCTCTGTTAACATTTTTTAATAAATCAAACTCTTCTGAAACCATCTGCCAATGGAGGAGGAAGAACTAAGTGAGAGGCAGGTAACTAAATGGTAGCGTTCTGGTTCTGAAATCTTATAAATCTGAAATGAAATCCCCAAAAGCTATTAGTCTGTGTTGCTCCTGAGCGACTCCTTAACCTCTCTAAGCCTTGATTTCCTTATATGTAAAGTGGGAATAAAGTAGGAATAATGTTTCTTATTTTTATTAGAATTGCTTTTAGACTACACAATAAATGTTAGCTCTTACCATACTGTATTGTAATTACCCATTCTCTTGTTTGAATTCCCTAATAAATAATAAACTATGTAAGAATAGAAACTGACTTTCATGCTCATCTCTTGGCTTAGGCTGGGTTGTTCCAGAAGCATCGTGAGACAAGGATTTGAGAGCAATGAGTTCTTTTGGCGGTGGTCCCAGGAGGCAGGAGTAGGGGACTAGGGAAACAAAGCAGGAAAGGGGGAGGAAGTGGTGAATGCAGTGTCTAGCCTGCTACTGCTGTGGGTGGCTGAGGCTCAGTCCCATTAGGATCCTCTGGGACAGCATGCTTCAGGGATTTCCCACTGGAATGGTGAGCGAGCTGGGTGCTTATCTACCCCGGCGTGTGCGTGTTTGCACGAAGGTAAGAGTTGAGCAAGCAAGGAAGCAGGGGTGTTAATCTACTAATTCCCATTCACTCTTGGGTGAGGGCTGCTCTTGGCACATTGATTCTTTGGCGCTTCCACCTGCCCTGGGTACCTGATAGAAAGCCCCCAGGCAGAGAGTTGCAGAGCTTGCATAGAACATCAGCAGCAGGCACTGACACAGCCAATGCCCTCAGGAAAATGAGCAGGACACCAGCAGTATCTTCTATTTCCCTAGATCCCTGGCTCCTAGCACAATGCCTGGCACATGGCTGGTCACAATAAATACTGAATGAATGAATAGAGGAAATATACACAGATATTGTTAACTATAATATAATATAGTAACTGATCAGAACAATGAAAAGACCATTAAATTACCAAAAGAGATTAAAAAGGGATAAAGTTTACTTTTATTGAGGGGGTATCATGAAGGTTTTAAAGAGGCAACAGTTGAACCGGCTCTTTGAGGATAGGTAGCCTTTGAGTTTCTGGGAACCATAGGCTATATTCATTGTTTCTCTGGAACCTAGCATACTTAGCACATTGCAGGGTCCTAATACATTTTTGTTCTCTGGTAAATCTGGCCAAGTGGCAAGCAGAAGAAATGTATCCCAGCAGAGAGATGTGCATGAATAATGAAGACCAGAATGTATGCTACCAACTAGAAAAAGCAAGAAGTTCAGTTTGGCTGGAATGCAAGTGCAAGCAGTGTCTGGTACATTGGGATGGTAGATTGCAGTTGGAATAAATTAATATCTCATTGAGAATCTTGGACCTTATTATATGGTGTGGTAATGATGAGCCCCTGCAAGAATCAGAGCTCCCTATATCCCTGTTGTGATTCTGGGCTTGGCTAATGGTACATTAGCAAATGTGATATAAGCAAAGCCTGAGGAGCACTTGCATATTGGGGCTTTCCTTCTCTTGCTGCACTTAGGAACCCTAAGATCACATGTGAAGAAGCCAAGGCTTAGCCTACCAGAGGATGAGAGACCAGGTACATCACAAACAAGCTTACCCCAAAAGGGTCCCATGCCAACCAGCCTACCCACCTTCACACCTATGAGTGAGGCCATCCTAGACACACCAGCCCCAGCAGAGGTGACCCACACCAGAAGGATCTAAGCAACTCTCAGAATTATGAGAAATAATAATTCATTGTTTTAGTCCACTAAGTTTTAGAGTTTTATTATGCGGTGAAAACTAGTGATACAACTGGGGAGTTATTGAAGGGTCTTAGAGGAGGGAAGGATACGTACTGAGGCTTTAAGATTAATCTGAAAATATTTGCGGGATTTAGGGAGCAGTTGTTCTAGCTGCTTCTCACTGGAATAGGTAAACCAATCCTATACTCTCCCCTTCCCTGAATTTGTCTAGCACTAAGACTGAGACAGGACACACACAGGAACCCTTCATTCTATTATGGATTTACCACCTAGAGCTACCTGTTCCAGAGAAGATGTGAGACTTGCTCTTTTGGATCTAAATTTCTCAAGTGCAGGGCAAAAGCCAGGGGTGGGATTCCAAGATAATAAGGCAATTGAACTATTACCACGTGCCAATGCAAGAGGGATACGGGATACCAACAAAATAATCTAAACTTCAGGGCAGCTGAACTATAGAGAAAAATAGTTCACAGCTGGAGTTCAGGTCAGGCTACAGGAACGGCTTTCACAACTCTGAGACAGAGCTCATGTTGGAGTTCATTATAGCTGATGTTTATAACCTCTTGGCCCTGACTCTTTTGCCCTTGCATACAGCCAGAGTCACTTAGCAGAACTGAAAGGTAATGAAGATTTGTGGAATTATTTTGATTCCAAAGCTATGATAAAAAGGCTATGTAAGAAAGGAGGTGTAAATCATTGCCTGATTTTAGCCATGCTACTCTTCTCCCCAACTATTCTAAGAATTGGATACATTATGCCACGCAAACAAATTCAAGGTAGAGACAGTGTTCCGTAACAGTGCCCTTCACTTTTGAAGATTTCGTGTTTACAAAGTTCAACACTGTAACCCTTTCAGCAACTTCATACTGCAGCTCTGGGCTGTATGTGTGGTATTTTACAAATAACCCAACCAAGGTCACGACATGTGACTTACTAGAGGGCCAGAGCAAGTCAGCAACATAACCTGAGTTAGAAACTGCACCTTCAAATGTCCTATCCACATTCTCAGCTCTGTCCTCGCTTAACTGCTTATAATTTCCCCGAAGATAAGAACAAGGATAATTCATGAAAATAGAAAAATTGCTCATGTTTTCAATTCAATGTACTCTTCAGCATGCAAATCACAGGAGACTTTAGCTAAGGTATGGGGCAGGGAGAGGGTGAAGAATTTGGGTTTGATGCTGCTAAATTTGATTTACCTTAAAAAATCATAATCTACTATAATTACGATAAGGAATCCAGAACTGATGCTCTGCGCAACCCACTACCCCTGCTACACTCATTTTTCTAACTTCAAAGGGAACTGATCCTCTGATTACTGGTAAGCAGCGTTTCTGACGTGTGTTGAGAGCGTGAGTCTTTGTGTCTCTGTGGAACCAATTATCGGCAGACCTGGAAAATTAAAAAGTTGAATTATGTTCTCGTGGATGCATATTCAGATGCTAGGCACTAGTGCAGGGAAGAGAGTTCTAACAATCCTCTCCAGATAAATCCTCATCAAAAAACAGGACTTCAGCAATCTGCTCTTTTCACTTGCTCAGGATTCAGGCTTCAGGTTTGGGTATGGACTGTGTGCAGGGCCTACATTTAGTGATTATTTTGCATATGTTCTCTCAAAAGTTTCACAGATGCCTCACGCAAGCAGTTGGGGTACATTTCCTTTTAGTGGAGACTATCTGTTGTCTGAATTTGCCAAGCCGCTCATGCACAGATAATGGATCTCACATTCAGTTTTGAGTGACATTGATGGGCTTTTGAATCTATGACAAGCAAGACACAATTGTAGCAAAAGTAGACAGATATAATAGCACAGGATTAAGAGAAAGGAAACCACAAGCACCCCAGGTTTTATTATTAATAATAACATTAAATATCATTGCTGATAATGTTATAAATAATAATAGATAATATTTATTGAGCACGTAATAGATGCCTCCATCCAAAAATCAACTCTACCACTTGCTGTTGATTTGACTTTAGAAAGTGTCTGTGTTAGTCTTGTAGGGCTGCCATAACAAAGTACCTAACACTGAGTACTTAAACAACAGAAATGTATTGTCTCACAGCTGTGGGGGCTGGAAGTCTGAAATTAAGGTGTCACAGGGCCATGCTGACTCTGGGGAGTCTAGGGGATAACCTCTCCTCTCCTTTTCTAGCTTCTGGTATTTGCTGGCAGTGCTTGGCATTCCTTGGTTTGTAGATATGCCACTCCTGTCCATTGCCATCTTCTCTTTGTGTGTATTGCTCTCTGTGTCCCAATTTCCCCTTTCTATAGGGACTGCAGTCCTAATGAATTAGACTCCAACAAATGACCTGATATTAACTTGATTACCCCCATAAAGATCCTATTTCCAAATAAGGCTACATTTTGAGATACTAGGAATTAGAACATCAATGTATCTTTTATGTGACACACATTTCAACCCATTAGAGTTACCTAACCTTCCTCCTAACACCACTCCCCCTTTATAAAATGAGGGTGTAAGTGCTGACCTCACAGGGCTGTGGAGAAGCTGGGGCTATGTATGTAGAAGCATTAGCACAGTACCTGGCACATGGCTGGAAGGCATCAAATGTTAGCTACTATTATTATGAAATGGGGATATAGAGCCTTAGAGCTTAATTTATTTTGCTTTGCTCACAGAGAAGCCCATATGGATAACATTTTCCTCCAACTCTAAAGGGCATAATGATTTTTCGTAACAATGTAAGTTGATTTTTACATCTTGTACTTTACAAAGGAACAACATATTTGAATAAAATTTACTTATTTGAATATTGCCACATATTCATACTATGATACAATTGCCTTGAATAAATACCTTACTCCCAGCAAGTAAATAAACCCTAAATGTTAAAAATCTGAACAATTTAAAAAAGGCTAGAAAATGCTCCTTCTATATTACTCCTAAAATAAAAGAAAGAAAGGCGCTAAAATGCGATATTGAATTCCCCCAACCATGCTGATGTAGGTAAACTATATTTCAGATACTGGGAAATAGCCTCATACACTGAGAAGAACATAGCTTTTAGATTCAAGTACATATGGATTCATCTTCCACCTTTACCCCTACAGCTCTGTGACCAATGGGAAGTTATGTAACTATGTCCTGCCTTGGTTTCTCCATCTGTGAAATTAGGAAAATAATACTCCTTCAAAAGCGAGACAGTCTAACCAGCAGAGGATGAATGGATAAACAAAATGTGCTATGTACATATAATGGAATATTATTCAGCCTTAAAAAGGAAGGAAATTCTGACACATGCTATAACATGGATTAACCTTGAGAATATTATGCTAAGTGAAATAAACCAGTCATCAATAGACAGATACTGTATTATTCCACTTATGTGAGGTACCTAGAGTCGTCAAATTCATAGAGGTAGAAAGCATAATGGCTTTTGCCAAGCTCTAGGGGGAGGGTAGAATGAGTAGCTACTATTTACTGGGTAGAGAGTTTTAATTTTGCAAGATGAAAAGAGTTCTTGAGATGCCTGCTCATAATGGTTTCACAACGATGTGAATATCCCTAATGCCACTAAACTGTACACTTTAAAAATGGTTAAGATGGCAAATCTTATGTTATTTATTTTACTATAAATTTTAAAATAAATTTAAAAAATAAATCCTAAAATATTTTTTAAAATGTGAAACAGCTTAAGGAAATCCCCTAATGCAACGCCTAGAATAGAAGCAGGTAGTTATTAGACACATTCCATCTTTAATATTCTCCTTCCTCTCCACCATAAATAGTTGCAAAAATAATTGGAGTGTGCACATAGCCAAGGATTTAATGCCACATAGCCAAACAAATGCCTGATAATTCACTCACCCTTGATTTTGAAGTGAAGCTTATAAGAAGGTGAACCACACTGGATCAGGAGATAAGAAAACCAGTCCATGTGTTGGAATTAACTTGTCCTGTGATTGGCAGCAAGCTTCTTTGGACCTGTTTCCTCATCTGCCAAATAAGGGAGTTGAACTAGATAATCTACATGAAATCCAAGTCCTTAGAGGCTTTTATTACATAAATCAAGTCAAGACATGGTATTTAAGAATGAAGGGTCATAGTTTAGCATGCTAATAGTTCTTCTTCACGCAAAAGAAATTTAAAAAAAGGAGGGGGAAATAAATATCTCTTATCATGATAGCATGATACATTTGCTGTGGAGGGAGGGAACAGATTATAAGGCTGAAAGGAGCAATTAATAGCAAAATGTCACACTATTCTATATCAAATGTTATGTATTTAAAAGAATATGTCAGTTTTGCAAGATGAAAAAGTTCTAGAAATGTATTGCACAATGATGTAGTTAACAACTCTGTACTGTACATTTAAAATGGTAAAGATGGTAAATTTTATATTATGGGTTTTTTGGCCACAACTTAAAAAAGGTAATATGGGCACCTATTTTCTTTCTTTAACATCCTCATTTTTCAAAAACAATACCAGTGGTTTTCAAACTTTTTTTTAAACAGCAAATCCGTTCTTCCAACAAAGTTTCATAAGAAAAATAAAAGTGAAAAAAATGGAGTTGAAAGTGAGGCAAGAGATGGAGGTAACAAATATTCCCAGTCTTAGCCTCTCTCCCTTGTTCCCTGGGCCTTTTCCTGAGTTATGCAAAGACTCCCTAGTGTTCCAGGAGGCGAGTTTGAAAATCAATGCTTTATACTCTATAAAGAAATGTAGGCCAGACACAGTGGCTCATACCTGTAATTCCAGCATTTTGGGAGGCCACGGTGGGCAGATCATGAGGTCAGAAGTTCAAGACTAGTCTGGCCAACATGGCGAAACCCTGTCTGTACAAAAAACACAAAAATTAACCAGGTGTGGTGGCACATGCCTGTAGTCCCAGATACTCAGGAGGCTGAAGTGGGAAGATCGCTTGAGCCCAGGAAGTCAAGGCGGCATTGAGCCAAGATAGCACCACTGCACTCCAGCCTGGGTGACAGAGCAAGACCCTATCTCAAAAAAAAAAAAAAAAAGAAAAAGAAAGAAAAGAAAGAAAAGAAAGAAAGAAATGCAAATGGCCACTCAGAGTGCATTCAACTGGGAATTAATAGTGGTAGAGCTTTATTCATCTGAGCCCCACAATCCATCTAACCATTTACTGTAAATACTGTAAAAGTGGACCTTGGAGGGGATATTTCTGTCTGCTTTCAGGAAGAGATATTATGGATGTACTAGAGGTTAAAAGATGCCTTCAACAACCCCCGAGTTTAGCACATGCTCAATAAAAATGTGTATAAATGACTGAATTCATGAAGGCACCCAAGCTCCAGGAAAGCCATAGCAGGAGAAGTATTTTATTCATCTATCCATTCACTCATTTATTCATTCAAAAACTTTTCTTTATCATCAATTATATTCCAGATTATTGTTAAGCACAGGGGATAAAAACACACATCAGATACAGTCTCTACTCTTCAGGAATTTACTCTCTGGTGCAAGAGACATGCTTCAACAGGTCATTGTAAAGAAATGTGGGAAAGGCAAGAATTATGCACAGAAGGCTATGGCAGTACCAAGCCAGCTGTGAGGGAGCCAGGGAAGACTTCTCAAAGGAGGGATTAAGAGTTAGCTGCCCAGTGATGGGGGAAGGTCATGGAAGGTGTAAACAAAATAATGAGTATGTGTGGGAAGCGGCTTGGTGTGCTGGGAAGCACACAACACAGAGAGGGAATGGGAGACCTGAAGCCACAGGCAGGGCTGTGGAGAGTTTCGCATGTGAATAGGGCCTGTCTGTATTTTTCTCCCTTGGTTTGCCTGGCTCCTTTCATCACATCCTAGGGAACTTCCACCTGACACTCCCACAGAGCTCTGAGTCCTATAATCAGTAGTTTACTCCCACTCCATGGAGAAAAAGGAAAGAACGCTAAGAGGAAGAAGGAAGGGGCATTTCACCTCCTTAATGGAAGCCACCATAAAAAGTCAGATCAGGCCGGGTACGGTGGCTCACACCTATAATCCCGACGCTTTGGGAGGCTGAGGCAGGCAGATCACCTGAGGTTAGGAGTTCAAGACCAACCTGGGAAACATGGTGAGACCCTGTCTCTACTAAAAATACAAAAATTAGATAGGTGTGTTGCTGTGTGCCTATAGTCCCAGCTACTATGGAGGCTGAGGCAGGAGAATTGCTGGAACCTGGGAGGCAGAGGTTGCAGTGAGCCAAGATAATGCCACTGCACTCCAGCCTGGGCAACAGAGCGAAACTCCATCTCAAAAAAAAAAAAAAAAGTCAGATCACAACATTTACCCGTAAAAGAAAACAACAATATTGCTTTATGAGTCCTTGATGGATTTCTGAGTGGCAGAAACATTTGACCTGAAGGTGCTGTGTGGAAAGGGCCCACTGATAACTCCTGCTCCACCAACTCCCTGGGACCAAGCTATCTACAGGTGCTGGGTGTTCATGGCTGACTTGCCCAGCATCAGGCAGGCCTGGTCCCTCAGCCTCAGGTCAAGGCCCTCAGATACTTTGAGCTCAAGACTTCTCCTCCTTAGGACACTCTACTTTCCAGCTTTATTTAATGAAAACATTCTCTTCTGATTCAGTAGCATTAGAAAACCCAGATTTCATTTCTCTTCACACATTCTGATTTACACCTGAATCATTCCCCTACTGGGAGTCTCTTTGGAGTTTGAATCAAAATGCTGACCATAATGGAGAGACTTCTCTATCATATACGAACATCCACTAGATAAACATCAAACAAACATAGATATGAAAATGCTGACATGGGGGAAATGGGAATGAAAATCTGTTAGCAAAGACCTCAGAAGTCCCTATACTGTTTCTAAGCAGATAGAGATACAGATAAACATCCCAAATTTTAGGGTTTTAATCTTTTAGTTGATAAAAATCAAAGCAGTGGCTGATTCCATGTGGTCCAGACCACTGTTCTCATCTAAGGCAAACTCAGAAACCCAACAGCCCCACTGAGTAGATTCAGACCACAGGTTCCTGGGAGAAGATGGATTTCAGAAACAGCAAAAATCAAAAGCAAATATTCTTTTGAAGCTTACAAAATCACTGTTTTAGAATCTGAATTATATTGGCAACCAGAGAGAATCAAGCATTTTTCTTCATTGCCCAAAATACTAACATTTCCCTTCTAGAAACTGATTCTCAATTTCTATTTATTACAAAAGGAAGAAAAACATGTTGAAGTCGTACATTCTCCTATTTTTTTTCCTTTTCCATTGTCCTGAATAGCAAAGTACTGTATTGCTCAGAACATGATTTTGCATATGCTATCAGATAAATCTGAAACATTTTTGTGGCTAAATTTAGATGTTTGTATAACATACTGGGGGGATATCACTTAAGTGATTTTGGCACCAATACTCAAAAAATATTTTTCTACACTTACAGTAAAACTACAACAAATGTGTTTAATATTTGGTAAAAACAGGAAGACATGGTCAAAATTTGAAAATCAAAAAGTCTTAAATTAAAAAAGATAAGATGATGGATCCACACTCCCATGAACTAGTACAACAATTATTTTTTAAAATATACATATACTGTTTTCAGAGCAGTTTTAGGTTCACTATGAAATTAAGCAGAAAATATAGAATTTCCATATAACCATCCCACCCCACGCACAGCTTCCCTGATCAAGATCCCTCACCAGATGGCATATTTGTTACAACCAATTCACCTACATTGATACATCCTTAGCACCCACAGTGCATAGTTGAATTAGGGTTCATTACAGCCTATGGGTCTTGACAAATGTGTAATGTCATGTAGCCACTATTATAATATCATACAGAATAATGTCATTGTCCTAAAAATCTCCGGTGCTCAACTTGTTAGTCCTTCCTTCTCCCCAGTTCTGGACAACCATGGATCTTTTTCCTGTCTCCATAATTTTGACTTTTAGAGAATGTCATACAGTTGGAATCATGCAGTATATGGCCTTTTGAGATGGGCTTCTTTCACTTAATAACATGCATTTAATATTCTTCCATAATTTTTCACTGTCTAGATATACCACAGTTTATTTATCCATTCACCTACTAAAGAAGAGCTTGGTTGCCTTCAATTTCAACAATTTGCTTTTAAACTTAATTATTTAAAGAGTGGCTACCTCAGAATAATTACTGTCTTTATTTTCTTATTCAATTTTAAAGGTGACCGAGACAACTCTTAAGGAATGCATGAATTCCCCTTAGCAACAACCCCAACAGACTGTCAGACTGACTTTGCTTGCTTCTTCCTCTAATGATAACTCATTATTTGCATAAGGCAACCCATTTCATTACAAGATATTTCTATTTATTATTAAACAATTCGTCCTAATGGTGGGTTTTTTCCTACACCTTTCAAGATAAATCCAGTTCCTTTCTATGTGTTTACAAATGTATCTTTTTACATGAAAATCTCAGTATTTTTCTTTGTTTTTAACTTTTAGTTTCAGAGGCTTATGTGCAGGATGTGCAGGCTTATTACTTGGTAAACTTGTATCATGGGGGTGTGTTGTACAGATTATTTCATCACCCAGGTGTTAAGCCTAGTATCCATTAGTTATTTTTCCTGATCCTCTCCCTCCTCCCACCTTCTACCCTCCATAGGCCCCAGTGTGTGTTGTTTTCCTCTGTGTGTCCAAGCATTCTGTTAAAAGAAAAACTTCAGCCGAATTAAATTGAAAGGAGTTTAATTGAGCAACAAACGATTCACAACAGGGCAGCTCCCAGAATCACAGCAGATTCAGAGAGACTCCAGGGATGCCTCGTGGTCAGAACAAATTTATAAACCAAAAAAAAAAAAAAAGGGAAGTGACGTACAGAAATCGGAAGTGAGGTACAGAAGCAGCTGGATTGGTTACAGGTTGGCGTTAGCCTTATTTTAACACAGTTTGACACTCAGCAGTGTATGAGTGGTTGAAGTATGGCTGCTGGGATTGTCTGAAACTCAGCTATTGTTATAGGTGCATACTCCTAAGTTAGATTTTCAGTCTTGACTACCTATTACGTTAGGTTACAGTTCGTTCACAAGGACTCAAATATAGAAATATAGAGTCCTTCTCAGGCCATATTTAGTTCATTTTAACAATTCTCATCATTTAGCTGCCACATATAAGTGAGAACATGTGGTATTTTGTTGTCTTTACCTGTATTAGTTTGCTAAGGATAATGACTTCGAGCTTCATCCATGAGAAAAATCTTAGTGTTTTTCTATTGTTGAAAGAAAAAAAAGTAACAATTATTGCTTTATTGGTTTTTCAAGCACTTTTAAACTTTATCCTCTTAAAATATTTACAATAAGCAGAGACTTTCAGATGCCCAGCGCGACCCCTCCCAGAACCACCATCCCATCTGACCAAGCTTTCTTTCCTCCAGGACTAGCATTGCTAATTCCTTGAAGTTTGCTCTCAAAACATCTTTTTGGGTCTCCCACATCATTCTGGGCATCCTCCTTTAAACACAGTTCTTTTTCTCTACATTCTTACTCCAGAATTGGGCACAAGTTTCCATGAGTAGTCAGCTGAATGCAGAGTAGAAGGAAACAGTGATCTTTCACGTGGAGTGAGTATACACGTTTCCACGACTGCAGTTGGAGACTGCATCAGCTTTCCTGCCTCGCCACTCTGAGACCACATGAAACCTGCAGTTCATTCAAACTCACTCCTTCCCCATCTGCTCTCCTCTGCCCCCACACTTCATCACATTTTCCCCCTTAAATTTCATCCTATTGCATTTGGCCCATTGTAATTAATCTGTCAAAGTAATTTTGGAGGGTATATCTGTGATCTAAAATGCTAGATCCCTCAACCTATTCTGCATTTATGGTTTTGATCAATTGCATTTAATTCACTAATTCATTCATTCAACTAACATATATTGTCAATTATGGTATCAGACTCTGGGCGAGGCTCTAGGGATAAATAGTGAGCATTGGTCCCTGCTCTTAGGAAATATACAGTCTAGTCAAAATTGCAGGTTATAATTGATCAGAATAATGAATGTGTAGCTACAAACTCTCTGAAATTAAAAGTACAATTTTATTAGTGATTATAGCCAAGTATTCTAAGGTAGATAGAGGCAGGAGAGTGGTAAGGAAAGGCTTCCCTACAGAAATGATGATTGAGCAGAGACCTCAAAGACAGAGAAGTTAACTAGCTAAAGGGGCGAATGGGGGAGTGGAGGGGAGCAGTCCAGCCAGAGGAAAAGCCCTGGAGAAAGGGCCGTGGAGGAGAAGGAGCATAGCATAGTTCAGGGACCTGAAGCAAGCCCAGGGTGTCTGGAATGCAGGGCAGTGGTCACGGAAGGAATCCCGCAAGGTGATGCCATAGACACAGACAAGGCCAGACCACGTAAGGGCTTTGTAGGGAGGGTTAATAGATTAATGATTTGGCTGCACTCACCCCATGAAGAGTCTCTCTGAAGCAGAATCCTTTATTATAAATTTAATCTTCATTTCCCCACATTTTCAGAGCCCTCCCCCGCTTTATCACTCAAGTCCAAATCCTCTAGCTTGCCACATAAGGCCCTCAAACGTTGATTTGCCTTTTCAAGTATGATGTGAGCCCCTTGTTCCCAAAGAAGGGACCAATCAAGTGGGGTATTTTCCCACCTCCCTGTCTTCACCTGGAATGTGCTACTGCTCTGCTCTATCCTCAACTATGGTCCATAAATTGAATACATGGTCAGATGCAAGACCACGTAGCATCTCCTCTAATAAGGGCCCTGTCTTCTCAGAGTGAGACTGTAACTTCCCAGGGGGCAGGTCACATTTTTGTTATTTCTTTTGGATGCTACCTGGCTTCTGTGATTTTTACGCCCAATACATAGCTGATTCCTGTTCATAGATTGTATAAGTAGCCCCGCCCCCAGTAATAGCTCCCTACTGATTAAGAGTACTGCTTTTGCACAGCAGCATGTCCTATGTAGTAGGCACAGCAGTAATGCCCGATATTATGATTATGATTATTTTAAACAAATTTTAAAAATTTTTTGTAATTTCCCTGGAATAGATGCTGTGGGAACTTCTGCATTAGGAGTCTTTGCACAACAGAGGAGACAAATTAGGGCATGGATACTTCCTCTTCCCTAATGTTTAGGTAGTATTTTTCAAAATGTGCTTCTCACTAGTTCTGGGTGATAGAAACAGAAGCTACCTGAAAAGGAGTGCCTAGGCCACATATGTTTGGGAATATCAAGTTATGTATGAATTATGTATGACTTCAATCTACAGAACTCAGAGCATTTACCTACTGGTGAGTATTTTGGTTGCCCAAGAGAGAAACACTATGTTTATTCATTCATTCATTCGACAAACATGAAGAATCTGCCATATGCCAGGTAATATGTGAGGTGTTAACAAAGGTATATTGGCAAATGTTTTAAAACCAGCTCTCTGAGAAAAATAAACTAAGTAAAAAAACTAATTTGTAGTGTTTGCCAATTTCTGGGTGTAACTATTCCCACATGGCTGATTACAAGCTATCAATATGACATCACTGAACTCTGAGTAGGGAAGAAATGCACACAACCAGCACTCACCAGCCAGTACAAGCTGGTTCCAGCACAACATAGGTGATAATCACTAATGAATCAACAATGAGCAAAACAGCTATGCTCTCTGGCTTTGTAAATATCCAGTCTAGTGAGGGAGCAAAAAAAAATAAATAAGTGAATAAACCTCATGAGTTAATGTACAATGAGGCTGAATTGTGCAGAGGATGGCTAAGGGGAAAATTACCGAGCCCTCTGAGACAGCCAACCACCAGAAACTAGAGAGATGATCACGTGAGTCCTCCCACAAAAAATTGAGAAGTAAATTATCGGAAGGAACCTGTCAGGGAAGCAAGGAAGAGAAAAGCATTTTAGATGAAAAGAACAGCACACGCAAAACTTTAAGCCTGAAAAGGCTCATTGAAGGACTCATTTAAAGGACTAAAAAGGCCATTTTGCCTGGACTGGAGTGGGTAGCGGGAGAGAATAAGAGATGAATTTGGAAAGGCAGGCACAAGCTACATGTATGGCCTTGGAGCCCCTAGTAGGGAGTTTGGATTTTAAAATGCAAAAGCAAGCACTTGAAGGTCATTTTGGTTTAGTTTTAGAAGGAAGTGAACTCTCCTTAGCAGTTTTACAAGTTCACTCTGACTGGGTGTGGAGGATGGCCTGGGGCATTTTCTACTGTGTTTTGACTGTAATCCCTGCTTTCTCCAAGGATCTTTCTCCAGAGTGTCCCTCACAGTGCATTTTGGAAAATGTTAAATCAGGAGTTATAAAGAGGCTTGTAACGAGTTAATGTATAGGTTGGTACAAAAGTAAATGAAGTTTTTGCCATTAAAAGTAATGACAAAAGCCACAATTACCTTTGCACCAACCTAATATTATTTCTCAATCTCTCACATAGTAAGAAACAAACACTTAAGTGTGATTCATATGGGTTTTTTTCTTTGCTGTTTCCTACGAAACCAACCTAGGCTTTCCCAACAGGCTTAGTAAAATCGCTGCCATTCATACAAGTGATAAAAGTGAAATCGCTTTTTAAAAAATCCAGTGAAAGACCTAAAGGCACTATGAAATCCAAGTCAGGTGACACTGGCTATTGATAATTAGGCCCCAAACCTGGCTGGTTTGAAGAACAGCACTGCACAATAGAACTTTCCATCATCGTAGAACTTTCTGCTTTCTGTATCTGCCCTACCCAATATGGTTGCCATTAGCCACATGTGACAACTGACCACTTGAAATGTGGTAATGGGACTGAGGCATTGAATTTACATTTTATGCAACTTGAATTCATTTAAATTAAATTTAAAGAGCCACATATGACTTAACCTGACATAATGGGTGTCACAGTTCTAGAGGATATTAATGGCAAAACAAAAAGTGGTGACTTCCCTCTTTTTACATCTGAATGAAACCCCTGCTCCCAAATGAACCTAGTCCTATAGGAGAGAGGTAATACATTGAAAGCATTTTAAAGGTCACTCAGCAATTTAGTCTCCTGATGCTATTTTCTGCCCATTCCCAGCCACCCTCCCACCCCCGCATTCAAAGCCGTATTACACAGAAGAGCTTGTTAATGTCTATAAAGAATAGATTGGCATTATTTATTACTCATGCTTCTATACACATTTTCTCCTAAAAATATCACCACATTTTAGACATAAAGTCTTCCTCTTTTATGGAAGAAAAAAGTTAGAAGGCCACAGAAAACAAAATAGTCTTGTGAGTTTGTACACAAGTTTGTTTTGTCAATATGTAGCTGCAATCAACTGACACAGCAACTATTGCCTAACCCTCCTATTTCTCATGTCACCACTCAGAGTTCCTTTAAATTCGCTTTGAGCTCCCCAGGCTCTTTCAAATTACATCATACCAAGTGGAGGGATGGGGAAAATGGTCAGGAATATATGGTCCATTAGAAATTCCCTGCTGACCTTCTATTGCAAGTTGTTTCTCAAACTATTCTGCTATTTTACAAGATAAATCTTCCTTATTGATTTCAGTCTTTAACACTCTAATCATGAAGAAGTGAGCTTGTAAATGGTCCAAGGCACAGGGTTGCAATTTGCTGGGTTCAGATGACGCTGTCCCATCGTTTTCCAGGTAGGCTTGCATTTCTCTCTTCAGTCCTTTATTTTTAACCTTTTCTGTTTCCTTCCTTTCCTCACCTGTCCAGGAAATGTTTCCTGAGTGCTTACTATGTGTCTGGTACTATGGCAGATGGGTCTCCACACTCATAGAGCAATGGAATGCTACCAGACACACGACAGCCTGCTAGGCAGCCCGAGAAGGTCTATAAACAGAAATGTTTGGGAAACAGATCAAAGTATTTGTCTCCAAGAAGAAAGAGGAAATGAAGAGATGGGCTTAGAGAACAAACACACTGGGCTTGAATTTCATCCAGAAATTTTGCCTTTGTAAAGGAAAAGGAAAATGTTTCCCAGAATCATCTTCAAGAACCACTGAAAAGATTGTTTGAAAATTATTGAAAATCAAAGCAAATCTCAGCCCATCATTGAATAAAGAAGTTGCCTCTCTCTGAATAGAATAAATAAAAATCTCTGTGTTTCAGGAAGCTGATTGTTTAAAATTGATTTGTAGGCCATTAAAGTTTCCCCATATTGCCGACCGGATAGTCTGAAATCCTTAGCCAGGCATTTAAAGCTCTCCAACATTAATCTCCATCTTACTCATACAATTTCACATCTTTCTGCCCCTCTCAGGAACCTTCTGTTACAGTCAGGTGGGTCTATTGACTATGTCCTAGATGTTAGGGTGTTCTTTGTCTCTGTCCATTTATTTTCTTTTCAAATTCTTAACAATTCCTTAAAGCCTAAGTTATATATATCTTAGCCTGAGCTCTAATATATATCTTTGCCTAAACTCCCTAACTCTTTTGTTTGTTGGTTGGTTGGTTTGTTTGGTATGAGACGGAGTCTCGCTCTGTCACTCAGGCTTGAGTGTAGTGGCGTGATCTCGGCTCACTGCAAGCTCTGCCTCCCAGGTTCACGCCATTCTCCTGCCTCAGCAGGAGGCACCACCATGCCCAGCTAATTTTTTGTATTTTTAGTAGAGACTGGGTTTCACCGTGCTAGCCAGGATGGTCTCGATCTCCTGACCTCATGATCTGCCCGCCTCGGCCTCCCAAAGTGCTGGGATTACGGAGTGAGCCGCTGCGCCTGGCCTGTTTTGTGTGTGTGTGTGTGTGTGTGTGTGTGTGTGTGTGTGTGTGTGTGT
>NC_045435.1:57316190-57333393 GCF_002776525.5 Piliocolobus tephrosceles | reverse complement strand
TGTGTGTGTGTGTGTGTGTGTGTGTGTGTGTGTGTGTGTGTGTGTGTTTGGAGATGAAGTCTAGCTCTATCACCAGGCTGGAGTGCAGTAGTGCCATCTTGGCCTACTGCAACTTTCGCCTCCCGGGTTCAAGCGATTCTCGTGCCTCAGCCTCCCAAGTAGCTGAGATTAAAGGCACCCGCCACCACACCCAACTATTTTTTGTATTTTTAGTAGAGACAGGGTTTCACCATGTTGGTCAGGATGGTCGTGATCTCCTGACCTCGTGATCCGTCCACCTTGGCCTCCCAAAGTGTTGGTATTACAGGCGTGAGCCACCACGCAGCCAATTCCCTAACTTCTAGGGCATGCTCTTTTTCTCCTCTGAACTTGTAAGGCCCCTCTTGAAAATGATTTTTTTTTTTGCAATGACAATTTATCATTTAGGAGTTAGCATATAATAGGTATGTCTAAGTCATAAGAGCAACGTATCTTATACTTTTTACTAGTAAAACATTTGTGCATACATATACAGTATATAAAGCATTTTGACAAATCTTATCTCATTAAATTTGATCCCTATTACTTAGGTAGGTATTTTCTTTACCTGTGGACAGAGGGGAAGAAAGACAGGTTCAGAAAAGGGAACCAATTAACTTGGGATTGCACAGCTAATCAGACAGAGCTAAGTTTTAAATGAGGACTTTTGACTCCAAAACTAGTGCTCTTTCACCATAACAGTAAAGAGTCTTCAAATACAGGACCCTTGATACAAACACCTCTAACCACATCATAGCTTTACCACATCGTAGGTATTTAGTGGGTAGTACTGAAAGATGAAGTGACTGCTGGTTAATGATTAAAATGAGGCCTCCTTCAAAATTAGCTTAATCGGTAATGCAAAAGAACTGAGGATGAGGATTCATCTTTTATAGTGCCATGGACAGTAATTTTTGGATTTAAAAAACAGCTACAAAAAAAATTGTCTGTGCTTGTGGCCAAGGTTGCTCAAGATACATCTGAGTTTCCTAACCTATGGGTCTGGTTTTTTTCCTACTGGTTTCCAGCCACACAATCCAACCCTTAATGGTATAACAGTTCCTCCATAAATGGAGACAGATCAGAATAGACTATTAATACCCAAGCAGATGCAGAAACCACCCAGATGGATAATTTCAATGTTAATACAAAAATATTTAAAAGAGCTACAGAATGTCACATAGAGGATTAGCAATACAAAAGAGACAGAACGCATTTATTTTTGGAAAAGTAATTTTTTTTCTGTGTATCACTAGTACATTTTAAATAGAGCTTCTACAGGTTACACACAAATTCTACTTTCTGAGAAAGAGGTATTTTGCATGGTAGGTAAGTGTGCTGCTGGGTTATATATGCTTAACCATATTAGCTTCCATTTGCCAAATGTATCCTCTACTACGCATTGTGAGAGTTCTTTTCTGCTCCTCACAACAACCCTGCAAGCTGCGTGTTATTAGAATCATTCCACCGAGGAGGAAGAAACCCCCAAAGTGACTACAGATTGCTGGAATATGAGACTACATAAGAATTGTAATAGAGATTATACTATTACAGCTTGGTTGCGGGAAAACTTTTTTTAGTATGGAGAAAATTAATTAGAAAATCACATTTAAAGGAGAATTGAGTAATATAATAGTTAAGTTGGAAAAATCAAAATGAACTCAATTTACCTAAAAGGAAATTTTTTTTCAGTTTTTTCTTTTTTTCTCTAAAATTGACCCAACAATGTCAGCAGCACTTTTACCTCATCAACTCTTTATGTGGATCTCTAGGGTCCAGATATCAGTTTCCAATAAGTTTCTCCTGTAAAGAAACCTAGGATTCTTAGAGGGTGACTGATCCCCTGACTTGAAACTGAGTAGTATCAGGACATTCTGGAACAACCAAATTTGCTTTAAAAAAAAAAATGGTGCTCTTGAGAACATAGGGAAAAACAGTCAGCTTAAAGAAGCTTATACTGACCAATTTCAGGTAATTTGAGGATCAAAAAAGAGAAAAATAATTATGGCTAAATGGAACCGGTTTGAGTCTGTAAAAGACCATGATTCTATTCTGAAAACAAATGGAGAAAGTTAACACAAAGTGATCTAAGCAGTCATTCTATTGCAAAAAGAAGAGTGACTATAAATATGTATGTATTCTTTTCAATTGGTTATAATAATTAGAAGAGAGATTACATATAAGTGTATTGTTCCTTCTATTTATTCTCCTGTACATCTGTTCATACATTGTAGATATATACCTTCTGTCTAAGTAGAGAAAGGCAGATAAAGGAATTATGAGTCACCCAAGTAGTTCCAAGGAACTTCGGAATGAAACTCCAAGTTAGGAAGGATTCATTACGGGTAGTAATCAGGTAGCATGAAGATGCAGTGTGTGGGCACATTAAATGACCAAACAGAAAGAGGGTTCAACAATACATTTTGAAATGATTGGTGAACCAAATGTCCTCGGAGAGCTAGATGCCCTACTGAGTATAATAAAATACTAAGTAGTATTTATTAATGCTAATAAATAGATAAGTTTTAAACAATGCATTTAGGACAGGGCAATTAATAGTCATTGACAAGGCAGTGAAAATATGGTTCTGGCCTTGCAAAACTTAAGAGTGCTTCATTCTGATAAAAGATAAAAGAAACACAACTTGCAAGTGTATAAACCTGTGGGAAGACATAAGATTAAATTATTTCACATGTATAACAAATAGAGTAGAGCTTTATAAGGAACCTATTTAAACCATCAGTTTTTTTTCAGTGTTTTTGAATCACTTGGGGATGAGTAATTCTACATAGATGAGAAATCAGCTGGCTGTTAATCCAGATCTTACGTTGGTTAATATGAGAAAGTATTGGGTGTTTGTTTTTTGAATCAGTGAAAACCTTTGTAATCCTGGGATGGCATCAACATAAATTCTGGTATAATTTTCAAGTTAAATTAAAACAAATATTTTTATAACCCTATAAAGGTATTTAAAAACATATATAGGAATAATCAAGAAATAAATCAGAGCACAGATAATTTTGAATAGTGTAAGTATAATTATAGGAATAAGTTTAGTAAACATTATAGTTATTTTGTCTACTTTAAGGTATTTATAGTGTTCAAAATTTTAGTCACATTAAAATTCTAATTTTAATTTATATATTCTAGGAGAATGCAATGAATTCCATTTGTAGTAACTTTTAAATGTTCCATTTGACATTTCAAATTCTGTTTATTAGATCTGTACATTTTCATGGGATAAATTGAGCATCTTATAAAATATAGATAAACATTTTTATTCCTCTTTATTAAATAAACCCCCAGGAAATTAAGGCATCTCAGCAGAAGCAATTCCAGAGGGGGTAAATAATTTACCCTAGGTCATACTGTTAGTGAGTAGCAGATCTAGGACTCACACCCAGATCCATGAACTTAAAACCCGTGTTTCTATCTTCTGTACCCCAACTCTTTGCAGACATTTTTTGAAGTAGCTTTCTCACATTACTTAGGACACTGTTTTCTTTTTTCGTTTAGCAGTACGTGTTTTAGGATTGTACAGACATAGCTGTCTGTACAGGTTCCCATAGGCTGCATTCAGCCATTAGAACTGTTGGTTTGGACCACATAATTTTTTATTAAAAAAGAATTAACTAATTGATTAACATTTTTAAATTGGAGGATTGCCCATAGAAAGGTAGATGTCTAGCTTCTCTTGAAAAACTGGAAGATTTGGTAATATTGGGCCCTCACTGGCAAAAATCAACAGAACTGAGTGGGGGCTGCCCCTGGAATAGGACACTTGTCTCCAGTTTGCCACTGTCCCCACCCAGCCAGTTCACTAGTTTATGTCTGGCCCCTATGTGCATGAAACATGCTGTTTCTACTGCAAACTGATATACTGAAACCAATTGCTCAAAGATCCTCAAGTTACTGCATGCTTGTAGAAACCATCGTCAAAGGGGAATTTAGATGTTGCAAGGCACAATGAAGAGACAGAATCTATTTCAAGTCCTTGAGAACCATGTTTCTTGAGTTCTAAGCTGCTGTTAAAAGAAAAACTTCAGCCAAATTAAATTTAAAGGAGTTCGGTTGAGTAAAGAATGGTCCATCAATAGGGAAGCCTCCGGAGTCAGAGTAGGCCCAGGCTCCTGTGCATCTGTGTGGTGGAAGAAGATTATGGATGAAAAGGGAAAGCGATGTACAGAAAATGGAAGCAAGGCACAGAAATAGCCATATTGGTTACAGCTCAGTGTTTCCCTTATTTAAACACAGTTTGAACTGTTAGTCACCTTTGATTGGCCAAAATTCAGTGATTGGTACAACAGTAGACTACAGTTTGTTTACAATTCCATTAGGTTATAGTTCACAATGTACAGAGAAACCTTTAGGCTGAACTTAAACTATGTAAGGAGGCAGATTTAAAATGTGCAGACTCTATAGTCTCTAGAATGGTCATGTAACCTTCCTTCCTGAAGGTCCTGGCAGACACAAGGTCTCCTCATACCTGTTTGTTGAATACATCCATCCACTCACCAAATGGGTTTGAGCATCCACTCTGTTTCAGGCCCTGTGGAATACGCACTGGATACACAGCAGTACACCAAATAGATAGGGTACCTTTCATCTCCTATCAGCCCCTAAGTGGATAATCATACCAATAATGTCTTAAAACTGTGATAAAGAAAAAAGTACAAGATGCCATGAAAGTGTATACCACAGGCTGCTTATCTTAACTTAGGGACTCAAAGCAGTTTTCCATGGGGATGTGACATTAATTAATTAGGACCCACAGGACACCGACCATCCCTTTCCAAATCCTAGTCTGCATCATTGTCTGTTCACTTGCCGACTGAACTAATAACAACAGTTAACATAAACTGAGGACTTAGTATGTGCTCAGCTTTGTGGGAAGTGCTTTACACAAATCAGTAATTTAAACTTCATACTGAATCTATGTTAAGGCCAGTGTTATTATTTTTCCAGTTTTGTAGATGAGGAAGTAAGTGGAGGCATAGCAGGATTAAGTACTTGCCCAAAGCTGGAAAACTAAAGTCAAAAATCAAATCCAGATCTGCCCTCCTTGACATGCCATGCCCTTAACACTTGACTTTCTTGTAAAAGAGCCATTCCTTTTCTAAAGACGTCAATCTAACTGGTAAATAGCTGCATAGTAAACACACACACACACACACACATGCACGCACACCAGGGCAGCTTTTCCCAAAAGAATAAATGTCAAAATATCTTAACCCACTTTTCTCGTAACGAGTTGATCCAGCAATAACAAGAATATTCCTCAGGTGATGCCTTTTTATTGAGAACAAATATGAGTTACAAGACACGATACAGTATCCAACCTCAGAAAGCAATTTTCAATGAAGATTGAGTATCTCCATTTTATGCTGCAAAATAATGAACACATGGACACCCCAGAATGCTTATCCAACATAGCTTGCCACGTTAGCATTTAAAATAGGCAAACATGTGCTGGGAGATATAAAGAAATGTAACTATACAGATGATTTCTTCCCTGTTTAGCTCAACATTGATCATTCGCTGTTAAGTAAACACTTTAACTTAAAAGGAGTCATTGAGAATTTGGATATTTCTCAACGAGTCACACAGCAAAAGCTTACAATGGGGAGATGAGAAAAGGCAATAGAATGTCTAGTCTTGCTGAAAGGCTGAGAAAATCCTTTCAGAATAAGTCATCTACTCCCAGCTACTCAGAAGGCTGAGGCAGGAGAATGGCGTGAATCCGAGCGGTGGAGCTTGCAGTGAGCCGAGATCGTGCCACTGCACTCCAGTCTGGGCGACAGAGCAAGACTCTGTCTCAAAAAAAAAAAAAAACAAAAAGGAATAAGCCGTCTACACATGCAGGGAAGAACACTTGATATGCATTGGCTTTGTGAAATACAGGAATTTTCCCCCTTTATGCAAGTAAAATAAGAGAAAATATTTCCCCCCTTATCCAAGTGCAAGAAAAATCATTTCCATTAACATTAGGAACATAAAAAGATTTTCTTCCTAGCTTGCTCTCCAGCATCAAGATCTCATGGACTTTCTTAACCCTTCGACACTCACACCATTGTAAATAGTGCTTCCTGGGAAGGTTTGTAATGCAGCCTGAATCCCAATCCTTAAACACCCTGCTGTGCAGAGGGAATAACCAAAGTCAGAAAACCCTAGAACTATTTTTCCTCTCTCCTTCAAAGCCACCAAAACGTGGTAGAAGCATGAGTTTCTTCTCCTCTACCTTTTGGACTTGGGAAATCTGGACCTATTGACATGAGATAACATGTACACATTCTGCCTAAATATAATGAACGTTTCAAAGGTTTCACAGAAAGCTCAAGCAATGCAATAGAATGGATCTTTTATGTTTTTAGGTTTTTTTGTTTTTGTTTTTGCACATTGAGAGGGTAGGGGAGGAAGAAGAGTTTTTCAAGTTCTGTGATGTTGCATGATAAATTACAGCAATGTTTCTGAAGTGTATTTAATTACAAATTGACTTGAGTTTTCAAAAGGACAGGGCTTACATATAGATATGTCCTGAATATAAAACATTACTGTACTAATGATATATTAAATTGTTTTATAAAACAAAAACCCTGCTTCTAGAGTAAATAAAAAAGTATCCACAGCTCATCACATATGCTATGTGAAAGAGAGAGGTTCTTGGCTAAATTTCAAATGCCTGTGAGCACAAGAAAATGGAACCATCTAACTAAGTCTTGTGTTTTCCTTCACTCATCCCACAAATACTTAGCAAGGGTTTATTATGGACGACACTCTTCTAGGTACTGAGGATACAACAGTGAATGAAATAAAGTCTCCTTCTCCAGGGACAGAGGTTCTATTTGGGGAAACATGATGAAAAGCAAATCAATGTGCAATAAAATGTCAAGGAGGGATAACAGTCTCTGCAGATGAGTTTTGCAGCAAAAGAGGACAGGATGGAAGGTGGCTGGGAAGGATAATTGAAGGAAGGTCATATGAAATGGTTTGCCAATGTCATACCTCCTATCAAGAGGGTGGTGAAATCCAGAAAGTATCTTGAGTTAGAAGGCCAGGAGATATGAGCCCTCACTATACCCTTCTCACCAAGGGCTCATTTTTGTTAGGGACACTTATATTCAAGATCGTAGACAAGCCCAGAAAAGCAAGAAGACTTGAGATATTAAAAAATTGGAAAGAGACCTCTCAATACTATTTGTTTGAAGTCCCTGTCTTTTGCTTTATTGTGAAGCAGGAAAGAACAAGGGCATTGGAAGCAGAAAGACCTAAGTTCAAATTCTAGTTCAACTTCTTGTCTGTGTGACCTCTGGTAAGGTGCTTTATTACCTTTCTCACTTCAAGTCATTATATTCATCCATCAACTAGAAATCTATAACGGCCTCAGAAATTTCCATGAAGGTTAAGTTTGATCATGCATGCAAAATTAGCTCAATGCTTGGCACATGGTAAACACTCAATAAATGGGATATGGCATTATTGTAGGAGATCACAAATAACACAATGCTGATACCTTTAAAACAAAGCCAACAAGCCTTTTACTTTCTCAAGATGCCCTTTCTCTTTTCCAGGTGAAAGAACCTGATTATTGTAAATTACTCTCTTTAGGCTAAATGGTACCTGTCACGTTATAGATTGGTCCACTAAATATTTTCATTTTTAAAATAATAGAAGTAATTTGCAGCTATTCAAATAAGCTGAAGGGGAAAAAATCTACTGAAAACTAATGCAAGTCATTCAATGACTGGGTACAAATGATTTACAATTGCAGGGGCCAGGTTTTCCCAGGTTTGGACTCACAAGAAGACACTGGTCAGAAAGAGAGAGGAGCCATGGGTACTGAGTGGGTGTGTTTATGTGCATTCGATTGATTGTATTCTAAATAAAAATATTAAAATAAACTTTAACTTTGACTACTTCATGGATTATTATTACACAGAACTCTCTGCTAAAGCCGGCAGAGAGATTTAAGTGCTGACTTGAAATATATTTCTGGGTATATTTATATACCCTACTCAGAAACAAAAAGGAAAGAAATATTTTTAAAGCTTTGCAAGAAAACAACGTGCAGCAAAGAGGAGATTAGCCATCTGGTGACCACAGGCTCAGCCAGGGGAAAGCGTATGTCAGGAATGTAGACAGTATGCAACGGACAGACATGGTGCTATTTGGAATAGAAGGAGTTCCCAAGAAGGATCTCTTACATTTGATCCATGAAGCAACAGGTGTTCTTGGAAATAGGATCCTAGGTTTGGCTCAGACCACAACCTCTGTCAAAATGAGAACAAAGGATTGGAAAAATCACCAACACACTGACAATTCCCATTAACCTCTGGCATAGAATGACACGCTCTTATCTGCCCACAACTGCTGCCCAGTCTGCAGCCTGCATCTTGTCTCCATTTAAAGGCTGGGGAATTACCCTAGCATCTGAAAATTCACCAAGAGCAAATATTGCTGCAACCTGCACCTCTTTGGTGACTAAGACCCCCCTGAGGCTCAGAGGGAAGGGTTGCAGATACATCTTGATGAGCACACATCATGTTGCCTGGGCTTTTCAATTCAGGCAGTAATTGTCTCTCTTTGTTTGGAAAATGCACAGGGATTGAATATCCATCAGGTTAAGGCAGTAGATAGGGGAAAGAGGAGGAAGGAATAGGGCAGAAGTTGTTGCCACACACCTGTGGCCATGCTACTTTCTCAGCTAAAAATGTGGGGGTATGTAGTACAGCAATGACATCCTGGAAGAGGTTTCTAAAGAAGGAAAGGCTAATACAGGACACTGCCCAACCCAAGGGTTGTCCATCCCAAATTGGTGCAGACTTTTTCTTGGTTGTCCATAAATAGCCAGTCTCAACGCAGCCATCCAGGCAGTCATTTCCAACTCATCAGACCTGGCATACAAGAAGAAATCTGCTTCACGTATTTTTGCATAAGGACATAGTATAATCTTTCCCCTGTAGGAGATGAATACCTAAAATAACATTAAGCTTAGGGATTTTAACACCATTCATTCCAGGCTAGGTTTTGACCCACATGGCACTATTCTAGAAATCACATAGTCCATAAAGGAAAATGTTATGGCAAAGTAGCAAATGTGAAGGCTTGAAATGTCAAGTGGATTTAGAGAAAAACTGCACGTCTAACTGGTAACAGGTGGCCTTTACTTTTCACACTCATTTTAAGAGAGAAGATCACAGAGAACACGTTTTTCCCGTCAAGGTGATGAAGGATAATCAGGCAGGAGGTGAAAATTAAGTCCAACATAAGGATGTTACAAATCAAAACATTTGAAAAGGTTATAAAAATTTGTTTTCCATGATACTCAGCGGTTTTAAATCCTTTTTTTGGAAGGAGAGTATGTGGAAATTGTTGTGTCATTTCAACTATGATCTGTCCTTCAAGTAGAAAAAAATGGGTTTTGCAGAGAAGGCCAAGTTGTATTTCAAGAGGGAAAAAATAAATATAGTAGATAATGACTGACAAATAAATACTTTGGTGACAAATACTTGCATGTGTCTTCTCTACAGTGTAATCCAACTCTATAAACAAAGTTGAGTCTATCCACATTTAATCGATTCACAGGTGACTTCCTACCTGGAAGAGAACTAAGCCTGGCAGCCAGCAAGAGGCTCACTATGAAACCAAGGTCTTTTAGTTTTGTGCACAAACCATTGTCTTGTAGCTCCTTATTGGCTGCGTTTTCAATTCTTCAAATCTACCCAGTTTGCATAAGCAAACAATATTTCCACTACAACATGTGATGAACTAATGTCTTGTGCTATCAAAATAGAGAACTTTAAGACGGAAAACCACTATGGAGGCCTCTAACCCATCTTCCTGCCAAAGTGGCATTTTTGCATGGTATGTATTTTCTAGTACTTTACTTAATCCCATTTTAAATACACCAAGCAAAGAGCTTTCACTGCAGAAGTGCTCTTCACTGTCCAAGAGCTTTCCTTCCTTATACTAAACATACACTGAACTAAGTTCAAACCATTATTTCTTTTTAATGTTCCCCACCAGCACCCTATTTTGTTCCCAGTAACAATTGTTATGGAGAGAGAGGAAAAAAAGAGCAGAGACTTGATTGTCAGAAGGCTTCAAAAAGAAAACAAAGAGTTGAAGAACTAGCTTTTAATTCTGCGACAGAATTAAGAATGCACGAAGTACTATATGAGTTAGTTGATTCCCCGCAGTAGCAGATGAATTTTCTACTCAGTGCCCCCAGTTTTTTAAATGTCTTTTATGCTTCCTTCACTCCCACATGTTATGTCTCACCCTACTACATCCTTTGGGTGTTGATTTCCACAGCTGAGTTAATGCAAGATGAAAGAGTCACAGAAATTCTGAAAGAGGAAGATCTATGACACCCATTTAATGGGAGTAATGTTGTTTTTTTTTTCCTGCCAGAAACTCCTAGAGGAATACATTTATCTTTAGCTATTCCTTTTAATGATTTTAAAACAGATTTCCTATTATTTTATCGTATAATGAAATCCTTTACACAGTTGATCCACTAAAATAAATTCACAAGTTAGGCAAAACGATGTTTAGATTTTGACATTTCAATGATAATAAACAAATTAATCTTAAATGATCAAATCACTGATTAGAGTCATATGATAGAATGATTTCTAAGGTACAGAGAGGTCACTCAAAATTCTAAGATCTTTTTAAAAAATTGTGTAACAATTTTCAATTCAAAAAGTAAGAAGATGTGATGGGACTGACTGTCAGAGAGGCCAGTCATTCCTCGTATACATAAAGGAGGATATATAATGGTCCCATGTATTATAATTTATGCCTGGAGAAATGCCTAGAATATTTCACATTTCTCCTCTCCATTTCATACTATTTCATAAGTATGTTTCATAAATTTTCATAAAGTACTGTTTTCTTTTAACAACATGTGTATGCATTTGTGGGAGCCTACAAAAACGCTAAGAATAATAATAAATGAGATTTAGGGGGCATTTACTTTAATCCAACAACTAGAGTAAGCTCTGTAAGTAATAACACATTTCACCCTAACAGAATAGTTACAGGTTTTGTATTAAAGCCATTTTAAAAATGAAGAGACTGAGGTAAAAAGTTAAGTTACTTCTCTAACTTCATTCAGTTAAAACCACTGTGTCCAGAACCCATATGCCCAGCCACCATATTTCACTGCATCCCTCAAAAGAGCACCCTAAGTTGATACCATGTATTACTCCACAGTTTTTTCTCTCAACCTTGATTGAACATTAAGAAGCAAAAGCTTAGTAGCAATTATGAGTTGTTTGCCTTCAAAAGTTGCTAAGAAGAAATACTCAGCAATTTTCCGAGGCCAGAGGACCATTTCAAAATAGCTCTACTTGTTGAATGTTATTTCACTCCAACTAAAATTATATATGGTCTCAAAATGGTATGCTTGGAAATAATTGGTACCATCTTGCCCATTTCTGAGGTCAGGTCAAGGCAGTATTCCAAAGAGTGGTCAGCAGCCATCTTACACTAACATTCATCCTGGAGAGGATTAAAACATCAACAAGATGTAATTGCTTTAGTGACGCACCCCTCATTCCACAGAATCCTCACCACCACACTGAGGTGTGGAGAAGCACTTCCCTAGATGAAATGGAAGACGTAGTTTGAACCAAGGTCTATCTCACTCCAAAAATTTCTCTTTTAACTGCTATACTCACAGAGAGCCTGAAAAGAACCTCTAAGCTTCTAGAGCAAGGGAAGGGCTTAGATGCAGTTTATCTTACTTTTGCAAGAATTAAAAACAATCTCCGATATCAACCCTTTTCATCTCAATTCTCTCTTTTGGTTATACTTCTTCCAGATAATCCATTCTCAACAATATGACACCCATAAATCCCTCTCTTCTTTGAATTCCTACAGCATCTACCTGCCACCACGATTTTCTCAGTCATTACAGGAAACTGAATAGTGCATGCATGTTCCCTCCCTATAAATGTTTCAAAGGGTTTCTCTTATATTCTTAATAGATTGCTTATGATTATGAGATTCTAGAACAAGAAGGAACTTGTGGACAGCATCTGGCGGAAACCAATTATTTTTACCAAGGAATAAACTAGTGTTAAGAGAAGTTAGACAGCACATCTCAGGTCATACAGCTAGTTAAGAAGCAGATTAACACCAGTATTTAGAGGTTTCTACTCCTGATCCAGGGCTCTTCACCCATATTCAATTTTTCAGCTGAAGAGAAGCCTCACAGGAGATTATACAGAAACACCTGGCTGCTTTCATGTGTTCATATTCACATGCTCAAGATAATTATTATATACAGGACTAGGGGGTGTGAAAATAAAAATACCATCAGTAATATTTAAGAATTTCAGTATATAGGAGATTTGACAAGGACTGGAGTCAGAAATGTGGGATAACAAACTTTAGCCAAGAATAGACTGCAGAAACCCCAGGACAGTATACGTGATATTGAACCCATGTGAACCACAAGGACCAATGATAAAAAAATGATACATGGATATTTAGAAACAAATTTCTTCTCCACTGGATGCCAGTTGTGAATTCACTGAGAATAAATCACCCTAAGCTAATCTCATTTCTTTCTTGATAATTTCATTACTGGTAATAATTAAATCTACCATTTATAGGGGAATCTATTAGTAATGCCATGTGTGTATGTAATAGCTTTATTAGCGCACCCCTCATTCCGCAGAACTCTCACCACCACACTGAAGTATAGAGAAGCACTTCCCTAGATGAAGTGGAAGACACAGAGTCTGAATCCAGGTCTGTCTGACTCCAAAAATTTCTCTTTTGGTTCTACTATATTCACAGAGAGCCTGAAGAGAACTTCTAAGTTTTGGGAGCAAGGGAAGGGCTTAGACATAGTTTGTCTTAATTTTATAAAACATATGACAATCTTCCATAATCATGTATTGTTACGGATATTAGCATTTATTTAAAAAATCATTCCTAATGAATGCTACATAATAGATTAATATCGAATTGGGGAGAAGTCTTTAGGATGGTGACACAAAGTTCTGTTTGGGGATCAGTGCTCTTGAACATTTGATCAATACATCAGATTAAAACGCAGAACATATGTCTGCAAAACAAACAAACAAACAAAAAAATTTTTAGAACAGACAACTCTAAGAAAGATAGTAGTATAATGGCCAAGAAAATAAAGTTTCAAAAACATCTCCACAGGCAGTGATACTGGGCCAAAACTAATCAGAAGAAATTTAACAATTGTGAAAATAGGTTCCTACCTTTAAGCTTAAAAAAAAAAAAAAATCAGTTAAACAAAAGGAAGATGAGAGAAACTCAACTACAGAGCCATTTCTTTTTTTTTTTTTTAATAGTAACTTTTATTTCATCATTGTCCAAGCTCCCCTTCCAGACAGAGAGTACGTGGGACGCCAAACTAGCAGATAAGGCTGGATGGGGATGTGGATACAGCTAGATCATGAGCTGCTGATCTACCCTGAAAGGAAAACATCTGGGTTCAAGCCATGCAAAGCCCTACTGAGGTGTCACACAAAAGGGACTGGGTAGACCAGAGAGAAATAGATGCAAGGCAGTGGCACATCCTAGGAACAAGAGCCCTTAAGGCAGTGCTGGTGAATTTGGAGCCATGAGAAGGAGGCAGAAGTCCTGAGTTACTAGACTGGCCATGAGGCTTTTCCAGGCCACGAGCAGCCATAAGCAATAGTAAACAGATGAGTGTGGCCCTGTTCCAATCAAACCTCATTTTTTGGACACTGAAATTTGAATGCCATATAATTTTCATGTGTGGCAAAATATTACCCTTCTTTCAATTTTTTCCCTACCATTTAAAAGTGTAAAAAGCATTCTTAGCCTGCAAATGGTACAGATACAAGCAGAGAGCCTCTGTTCACCAACTCCAGTGGTAGACAATAGTTGAACAAATGAATGAATGAATGTCCTTTATTCAATGTTTTAGAGAACAGAGATAACACCAAAAGCAATGGAAGATGAATTTCAAAAGAAGAGAAAATAATTATATGATCATTCAGCTATTTTAGAACAATTCTGGGGAACATGTTAAAGTATAAAAGAAAACCACTAAAAATAGTCATAACTGTGCAGTAGTACCCTGGGCCAAAAATTGATTCAAGGAAATGTGGAATTTCTTCCAACAAAAAGAGAGGAAGTTCATCATTCCATAGTTTAAGACATTCCTTGAAGCTGAGGCCAGGAGGGATACATTAGCATTGAACGTGTGCAAAGAACAGAACAGAGCAGCATTTCCATGAAGGACTGGGTTTCCAATTAGCAGTATTTCAGACCGAAACACAAAACTTTCTTTCCCCCAGAAGAAAGGCTTTTTAAAAATACATACAAATTTGCTACTGCACTCCAGCCTGGGCAACAGAGCAAGACTCCGTCTCAAAACAAAAACAAAACAAAAAAAATTAAATTCTTTTCTAGGACACTTTGGATTACTATAAGGTGAATTTTTAGTATTTACTCCAACTTCTTTGACTATTTCCATTTAATTCTGCTTGCACTGAGAAACTGAATCAAACTTAGCAGTACAAACAGCAGCAGCCCCCTTGTTGGAGGAGAAATATGACAACAAAGCTAACGGGTTTCCTTATTAGATGTGTGCTTTCCTTGGAAAAATATGCTCCTGAGTTTAGTACCACGGAATAAATCGCTCAGAGTTGAAGACTTTCCCATGAATCATATACTGCAATTAAACCCATGAATGCTCTATCCATCAAATACTGCCTGTGTGTCAAATATTATGTTCATGAATATGGTGTGTAGTCCACTAATTTCTAAATGGACAATGTTAATACCAATTCCATAGCAAGAGTGACAGCCTGGTTGTGTATAACACAGCAGAGCTTGCCATCATCCTCTTTACATGAAAAAATAATGAATCTCATGTCATTTGCAGGTTCTTAAAAGCAGAGTATCATGTGGTCACATGACAATATGAAGCCACAAGTCATAAATAGTAAATGCAAGCAGAATTTTCTTATCTTACAACTGAAAGCTCTTTGGTCCTCCTGGGACCCAAACTTCTTTACAAAAAGTTTGGAAGTTCAGGGGAAGAAAAAAAAGCCTCTAATAGTGTGGTAAAGCAAGAGGTTCTTTTCTCTTTCCCCTGGAAGTCAGCCAGTCATTCTATAGCTATAATCATTTCTAGGACAGAAAAATCCATCACCTGTGGAAAACCTCAATGTGCTCATTTTCATGAGTAATACAAATATTTCTTTTTTTCTAGAGTAACTCTAAGAAAGCTACTTTTCTAGAGTAGCTAAACATGCTCATTAAGTTTAGCATAGTACTTGTGTTAATTTCCTAGGGCTGCCATGACAAAATACCACAAACTAGGTGGCTTGAAGCAATTCAAAATGTATCCTCTCACAGTTCTTGAGGCAAGAAGTCCAAAACCGAGGTGTTAGCAGGGCCATGGTCCCTGTGAGATTCTGGATAAAATCCTTCCTCGCCTCTCGCGAGCATCTGCTGGTGACAGCAGTCCCTGGGGTTCCTTGGCTTGCAGCCAGGTCACGCCAATCTGCCTGTGTTGTCACATGGCGTTCTTCTCCCTGCATCTCTCTCTCCTCTTCTTATAAGGCACCAGTCACATCAAATTAGGGGCCACCTTACCCCAGAATGACCTCATCTTAACTAATGACATCTGCAACAACGCTATTTCCCAATAGGTCGCATTCTGAGGTTTTGGGAGTTAGGATTTCAACACATATTTTAGGGGCACACAATTCAACCATACTAGCACTTCAGGAAATTTGACTCAAAAGATTTCAGGCCCAAAAGAGTTTTCATGTCAATGAAAAGCACAAGCACACCCTGTTTTATTGTGCTACTCCTCATTGTAGTTTTCAGATACTGCATTTTTTTTTTTTTTTTTTTACAAATTGAACATCTGTGGCAACCCTGCATAGAACAAGTCTATAGGTGCCATTTTTCTTCAATTTATTTCATACATATTTTTTATTTCAATGGCTTTAGGGGTACAAGTGGTCTTTGGTTACATGGATGAATGGTATAATGGTGAAGTCTAAGATTTTAGTGCACCCATCACCCAAATAGTGTATGTTGTATCCAATATTTAGTTGTTTATCCCTCACCCCTCCCCTCTTCTTAGTCCCCAATGTAGGTGTCATTTATCTAACAGCACATGCTCACTTCATGTCTCTATGTCACATTGTGGTACTTTTCACAATATTGCAAACTCTTTCATTATTATTTAACCTATTACAGTGATCTGTTATCAGTGATCTTTGATACAACTTTTGTAATGGTTTTGGGACACCATGAACCATGCCCATATAAGATGGCAAACTTAATAAATGTGTGTATTTTGACTGCTCCACCAACTACCCATTCACCTGTCTCTCTTCCTCTCCTTGGACCTCCATATTTTCTGCGATACAACAATACTGAAATTAGGCTAAAAACCCTATGATGCCCTCTAAGTGTTCAAGTGAAAGGAAGAATCACACATCTCCAACTTTAAAACAAAAGCTAGAAATGATTAAGCTTAGTGAGGAAGATATGTCAAAAGCTGAATTGGGCCAAAAGTTAAACTTCTTGTGCTAAACGCCAAGTTATAAATGCAAGGAAAATTTCTGGAAGGAAATTAAAAGTGCTTTTTCAGTGAAGACACAAATGATAAGACACCAAAACAGGCTTATTTCTAATATAAAGAGTTTTACTGATCTGGATAGAAGACCACACTGGTGGCCAGGTATGGTGGCTCATGCCTGTAATCCCAGCACTTTGGGAGGCTGAGGCAGGTGGATCATCTGAGGTCAGGAGTTTGAGACCAGCCTGGCTAACATGGTGAAACCCCATCTCTACTAAAAATATAAAAAATTAGCCAGTCATGGTGGCATGTGCCTGTAATCCCAGCTACTTGGGAGGCTGAGGCGGGAGAATCACTTGAACCCAGGAGGCAGAGGTTGCAATAAGCCAAAATCTCACCATTGCACTCCAGCTTGGACAACAAGAGCAAAAAAGAGAGAGAGAAGAAGGAAGGAAGGAAGGAAGGAAGGAAGGAGGGAGGGAGGGAAAGAAGGAAGGAAGGGAAGAAAGAAAGAAAGAAAGAAAGAAGAAAGAAAGAAAGAAAGAAAGAAAGAAAGAAAGAAAGAAAGAAAGAAAGAAAAGAAAGAAAGAAAGAAAGAAAGAAAGAAAGAAAGAAAGAAAGAAA
>NC_045435.1:57251457-57316180 GCF_002776525.5 Piliocolobus tephrosceles | reverse complement strand
GAAGGAAGGAAGGAAGGAAGGAAGGAAGGAAGGAAGGAAGGAAGGAAAGGGAAAGAAGGAAGGAAGGAAGGAAGAAAGAAAGAAAAGAAAACCATGCTGGCCACAACATTCCCTTAAGCCAAACCCTAATCCAGAGCAAGGCTCTAATTCTTCAATTTTATGAAGGCTGAGAGAGGTGAGAAAACTGCAGAAGAAATGGTTAGAGCTAGCAGAGGTTGGTTCATCAGGTTTAAGCAATGAAGCCATCTCCACAACATGAAAGTGCAAGGCAAAGCAGCAGGTGCTGATGGAGAAGCTGCAGCAAGCTATCCAGGAGATCTAGCTAAGACTGAAGAATGTGGCTACACTAAATAAAAAGATTTTCAGTGTAGATCAAAGAACCTTATGCTGGAAGAAGATGCCATCTAAGACTTTCATAGCTAGAAAGAAGTCTATGTCTGGCTTCAAAGCTACAAAAGGCAGGCTGACTCACTTATTAGAGGCTAAAATGCAGCTGGTGATTTTAAGTGGCAGCCAATGCTCTTAATTGGCCGTTCTGAAAATCCTAGAGCCCTTAAGAATTATGCTAAACTTAATCTGCCTGTGCTCTCAAAACGGAACAACAGCACCTGAATGACAGCACATCTCTTTAAAGCATAGTGTACTACATATTTTAAGCCCATTGTTGAGACCTACCTCTCAGAAAAAAATATTCCTTTCAAAATACTACTGCTCATTGACAATGCAACTGGCCAACCAAGAGCTCTGACAGACATGTACAAGATGAATGTTATTTTCATGCCTGCTAACAGCATTCATTCTGCAGCTCATGGGTCAAGGAGTAATTTCAACTTTCAAGTCTTAATATTTAAGAAATATGTTTCATAAGCCTATAGATTGTGATTCCTCCTACGGATCTGGGCAAAGTAAATTGAATGCTGTCTGGGAAGGATTTATCATTCTACATGCCATTAAGAACATCTGTGATTCATGAGAGGAGGTCAAAATAAAAGATTAATAGGGGTTTGGAAGAAGTTTATTCCAACCCTCATGGATGACTTTGAGGAGTTCAAGACGTCAGTAGAGGAAGTAACTGCTGATGTGGTAGAAATAGCAAGATAACTACAATTAGAAGTGGAGCCTGAAGATGTGACTGAATTACTACAATCTCATAAAAATGAAATAGGTAACATGTTGCTTCTTACGGAAGAGCCAAGAAAGTATTTTCTTGAGATGGAATCTACTCCTGGTGATCCTAATGAAAGTGCTGTGCACATTGCTGAAATGACAACAAAGAATTCAGAATATTGCATAAACTTAGTTGATAAAGCAATAGTGTTGTGCCAAACCCCTATTAACCTCAATAGTGAAGGCACCATGTTCAAGAAGCTGAAGATGACACCCAGAGTCAGCAAATGAGATGTGGGGTTTATTAGGGGATTACATACAGTGGAGGGAGTTCAGTAGCAGAGGGCTGGACAGGAGAACCGCCTTACATACAGAAATGGTCCCGTGGTGGTGGGCTGGACAGGAAGGCCACGACAATATGCAAACAGCATGCAGTTTTCCCTGCATTTTCACTTAATACGCTCCCCTTAACGACCTCCACCTGGCAACCTCTATTTAACCCCAAACTCAGGGTCTCAATCCCCTGTATGGCCCATGTTCCATGGGATGGGACAAGGACTCAGATGTTCCTCATAGGCAAGGAATGAATCTCCAGGTTGGCAACTCCCAGAATCCCTGTCTCAGAATACACATTCAGGTGCATCTACCATATAGGGTCATTCTCAGGGTGTGTTTAAGTTAATGCTATCAGGTGCATTTACCATACAAACAGCAGAGTTGAAGAGGATTGACTCCAGTTTTGAAAGAAATTCTACTATGAGTTAAATGCTATCAAACAGCATCACATGATATAGAGGAATATTTCATGAAAGGAAGAGTTTATCAATGCAGCAAACTTCATTGTTGCCTTATTTTAAGAAACTGTCTCAGCCATCATAAACTTTCAGCAGCCATTACCTTGATCAGTCAGCAGCCATCAACACTGAGGCAAGATCCTCCACCAGCAAAAAGATGACGACTCGAGGAGGGCTCAGATGATTGTTAGCATATTTTAGCAATAAAGTATTTTTAAATTAAGGTATGTACATTTTAGACATAATGTTATTGCATACTTAATAGACTAAAACGTAGTGTAAACACAATTTTTATATTCACAATTTTTATATCAGGAAACCAAAAAATGTGAAATGTGTGACTTGCTTTATTGTAACATTCTCTTAATTATAGTCATCTGAAACCAGACCCTCAACATCTCTGAGGTGTATGGCTATACTAAACAGAGGCCGAGACTAAATTAACAAACATTTGTGGTGAACTCCTTCCATGAAATAGAAAGCACAGGTTCCTCTTCCTGGGCATCTTTTCCATTCCAGCCAACATACAACATGTCCTTCATACAACACTGCTAATCCTTTTACTGTTCTGCAAGGAAGATGTATTACATCATCTCCATTTTATAGATGAGGAAAAAGAGGATCCAAGAGGTGCAATGATTGGCCCAATGACACACAGAGAGTAAGACAAGCAAGCAAGATTCAAATCTAGGTTTGTCTGGTAGGCAAAGCAGTGGGTAAATGTATAGGACCCTGTGATTAAATCACAATAAAACAAATTATTCTTATTAATTGATACCAGAGTGGTATCATTTAGTAATGTTGTAAATGTTCAGAGAAATAAATAAGTGTGTGGGCTGGAGGTCTTTATGTTTTATTCTGAACCTTTTCATAGACAAGGATGACATGAAGAATCACCAGTTATTGAGCACTTACCATTTGCTTGGTCTTGCAGTAGATACTTGAGGTAGAAGATTGAACGAGATATAATCTCTGCCTTCAAGATGCTTATAGCCTATGAAAGGGGAAAGCCAGGTAAATGGACAGTTAAAATTTGGTATAATAAGATTATAGGTAACATTTGTGGGACATTTATTCTCTTCCCGGCTCCATTCTAAGTGTTTAACATGCATTTGTGCCTTGGTCCTCATATCAGACTTAAGAGGAGGTGCTATTTTAATCTTCATTTTACAGATAAAAAATAGGTGCAGAGCAAGTTTATCTTACCTGGAGCCACATTGCCAGGAAGTGGTGGAGTAACTCCACACCCTTAGCTGTTAAATGTATTATCGTCCCAATAATATGTGGAAAAACAGAAGTTAGCACAGACGTTGCAGAAGCACAAAGGTGAGGCACATCACCAAGACCACAGAGTAGGCAGGAGTGCCTCACAAGGGGAGAAACACCTGAGCAGAATCCTGGAAAAGAGCGTGTTCACAGTAAATTGAATGACTTAAGGGAAAACGAGGATAATAATCTTGTCTGTCTCTTGAGATTGCTATATATATTAAGAGGGATAAATTAGGTAAAGCCCTTAGCTCAGTGACTGACAATTAGTAAGCACTCAGTACATGTGAGCTTCTGTCGCCATCACCAACACCATCCCAAGGCTGACCAAGAGCCCTGCTGGTGGAGGGAGTGGTGAGAGATTTAAGTATGTGATGAGAGGGGCAGTAAGGTTCACAGGTGGACTGAATTGAGTAGCAGGCATAGGCTCAAGTGGGATGGAAGCAGGTGAATTTAATCCGGATTTCTCAAAGCAGAGTGGTTAAAAAACACTTGGGAATATTTTTTTTAATTGCAGTTTTTGGGGTTCCATAGCAAACAAATAAATGAAAAAACTCTGAGAAGTGCAATACAAGAGTATGTATGTTTGAAATGCAGCCCAGGTATGAGATTTGGGAACTGCTAAAGTGCATGACCTTTAAGGTTCTTTCCAAGCATGACTTTCTATGATTCCAACCTAACCTGACATTTGATCGGTATCCAGAAGTGGGAAAGACGGATATAAGTGGGAAAGACGGATATAAATGGAAAAGAGAGAGGCAAGCTCATCAGAGTGCATCAATGGCAAGGTCAATGACATTCTGACATAGTCACCGTGGCAGGGGATCATTTTGATGCTGCCTAAAACAGAAGGCATCACATGTTATCTAAAAACTACACACCAAAAAAATCTGTCATATTCACCCCAATGCTAAGCTTCAACTCATGCCTTTACTCAACTCAATCCACCTACGAATCTTATCTCCCCTCCCACCACATACATGAATCTCTCACCATTCTCGACTCTCGTGCTCTCCCTGAACCTCCTGTGGCTCCTGAGTCTTGCCAACGGCAACAGCGCAAGGGAGACTTAGGGATGCACTGTGTCCTGGTATCTCTGCTATACACAATCCTTAGGAATTACATATAATATTTTCATGTCTGACAGAGCAAAAATAAAGTATCAGTATTCCCAGCCTTACCTTCCTTTGTCCTCTTGTACAAATTCTGTCTTTGATAGCTTGTTGGTTCCTGGGATTGAGGAGGTGGAGAATTCAGGCAAGGCTTGAGAGAGGCAATATTTAAAAATAAATAAATAAATAAATAAATAAATAAATAAATAAATGCCTTAATTTTAAGGTCAGTTCCTGGTCTGAGAGATACTGGGTTTGAGAGAATTAAAGAAATATAATTTTAATAAAGGTAGATGGGATTTTCAGATTTTTATCTGCCTTGACATTTTTCAAGAGATTCCAATAAAGATTTGAATTGTCTACATTACTTTTGATTGATACCTTGTATTTTTTTCAAAGGCAACACCGAACAAGTACTAGGGTATGTCGAGCACCAAATTCTATTTCGGTTACATGCATTTTGACACAGCCAGTTTGATGAGATCAGATCTAAATAACTTGCCTAAAAGTCCCATGAGCCCAGGCTTATGGAATGGGTTCTTTTTTCAAATCGCAAGCTAGATGTTCATAACCTACACAGCTCCAACTGGCATATTTCCACGAGGAAGAGGGTAAATTTCTACTTAGTTATAGCAGTTAATTTGCCTAAAGACACAGGTGTCAACTATATTTCCGTTTAATTTCAAATTTAATAGAGACCTGGGTCTTGTGCCACCTCTTTGCCTCTTAAGTGTTAATCACCTCCCCAGTTTAAAGGCATTTGCTAAAAATATCTGGCCTCAGTTTAACTATGTTCTCAGTAGAAGTTAATATAAATATATCAAAGTGACTTCTCTGAGGTGTAAACAGGTGTCATGGATATTTCACAGCTGGCAACGGAGTCTATGAGAATAAGACAGAACTGGGTTCAAATCCTGGCTCTATAAGTTGTTAACTGCAAGATTTTAAGCATTTCTTATTTGCCTTAAGCTTCAGCTCTTGCAAAGTGAAGCCAGATAACAATATCTACCTCATGATATTATTGGGATGAAGAATGATTTGATTTTTATAAAGTCCTTAGTGCACAGAAACCATGCAAACAAAGAGTCTGAAAAACACACTTTGCGTAAACATACAGAAAGAATGCACAAAATCTTCAGCTCTCCATTGGAAGAAAATTATAAATGTTGAAAATGCGATAGATGTGTCAAAAGCACATCAATCAACATAAATTTGTGAAACACAAATTTTTATGTGATACATAATTTATTCTTGTTTATTATGTAAAAAAATGTTAAAAATAACAAATTTTTCATGAAGAAAATAAAAATCAAAAATTCAATAGCTAATGGTGCTTCACGTGTTCCTCTCATGGCCAAGTGTAAAATGTGTTCTTCAATCTCCCAGCCCCCGCCAAAGCGTATTAATCATGTTTTATCTATGACAATGTGAGACAGGCTAATCCAGGTGAATATGGAGAAAATATGTTAATTTCAGTTTCTGTGTAGGTCACAGTTTCTGCTTGAATTCTAGCTTCCCTGGTCTAATAAAGACAAATCTGAACAAATTTACCAGTCACATCTTTAGTTCTTCAGAACTAGTGAGTGATCACTTCACATTGTTAATGTCAACCGTTATGCCATTCATTTTACTTTAAAAAATAAAATGCAACTGTTCCCAACACAAATGATGTGGGTTGGCTGTCTCCCCATCCAAAATCTCATCTTGGATTATAATACCCACAATCGCCATGTGTCAAGTGCAGGACCATGTGGAGGTCATTGGATCATGGGGGTGGTTTCCCCCATGCTGTTCTTGTGATAGTGAGTGAGTCTCACAAGATCTGATGGTTTTATAACCATGTGGCATTTCCCCTGCTTGCACTCACGTCGTCCTGCTGCCCTGTGAAGAAGATGCCTGCTTCTCCTTTGCCTTTGTCATGATTGTAAGCTTCCTGAGGCCTCCCCAGTCATACGGAACTGTAAGTCAATTAAACTTCTTTCCTTTATAAATTACCCAGTCTCAGGTATTTCCTCACAGCAGTGTGAGAACGGACTAATACAGTAACAAAGAAATGATAAATGTTTGAGATGATGGATATGCTAATTACCCTGATCTGATCACTTTAAGTACCAAAACATTACTATGTACCCCATGAATATGTACAATTATTAGGTTGGTGCAAAGGTAGTTATGGTTTTTGTCTACCTTTAATGACAAAAACCGCAATTACTTTTGCACCAACATAATATTATTTGTCAATTAAAAAACAAAATAAAATAAACAATTTTAAAAATGCAACTGAAATATATACCCTCTACCTTTTCTATTCCACCCTACAGAATACAGTGGTAACCATGACCAGATTTGTTATTTCATAGATAATGTACATAGTTAATAACCAATGAGAAAATGGCCCATTGCTTCTTTTGTTAATGTGGCTAGTCCACCTACATGGTTTAGTTGAGACATTTATGTAAAAAATGTTAAAAATAACATTTTTAACTTTTAGCATAATATAGGCAGCAGGTAAAGATATGAAATTTGTGGTCCAAAAGGAGTAGGAGTTCCAGCCGGGTAATTCCAGGAGTTACTCAAGAGCCACAACCCAGTGATTGAGCACATGCATCTCTTTGGCCAGGACACAGAGTAGGCAAACTCTTTTGTGTTGCAGATGATGCTCTGGACATAAGTTCAAAGCATCAGCAGAGAATCTGGCCCTATTCCACTATGAATCCACCCTGGGGAACCTCCAGATAAATTGCTTTAGTCACCCTCAAGTTAGCAAGTAGAATCCAGGGGGTTTTATTCCCCTTACTTCTTTCCAGAGGAGGTGCAAAATACTCCCATGTCATGTGCAGCAGAATACACTAAAACTTTCCACTGTAACTGGAGAACAAACTCCTCTTGCTCCCCACCAAAATTATATTAATTGCATGGGTGTCACTCATTTGTCTTTACCTATCTGTTACATTAAGCAAACAGAGTCATTATTATTAATAAGTCCAGGCGATCTATACTGTATTAGTCGGGGTTCTCTAAAGGGAAAGAAGTAATAGGGTATATGTATATATGAAGGGGAGTTTATTAGGAGCATTGACTCACACAATCACAAGGTAAAGTCCCACGATAGGCCATCTTCAAGTTGAAGAGCAAGGAAGCCAGGGGTGGATCAGTCTGAGTCCCAAAACCTCAAAAGTAGGGAAGCTGACAATGCAGCCTTCAGTCTGTGGCCAAAGGCCCAAGAGCTCCTGGCAAAACACTGGTGTAAGTTCAAGAGTCCAAAGGCTGAAAAACTTGGAGTCTGATGTTCCAGTGCAGGAAGCATCCAGCACGGGAGAAAGATGAAGGGAAGAGAGACAAGAAGGCAAGAAAGATGAAGGCAAAGAGTCAGCAAGTCTGCTCTTCCATCTTCTCCTGCCTGCTTTATTCTAGCTGTGCTGGCAGATGATTAGATGGTGCCCACCCAGACTAAGGGTGGGTTTGCCTCTCCAAGTCCACTGACTAAAATGTTAATCTCCTTCGGCAACACCCTCACAGACACACCAGGAACAATACTTTGCATCCTTCAATTAAAAAAAGTTGACATTCAATATGACCTATCGCATACACCAATTGGTTATTTATGTGAAATCTCAATTTAAAGTACTCCTGTAACTATTGGCAAATACACCTTGATTGGACGAACACTACTTATTAGAAGAATTTACAAATGAGAAGCCCATGAGCAGGATGTAGCCCAAAGACATTTGAGTCATTCTACAGAGCTTTTAAAAATTTGACTTAGCTATCTTGACATTTTTAAATAGAATATTTCACCCAAATTTTGGATTCCCAGTTTCTCTTGGCAAAGCCAGACCCACAGTCTCAGAAGATGGCAATCGAATAGGACTGAATAGCAGCTGCCCACTTTAGACAGGGCACATCCTCTGCAATTTGGCACAGTCCCTAATAGGCCACTTTGCTCACTTATCTGCCAGCCCCCTGCAGACATCTGGGTTTGTGACTGTTGGAGTATAGAATCTAGCAGTTCCAGGCTGGGTGCAGTGGCTCACCCCTGTAATCCCAGCACTTTGGAAGCCCGAGGTGGATGGATCACAAGGTCAGGAGATCGAGACCATCCCGGCTAACACAGTGAAACCTCATCTCTACTAAAAATACAAAAACTTAGCCAGGCGTGGTGGCAGACACCTGTAGTCCCAGCTACTGGGAAGGCTGAGGCAGGAGAATGGCATGAATCTGGGAGGCGGAGCTTGCAGTGAGCCGAGATCACGCCATTGCACTCCAGCCTGGACAACAGAGCGAGACGCCGTCTAAAAAAAAAAAAAAAAAAGAATCTAGCAGTTTCATGAGCCAAACTAGAAAAGCAGCAGCCCCTCAAAGAACTCTCATTTAATACAATTTACATCTGTCTTGCTGTGCTACTTATTATTTTTGTATCTCTCACAGCACAGTGCCTTTCACAGAATAGGTGTCATATATTTTAGTTGAATAAATGAATAAATTAAAGACCACTGCTTATGTTCAGCAAAACCTCTCCTCCCTTGTTTTAAGCACAATACTTCTTTTAACGAAGTCCAAGGTCATATTAGCTCTTTTGGCAATATTCAGCTGAAGCCCACCTCCCTTCTGCCACCCTAAAAATAAAATGCTGAAAATCACCTCTTTCAATCTATGGGCACAAACCCAGGAACATCTTTCAAGCAGCAGAAGGGAATGTTTCTTGTTAAGTGATTTTAGCAGATTTCTCCAGCCTGGTTTAGGGGATGATCCCAATGACCAGGGCTGAACCATGTCTCAGAATCTGCAATGCCTTTTGCCATCAGAACTTCTGGCTCTCCTGACTCAATCATCTGGAAGACAGACCTAACGTGCAGACCAGCACAGCCATCATACAACAACATATGCCAAGGATGCTGAATGAACATTTGGCATAAAGTCAATCACAGAAACTGCTTGGTGTGGAAGAGATGGAGGGAGGGAGGAAAAGGACAGAAAGGGAATTGATATGGGAAGAGTCAAGCTCAATGCTAATGGGTGACATTTTCTCCCCTAGGTACTTTTAAAGAAAGCCCTTAAGAGTTTCCCAAATGAGCAGACTGACTAACCCATTATGTTAACAGAAAATTAGAAATTACAAAGAAGTTTATCTCCATTTGGCTAATGTGGGGTTGCATGTGCTGCTTGTTGCTGCTTATAAACTCCAGGCCCCTCAGTTAGCTTTGAATTTCAGCCATGTTTTCTCAGGCTCATGGGCACAGAAGGATTTCTGCTTACTTAGCATGGCAAGGTAACATCTGTCCTGTTTCTACCACCTTTCACTACCCTTGCATTTGCACATGGCAAGGAAATCACACGGATAAAGGGATTAAAATGCAATAATTTAGGTAAGATAAAGGCTTCAAGAGGATATGTTCTGAGCTGGCTCCTCTTATATATATATAACATTAACATTCACGGTGGTAGGCTTGCAGTATAAAATGCAGATCAAAAACTAAATATTTGCTGCATATTTTATTCTAAGGGCATTACAAACCAATCTTGGCAATTTGTGTTCCCAAAATTTGACTACACTAATTTCTAGAAGCTTTTAGGAGATAGCCAAGACATGAAAAGATAACGCTTGCATTTGGGGAGTTTACAATTTTGTTAGTAACTTGGAACACATCCAACTGAAACATTTAAGAAGCACTGCCAGGTATGTACATAAAGCATAAATGAAGAAAGGCTAATGCAGACAAGTATGTGCGTGAAACTTCTTATCTCTAAGCCAATGTGACATGTTTTCTTATTCAAAAGAAAATTAAAACATAAATGCACTCCCTCTCTGTGCTAGGCACTTGTGCACATATTATCTCATGTAACCTGTTCAAACTCCCAAAAGGTGGGTATTTCTGTTGGTGTAGATGAGAGAGCTGAATTTCAGAGAGGTAATCAATTTGCCAAGAGTCATCACAATAGCAAGAACTAGAGCCAGGGTCTGAGCTGCTGTCTTAAATCTCACTCCAGACCTCTCTGTACTACATCACCACCACATTCCAGTTCAAAGCTTTTCATTTTGAATGCAGGGAATTAAATTCCTCAAAGGTAGAGAGGCTGTCCAACCGGGGATGTAAAAACACGTTAACATGACCAATTTATCCTAATTTAGCAGAACCTCCCTGGCTTTAGCGTGAAAATGCCACATCCTGGGAAAGCACTCAATCCTGGTTTTAAAAAGAACTGTTTTACATCTGAGACAATCCCTCAGTCCCAGGCAAACTGGGATGGTAACTCACGCTATCTGTGGTTTCCCGATGTATATGGGGCAGAGTCAACCGTAACGTGTCTGCTTTAACTTCATCCCTCATGTCCTCACCTCAGCCCCCATATGATCCTCTCAGGCCTTGCTAAAGCTGAGAGCCAAAAAACAGTTCTTAGAACACAGTAGAAACTCAACAAATATTTGCTGAATTAGTGTCCATGTTTGTCTAGTCTCCCAGTTCATAGGCCATCACGTTTTACATGTAGCTGATGTTTGTCAATGTCTACTGAGTCAAATATAGATGAAATCAGTCCATAATTGATATGGTTTCGCTGTGCCCCTACTCAAATCTCAATTTGAATTATAACTCCCACAATTCCTACATGTTGTGAGAGGAACCCGGTGGGAGGTGATCGAATTCTGGGGGCGGGTCTTTCCTGTGCTTTTCTCGTGATAGTGAATGAGTCTCACAAGATCTGATGGTTTTAGAAATGAGTTTCCCTGCACAAGCTCTCTTTTTGCCTGCCAGCATCCATGTCAGAGGTGACTTGCTCCTCTTTGCCTTCCACCATGATTGTGAGGCCTCCCCAGTCACATGGAACTGTGAGTCCAATCGAACCTCTTTCTTTTGTAAATTGCCCAGTCTCAGGTATGTCTTTGTCAGCAGCCTGGAAACAGACTAATACAATAATAAACATCAAGGGCAATCTTAAAGAGTTAAGGGAGACTCAGAGGGAGACTCTGTCCCTGTGTCTTGGTGATGATGGAGGAGTTGTGGGTTGATGGCACATTTATGAATATCACATCTCTGGCTTTTCCTTTCCCCAGCAGCAGCCTCCCCAAATCACTGCTCAGCTGCTAACATCATTTAGGCCCCATTTGGGCCCCCAAAGGTCCAAAGGCTAGGGTAGGTGCTCCAATGACTGCATTAGACAAAACATCTATTGTCTCAAGCAATGGGCTAATAATTTAACATATATTGTCCTATTTAATCCTTGCAACGTGATGCAGTTACTATTATTATTCCCATCTAATGGATAAGTTAACTAATGCTTCCAAAAGTCAAGGGAATAAATCCAGAACCCTAGCTCTTGGGCAAAATAACATGGCATATCCCAAGTTATCATACAGTGATGGACATACTATGCCTAATAAGATGGCACCTCATTCATATCTGATGTCTTTGGGGTACCTTTATAACAGTTATTTTCTGATAATTGAGAGACTTTAGAGAGCCAAAAGATTATATAAACAGAGCTCTGTATAATTTAAGGTAGCTTAAGTTTGCCCACTCCTTCTTTTGACTTTTGGAGCTTTGTACTAGGGGCTTGTAAATTTGAACTTGCACCACACACTGTAGGCAGTTTTCCTATCTGCAAGTACTCTCAACTCAAAAATGCTTCTCTTGAAAGACCCCAAATCTACTCTTCTGAAAAGAAATCCCATAGAAGACCTTCATCAAATGTTCCCCTTTTTTCTCCCTTACCCCCCATTTCATTTTATGTGAATTGAGTAATCTTGTATTGATATACCTAATTGAATAAATCAACTACAATGTAAATGTAGACAAAGCCATACTCCTTGGGTATAATATTCTTAACTACTGATAATTACAGAGAATTTATTGGAATTAGCCAAGACCTACAGGAAAGTACTTGTTTAAACACCTCTACTTTAGTTTAACCTTGGAAAACAGAATCAAGGAATTTTAGCAGTAGAGAGAATCTTAAAAATAATCTAGTTTGGTCATTATCTGACTTTGATCTGCAGAGCTGTGGGGACCTGTTCAGTGCATGACCAGTCAACAAGGCACCATCATCCCTAAGTAACAGTGACAAGAGAAAGCCAAATAGAGGCTCCAGCTCTGGCCATCTTCAATGAGTGCAGATGGCAGGAACAGTGAGTTGGCCCAACCAGCACCGAGTCCTGGCTTCTAGCTGGCTTCCTGTTCTGCATTGGGCCTCGGTTTGGTCAAGCAGCACAGAGGCACAGTGAGGTACATAAAAAGACAGCTATGGCTAGGGGCCTAGATCCTCTGACAAGGACAATGGCAGTATCATTTGGGAGAGGTGTGCAGAGTTTCTAACCAGACCAGACCGTAGTGTGATAGGTATCAAATGATGGGCAAGAATGACAACATTGATTCCAGCAGAAGAGGTACATGGGATGTCAGGGGATTTTCTCTGGGGGCTTATTCCTGGCTGGGTAACATCCAGGTTCTCCAGCCCTTCCAGAGATCCTGTAGACTAACTGGAACCTTTTAGTAAATATCTTCCTGCCCAGTTAGCTAGAGTAGATTTGGGTGTTGTGACCAAGAGCCTGGATAAATTAGCTGTTATGCCTTGAGATGGTTTTTTTCTTTTTCCTTTCCTTTTTTTTTTTTTTTTTTTTTTTTTGAGATGGAGTCTCATTCTCTTGCCCAAGCTGGAGTGCAGTGGCACAATCTCGGCTCACTGCAATCTCTGCCTCTCGGATTCAAGCGATTCTCCTGCCTCAGTCACCCCAGTAGCTGGGATTACAGGCACCTACCACCATGCTCAACTACTTTTTGTATTTTTAAGTAGAGACAAGGTTTCACCATGTTTGCCAGGCCAGTCTTGAACTCCTGACCTCAAGTGATCCACCTGCCTTGGCCTCCCAAAGTGCTGGGATTACAGGCATGAACCACCACTACTGGCCTAATATGGTGTTTTCTATTTAACCTAAAAGTTCCAGGAGGAAAGAAAGTATGAATACCACAGATACTTTCAGTGGTCTCATTCTACACATACAGAACATAGAGGGTCAGAGATGGAAAGTGATGAGTGGTAAGATTGAGTCTAGAATCCAGTTCTCACCAGAGGCTCACCAGGAAGCACTCCAGGAAGTGATCTGGCAAACCATATCCCGTATAACTGCCCCACCCTTAAGAATCAACCACATGGCCCATGGCTGGCCCTCCATGCGCCCCAGTCAGAAAGCTCCAGTGTCATAAACAGAAATTTCATTACCTTTTATACATCAAAAAATTTTAAATACCCTACTTTCAAATATTATTTTGTGAATGTGACTGCTATTCTAATAAAATGTGAGCAGTAGTCCTCATGTTCCTCATTTTAGAAAGAATATATCTGGGGACAGCTCCTTGGACACGACTTCAATCTATTATGTTTTTTGAATTTAGGAGCTTTTCCCCAGTAGGCATAGTATCAGTGTTGATATGGTCGAAACAGTGCAAGCCTTTCAGATTCTAGTATTATGGCATAGATAGAATCCGGGACTATGTATCACATCAGAGTTGAGAGCATGAGCTCTGGTATCAGATTGGTGATCCAGGGCACATAATCTAACTTCATTAAGGTCTCAGTAGCCTCATCTGAAAAAAAAATTGAGAGTAATAAATAACATCTAATTATATCATGGGATTATTCTAAGAATTACATAGAATTCAAGCAGAAATTACACCATGCCTAGCACACAGTTCATACTTAATTAGCCATTATTATTACTATTATTATGAAAACTAAAACTTGCCTGTGATGGAAAAATTCCATAACAAATTTCTTCCTGCTTTCCAGACCGAGATTCCTTCAGGAAGAACCAAAGTCTGAAAGGCAGAGGACTCTGAACTGTCTGGAGGGCATTTAGTCATTTGTCCCATGGACTGCTGGCAGTTGTTTTCTTCTCAGGCATTGAAGTGAAAGGGAGCAGGTGCAGTTGGCTGGTATATTCTACACTAGATATCATCCACATGGCACAGGCTGCCACAGTCTGTGGGAGCCCCATTCTGGAAGCCCACCACTCACAGAGCCTTCCACTATCCCGGCGTCATGATAAATGGTCTACACATTCCACCATTTGCAAAGTACTTCCCTGAACAGTTTGATTTGATCTGGAAACTGAGGAGGCAGGCCAGATGGATGTTTTTACTCTGACTTCTCAGGGAGCATGTGAAAGCTGAGAGACTGTCAATGGCACATTGAGAGGTACATGGCTGGCAAGTGACACACTCAAATCTTCTGACTTTGGTTCAGAGCTCTCTCTCTCCAAATACATATATATATATAAACCAGTTACCATATTTGGATAGTCAATTCTGAACCAAGTTACACAGCAGTGTGTAAGGGTTCTCTTTTCTACACATCCTTGCCAAAACTTTTCTTTCATCTTTTGATAATAGCTACTGTAACAGGTGTGAAGTGATAGCTCATTGTGGTTTTGATTTGCATTTCTCTGATAATTTGTGATTTTGAGAATTTTTTAAAAATCTACATATACCTGTTGGTCATTTGTACATATTCTTTTGAGAAACATCTGTTCAGATATTTTGCTCATTTTGTAATCAGGTTATTTTCTTACTATTGAACTGTTTATTTATATATTTTGGATATTAACCCATTATCAGATGTATGGTATGTATGAGACATATATGTTCTCCCATTCTGTAGGCTGTTTATTCACTCTTTTGGTTGTTTCTTTGGCTGTGAAAAAGCTTTTTAGTTTGATGTAATCCTATTCAGATACTTTTGCTTTTGTTATCCGTGCTTTGAGGTTCATATATAGCAAAGTCGCAGACTCTTAAAAGTATATCCCATGAACTTCAGGAAGGCCTGAGGATCCTAATTAAAGTTACACTAATATAAGAGAAAACTCAAGAAAACAAGATTTTAGCCCACCTCTCCTATTAACCAGCAGTGGGACCTTGGATAAGGATTTAAATCCAGTCAAATTTCCAAGATGCTCTGAAGTACATGGAAGTGTTGGCCTTCTTGAGATTTCAGTTTGCTCATCTATAAAATGAAAGGGTTGAGCCAGATCATCTCTAAGACTCTTTATAGCTCCAAAACCCTCTGGTCCTTACTGAATTGAATTACAATATGACCTTGCTTCTAGTGACTAGATAAGTCACCATTCATACATCACACATCCATCTGCAGCCTTCTTTCTCCAAGGCTACCAAACTCAAAAATTCAGTCTCCTTTCCAAAAGATAGCTTGTATGCGATGCAAAGTTTGAGCAAACTGATACAGACTCAAGAGTACGATGTGAACTGAATTCAAGAAAATACGGATTTCAACAGATGATTGGTCCAGTAGGTGAATACTTAGTTATCCATGAAAATGCAATATGGGCAATGTTTTACTCAAAAGAGACTGTTAACATACTCAGAGATAACCAGTATGAGAGCTCTCTATTATAAAAATAAAATGAAGTGCAGGCAAAATGGAGACAAACTTGACAGAAGAAGGTACTAAATGAAATGTAGAGGAAATTCTGTGGGCTTCAGTGTCTCTGCAAAATGTGTATAAGCCATTTGTGTCTACTCTATCTGCCAATCTTTCTTTTATAGCCTCATAGGCCCCTAGGACTAAAAGTAAGTGTGGATATTAAATTTATGATAATAGGGGCATTGAATTCCAGTGCAGTAGTCTCTAAGCACTTTCTTATGAGGAACAATTCTGAACTTCCTTAAAGTTTTATGGTTACTGAAAGAAGAAAGATGTTATTGAAAGAATAAGAAGTACAAGCGGCCGGCGGGGCAGCTGACAGTCTTCTTCTCCCTGCTTGAAGTCTCTGGGAGCTTCAAGAAGGCACTATGTTGATGGTAATTAGGTTAGCAATCAACCAAGAAAAGTTTTAAGCTGAACAGAGAACTGGAAAGCACTGCTCTAGTAGCTGTTGTATACACATTTTGTTTGCTATAATGAAACCCTCCTACTTGCAGGATGTTCCTGAACTAGTCATTTTCTCTCTTACCTTACCAGACTCGTTATGAGGACTAAGTAAGGTAACAGCCAATGGTAGGAGAGATGACTGTGTTTCTAATGTACGTTGCTATATTGCTAATACAGATTGCAATATGTTGCACAATTTCTCTGTCTACTTTCTAGGCACATACCTAGCCTACATTCCTCTGCTTCCCTTGTTGTTAGACATAGATATGTAACTGGGTTCTCACCAATAATAATATGAGCCATTTCTTAGGCTGGCCCATAGAATGTTCCCATGTGATCCTTTATTCTCTTTCTTTCTCTACACTCTGTGCAAATGAAAAAATGTCTATAGCCATAGAGGAGCAAGAAGCAAAAAATGGAAGTCACCTGAGCCTGGAACGACTAGGTAGAGGGCACCCGGCCAGAAACATACTCTGTTACTTGAATATGAAATAAACTTGCCTTATTTAAGCCACTGATCATCTTTGGTTTATTTGTTCTCAGTGACCATTATATTAATACATTAATATTAGTGAGTGCTTGCTATATGCTAGGCACATACACACTTCTTTTTTCCTTGTGATAGAATATACAAATATAAAATTTACCATCTTAACCATTTCAAGTGTACAGTTCCATGTTACTAAGCACTCTCCTAATGTTTTGCAACCATTACTACCAGCCATCTCCATAGCTCTTTTCATCTTATAAAACTGAAACTCTACACCTATTAAATAATAAGTCCACATTCCCTGCTCTCCGCATGCCCTGGCAACCACTATTCTACTTTCTGTATGATTTTGACTACTTTCAGTATCTCATATAAGTGCAATCATACAGTATTTGTCTTTTTGTAACTGACTTATTCCATTTAATACAATGTCCTCATTTCATATTCATGTCGTAGGGTATGTCAGAATTTAATTTTTTAAAGTTGAATAATATTCCATTGTATGTTGATATAGTGTGGTTGTGTTCCCACCCAAATCTCATCTTGAATTGTAGGTCCCATAATTCCCATATGTTGTGGGAGGGACCAAGTGGGGGTAATTGAATCATGGGGACAGTTCCCCCATACTGTTCTCCTGGTAGTAAGTCTCACGAGATCTAACGGCTTTATAAGGGGAAACTCCTTTCACTTTGCTCTCAATTCTCTCATCTGCTGCCATGTAAGACGTGGCTTTCCCCTTCCGCCATGATTATGAGGTCTCCCCAGCCATGTGGAACTGTGAGTCCATTAAACCTCTTTTTCTTTATAAATTACCCAGTCTTAGCTATGTCTTCATTGGCAGCATGAAAACAGACTAATACATATGTATATACCACATTTTGTTTATATAGTCATCCCTCAATAGGTATTTGGGTTGCTTCCATGTTTTAGTTATTGTGAATAATGCTGCTATGCATGTGGGTGTACAAATAATTCTTTGAGACCCTGCTTTCAGTTCTTTTGGGCACATAGTCAGAAGTAAAATTGCTCGGTCATATGGTAATTTTAATTTTAATTTTCTGAGGAACTCCCATACTGTTTTCTACTGTGGCTGGATCATTTTATAGTCCCACCCACAGTGCACAAGCATTGTGTATTAGTCTGTTCTCACACTGCTGTAAAGAAATACCCGAGAATGAGAAATTTATAAAGAAAAGAGGTTGAATTGGCTCACAATTCAATTGAATTGAATTCTGCAGGTTGTACAGGAAGCATGGCTTGGGACGCCTCAAGAAACCTTCAATCATGGCAGAAGGCGAAGGGGGATCAGGCATGTCTTGCATGGCCAGAGAAGGAGGAAGAGAGAGATGGGGGAGGTGCTACACACTTTTAAACAACCAGACCTCATGAGAACTCTATCACAAGAACAGCTCTAGGGAGATGGTGCTAAACCATTCATAAAGGATCCACTACCACGATCCAGTCACCTCCCACCAGGCCCCACCTCCAACATTAGGGATTACAATTCGACATGAGATTTGGGTGGGTACACCAATCCAAACCATATCAGGTTCCAATTTCTCCACATTCTCGCCAACACTGGTGGGTTTTTTTTTTGTTTGTTTGTTTGTTTTGTTTTGTTTTGTTTGTAGAATAGCCATCCCAATGGGCATGAGGTAGTATTTCATTGTAGTTTTGATTTGCATTTCCCTAATGATCAGTGATGTTGAGCATCTTTTTTATTATTATTCTTTAAACTTTCATTTTAGACTCCGGGAGTATATATGCAGGTTTGTTACATAGGTATGCTGCATATGCACCTCTTTATCCTCACAAAACTCCATGATACAGGTACTATTACAGGCACAGAGAACTTAGTAACCTGTTCAAATTCACACAGTGTGTTGAGCTGGAATGTAAATCTAGGGACCCCAAATCAAGAGCTCTGGCTCTTAATCGTTACACTAGACTGCCTCTCTCAATGCAAAAAAAAAAATTACTAAGTGTAATGTAATGACACAGAGTTAATTCTTAGTTTATGTTAACCATTGTTATACAGACAAAAGAGAAATTAGAATGGAGAGCAAACAATTAAAAACAAAGAAAATTCTAAAATTCTAACTGAAATCTTTACAAAAGCAATCAAACATTCTTTTATTTTTTAGTAAGGTTTGGCTGGCTAAAGGTGAACAGTAAGGAAATAGAAAAAGTTGAATATGTTAAGCTGATAATAGAGTGATATATCTATAGATCAATAACCAAAATAGTATTTTTAAACAAGTATGTTTATTATATGTGATAACAAATAATTGAGAAAGTCCTTATTTCTCACCAACAAAAAGTTGGTAGAATTATGCAGCCATTAAGCATTATGGCTTCAAAGACTTTTTAACGATATGAAGAAAATACTCATGAAATAATGTGACCCAATTACATAAAGACATTTATTGTTTCATTTATTTTAAAGAAGTTTACTGAGTACCCATTACATGGTATAGGCCCTGAGCTGGGAGCTGGTCACATCATCCCTCTCCAAAGAGTATACGGTCTAGCTTTCAGAGTAGGATTTGTAAATAAACTGGCCGTGTTCCTCTTCTAGGGCTTAGTTTCTTAATCTACAAAAATAAAGAAGTTGGATTTGATGACTGATATGGTTTGGTTGTGTCCCCACCCAAATCTCATCTTGAATTGTAGCTCCTATAATTCCCACATGTCATGGGAGGGGCCTGGTGGGAGGTGATTGAATCATGAGGGCAAGTTTTTCCCGTGCTGTTCTCATGATAGTGAATAAGTCTTAAGATCTGATGGTTTTATAAGGGGCAGTTCTCCTGCACATGGTCTGTTGCCTGCTGCCATGTAAGACATCCCTTTGTTCCTCCTTTGCCTTCTTCCATGATTGTGAGGTCTCCCTAGCCATGGGAACTATGAGTCCATTAAACCTCTTTTTCTTTATAAATTACCCAGTCTTGGGTATTTCTTCATAGCAATATGAGAATGGACCAATACAATGATTGTCAACATCTCTGCAACAACCAAGTTCTACAAGTGGAAACAGAACCCTTTATTCAGTCAGGAATAAAATGTTATTTGGTATATCTGCAAAGCTGCAACTCAATAAAATTGCAACAGCACCATAAACCTATTAATGTTAGTTCCATTTAGAACCACCCACCATCTTGGTTTATCCAAGACTAAGGGGTTACCTGAGATGTTGAGAATTTTAGGACTAAAACCTAGAGATTCCCAGGCAAACTAAGATGGTTGGTCACTTTAGTTCTATGTCAAATTTTTAAGCTTAAATGCAAAAATGCAAAAACTAGTTTTAATTACAGAAACCTCAACTAATCCCCCTTTTTTTTTTGTTGGGATGTTTCATACACAGTAAAAAACAAACAAACAAAAAACCTAGAAGAACAAGAACTATGTATATGTAGTAAACTCACTCATTGTCAAAAATTCTTAGGGAAACAATACATTTGGTATGAAAGTTAACAATGATCACAATAGTCACATAATTTTAAGCTGCCGTCCTCACCCTCTAAGAGCTTGCTGGTGGTTGTTTTAAAACTACAATTTTAGTTCAGAAATTGGAAAGAATTCTGACTACCAGTACTCTATTAATATTTCAATAAGAGAGAGACATATTTTCAACTTTGAAAAATTGCAGTTTTAAGTGGCATATGATAATTTTCTTTTCAAAAAATAGATGTTCTTTTAAAGATTATTCAAATGATTATCTTCTGAAGTTTCATTTTTTTTTTCTTCATTTACCACATAGATCAGTACAATTAGGCTAATACCAATTATAATGTTCCTTCAAACCAAAGCTAAAGAACCTCGAGGGGCTGGGTGCAGGAATCCAGAGGGGTTTGTAGTGTCTCAACACAGCCAATTCAGGGGCCAGAACTCTTTACATCAACAGTAAGACCTTGCTCTCTTGGGAACTCTTGGGCTCTTGTCTCCAATTCCATTCTCCTTCAAAGATTCCAAGGTCTTCTACCACACCTTAATAAATAACTATTAAGTGCTTTTTTACTAACTAATAAATTCAGGATCCCAGGACTGGGTGAGCTCACTAGGAGTAATTCAGATGGATTTGAGCTCTTTAAGCAAGAAGTAAGAGACTTGGTTATGCTGGTTCATTGACTGTGTGTTTCCTCTTCATCCATCCCAATGACAAGGAGCTTTTAAGTGTCAGTTAACAAGACAGTCCCAAAACCCCTTTGCAGAGCTAAAAAATGGCAATTTCTAAAATTTGGACCAATTGCCAATTCAGGCAATTTAGCAAATTTGTAATAATTGCACCACATTTCGGACTCTTTTATAATTGTCATGCTCATGTGTCCTCTTCTGTCCACAGCAAGCCCCATCCTCTCACCCAAATTCCGTCCCCCATCCCTGACACACGTCTTCCTAATGATAATGCTCTTCTCTCTGTCTAGAACCAAATGCATGCAGTGGTCAAGTAGAAATGGGAAAAGCTGCCTCTCTCACTCTTGCTTTGGGGAAGAGGGAAATGAGTTTAAATAAATGATATGCTAATTTGAAAAGAAATGCATTGAACAGCGGGGAGACAGAGTCCATTTCCTCCACTGGAGCAGCTAGTGCCTTTGAGATATTCTGTCACATGTGGAATCATTATCCCACCTGTCTGAAGTGATGTCTTGTTTTAGTCTTCAATGTCTGCCTAATAATGCCTAGAGTTTACACCTGTCGTTGAATGCTTACTATATACTAAACACTGTCCTAAGCATTTTATGTGTTTACTCCCACTTAACCATCACAATCCTTTGGGATAAGTACTGTTATTAACCCTACTTTACAGCCAAGGAAACTAAGGCTTAAAGAGATAAAGTGACTTGCCCTTAGGGATACAGCTTATAAATTGCAGGGCTGGGATCTAAGCAGTGTTGGCCTGGTTTCAAAATTCATACCTTGGTCCCTAACTCATACCATTCTCATGAAGTCTCTTCCAAAACCTGGAGGCTGTTCTAGATCTGGCCTCCTAGGAGCAACTCTCACCATCATTAATTAATTGCTCCAATTGCTCCTCCAAGACCTACCTCTGTAAAGCTCCTCCTCGAAGGGCACAACCTCATCTCTCTTCCACTCCCAGGAAGACAGGCTGGAAACCTAATAGAGACTACCTAAGAAACCTACATTCTATCTCTCCCTGACCATTCGATTTCTGTACTTCCACCAGAGGCCACCTTCTATCAGATAACTCCATGCTATCTGCATGCTAACTCCACGGATAATCTGCATGAAAAGGGGGAAAGAGACCAAATCATGTTACAAAATTTGGGTAAGGGTCTAGACTCAACTTGCTTTGAAAGATCTTAAATCTTCCTATTCATTTGTAGACAGCAGTGGGCCTTTTTCTTCCTCTGCTCTGCACGACCTTCCAGCCCAAGTGCTAATATCATCTTTTCCTAAAGCCTTTTAAGACAAATTGTGACCATTTATGTCTACATGACAGTTTCAGGATAACAAAGTATTAAGACACACAAAGACATCAAACATTTATCAGAGACTACGCGAGACGCCAAGAAATTTTATAGGGATCAAGAACATGATTACTGACATTGAATTTATCCTGTGGCTTTGAAGAATCCAAAAGATGATTCTCTAATAATGTATCCTTCCAAATTCTCCAGAAGTTCTAAGCTTAGACATCATGATGAAATGTCACCACGTTCCTTTGCCAGAAGTTGTTCAGCACTGACGAGCTAATGATGCTTTCGCTTAAAGCTGATTCCCCCAATAAAGGGTGCCAAGGCTTCTTTGGAGCCCTGTTCCGGGCTGGCGACTTTGAAGCTGAGACGCAGGTTCACGTGCAGTTTCCGAAGACCCATTCCCTCCCCACTCTCCTCCCCTTTCTCTGAGACACCCTCCACATAAGACGGCGTTCTCAGTCAGTCCTCCACCGCCTATTTAAACACTACTTCTACACCTAACAAATCAGAAAGCTGTAATTTCAAAGTTTCAGAAACGTTTTCGGAAAGCCTCCTCAAATGGGAAGCGGCTTCGCCACTGAGTTAAGCGTCCGAATCCTCCTTCCCGCGGCAAGGACACTGGCCCGGGCCAGCTCCGCCGAGGACGCCCCCGGGCGCGCACACATAGCCCGAGGACGCGCCCCGTATTTTAAGACGCAGGGTCGGATTTCACCCGGAAACTTCGCTCTCACAACCCCAGGCCGAACTGTGTCTGATTCTCAGCTCCCGAGCCCGAGTTCTACCTTGCAAAAAGATGCGGCCCCATTGTGCCTAGCTGGCCTCCTAGCACGGACGCTTTTTTTCTTTTGGTCTGTCTTTTGCTAAGAAACGGCAATGCGCCTCGCCTCTCTACCCAACCGCAGCCTGCTGTCCCCTAGACAAAAAGCGGCGGCCGGCTGTTCCCTGCAGCGGAGACCGCGGCGGCGCAGCGCGTCCCGGCCACCCGAGGCCCGCCGCGCTGCGCCTTTGTTGGGCGGTCTACAGATGGTGCCCAGCACGGGGCTGAGCCGAGGGCGGGGGCGGGGGCGGGAGGTGGAGGCCGGGAAGGGGGTCGGGCGGGAGGGGAGGAGACGGCGGAGCAGCCAATCCGCGCGCGGCCCATCAGCTGACCGCCTTTGCTTACACCAGGTGCACGCCGGCTGCGGGGAGCACAAAGCGGGGCGCACCGAAGGCGCAGGCAGCGAGCGGCGGAACTAGGCGAGGCCCGTGCGCCCGCGGCTGCAAGCGCCCGCCGGGCAGGGAGAGGGGCCGGCGGCGTCAGATCGGGCGGCGGCCACGGCGCGGCGGCATCCCTAGGCGCCTGGGGCGCCTTCCTCAGGACCTGGCAGCTCGCTGCCCCGCCCTCTGCACCCCACTTCTCCGACCCTCCTTCCCAATCCTGCCTCCCCCGGCCCTGGCCTCCAAGAGCCAATTGAGCCCAGTCCCGTGCAGCAGCTGTTGCTTGTGTCGCCGCCTCGTCTCCAGTCTTGGTGCTCTGCCGGGGGTCCCCCGAGGAGCCAGTGCGCGCTGCGGGTTGGGAAGGAGGCGCCGCTCAGCCGGTCCTCCTCCTCGTCTTTCTCCTCCTCCTGCTGCTGCTGCGGCGGGTGCCAGGTCCGTGCGCACCCCAACACCCCCACCCGCTGGGCCTCGGGGTAAGTGCCCTGGCCGGCCGCGCCGCGAGGTGTGGGAGGCACCGTGGGGAAGTCGAGGCAAACTTGGTGGCGTGGGAGACTATGCAGGGTGTGGGGAACCTCGGGGTAAGATCGCGGGCCTAAGGGGGACGAGGGGGCGCGGCTCATGGAGCTGGGGAAAATGACGAAGTCGGGAAACGGGAATATAGTGCCCCGTTTCCCTCTGTCCTCCTTACCAAAAAACAAAGGTGTGGGAGAGCGCTAGTTGGGAAGGCAGGCCAGATAGAAATAGGCAAAAGGCAGTGACTGGAGCCAAGCCCGATGGATTTCAGGGGCCGACCAGGGGAGGGTGGTGCCCGGGGACTGGGAGGGAGGAGGGCTGCCGGGATGTGAACTGGGGAAGGCAGCTGTAGCTGGAGAACAGCGCGGAAAGGGGGCTCAGGGAGTTGGAAAGAGGGCCAAGAGGAGGGAAAGGAAGGTGACGGGTTATGGGAAGAGAAAAGAAAAAGGGTGTCTTGGCGGTGGCCTTGGTAAGAGAAAGGGGCAAGAGGCATAATTGACAAGGCGTTGAAAGTATTGAAGTCAGAGCTTTGGGAAGAATGTACCCAACTCTCGGCGGTCCACGCAGGGACAGACCTCAGCCTGTGAGCCTTGGGCCCAGAAGAAGTGGCACCCTAAGAACGCTTGCCAGAGAGCCTAAAATGTTAGGGAAGCCTCATCCCCGCCAGGAACAGAGTCGGCGCTGAGTTCCCGGCTCGGCCGGGGTCTGAAGCGAGGAAAGTTTGCCAGCGAGTGTCCTTTGTGCTGCGTGGAGAGGGGTGTGGGCAGCCGCCGACTAGGCGCTTCCCCGCCTCCCGCGGCGCCCGCCTCCCGCCCAGGGAGTCTCTGCCTGGCAGGCTGGGGTTGGGGGGAAAAGTCCAGCAGCGGGAGGGCCGCTCGTCCCGGGACGGTTCCAGGGGAGCCCGCGCGGAAACGCGGACCAGGAAGCGCGGCCCGGATGCCAGATCCAGGAGAAGGGACCTTGCTTGCGGTGTTCACCGCTGTAGCCCCAACGCCAAGAACAGAGCCTGGCCGTGAGGGAATGACTGGCCTCCGAGGTACAAAAGGTTGTGAAGCACTCGAACCTCACAGGCAAAGGCTAAGAGTATAAATCCCATCCCACCGTAAGTATTTTCATTCCCAAACCTAAATTAGTAAAGGAAAAGTGGAATTCTAATAGGCTGAGGGAACAGGTACTGCCGACTTGGGCTTTTGCGTGGAGGATAAAAGACAACATGTTTTGTTTTGTTTTGCCATGACAGTCTAAATAATATTAGTGGAATAGGCTCAGTATTTCATTTTTAAAAGCTACGCTGGAGGAGTGGAAAGTTCAGGAAGGCACTTTAATCAGTATAAATCTAGAGTAAAAGTGTTATTGGCTCCAGGGCCATATGTGTCCCGAAGTCTCTGATTTGCATGCAAATGTGAGCGGATCCTGGCAGATGTCTGGCCTCATCCATTCACATGAAGGAATTTGAAAAGACAAGGAGTCTTCAGTTAACAATAGACCTTAAGAAAATAGAATAAAGACGCAGTGTGAGTTTTTCTGTTTGGAAATTCCATGGCTTGCTGACACCTTTATTCAAGAGACAAATTCTTTAAGTGCTATTGTATTGAAAGCTCAAAGTGTTGCTTGCTCTTTACCTGGCTGTATATATTCGTGCAGTATTCCAGCTGGATATCCTGTGCTAGTTAGGAAAATGTTTGTGTGAAGCAGACAGTAACTTTAACCCACTTCCGGCGGCTTGAAGTGATTTCTGAATTGACCCCTCAACTTTTCGAGTTTTCTTTTAATAATTTGACTCTTGCTCAAATTTGGTACTCATCTTCAGAGCTATTCATTATAGTAGAAGATCGTTGTCGTTGACCGACATGAAGATCTCCTGAGAATGTCCACTGTCTGGTCAAAGTCATTTCCGTTCTTAAGGCACCAAACTTGTAGAACTGGAGGTGATGCAACTGTCCCATCCCTAGTTACCCTAATGGTTTTCAGGTCACAGAAGAGTGAATGGGGAGGCAGTCGTGCAATAGACTGTGGAGCAAGGGCCTTTCTGCTGTGTCTAACATTAGCTGAGTGACCACACTGCACTGTTCACCTCTTGGCATTGTGCGACAGCTGAACAAAAGGCAGGCAGTGTGGGCCGCACGTGAGGCAGGCGATTTTATTAATACCTACGACTAACCAGCCCAAGTGGCCTCTTCTTTTGTCAACCTCAAACACTGTTGAAGGGAAAAAGAACCTATTCACGGAACAGCATTTGCCCCTGTATCCTATATATTCACTGAAAGGGACATTAAAATACAACACCCCCCACCCCCCACCAGAATAAAAAGACAACATTGTTTTGGAGGGCCCAGTGTTTGGGGGGAGGAGTGGACAACAGATGTTAGTCTGCTATTTTACATGTTCCCTTAAGTTATTTTTGCAGGTTCAGTGCCTTTTATACATAAGGCGATGTTTTCCCAGGAGGGGAAAAATGAATTGAATCCATTTTCAGTAAGAAAATGTTATAGCCAAGTTTGCATTTTCTGTCTTAGAGCTATATAGAAGTCAGAAAGTAACAAATCATCATAATAAACTCTTGATTTAGCTCTTCACGCCTGGGATTCTGTCTTCCTGATAGAGTTGAAAGGTAACTTAAACTTGACATTTCTAGACTATAAACCATTTTGTTGTAAAGTTATCAAGGTATTTTTGAAACCTGGTAACTTAAAAACGACGCTCACATTTGTGAAACCTTATCTTTGGCAGTTAACCTGCCGGTGTAATCTTTATTCTGCAAGTCTAATGAAAGGAAAGATTAGAACTCATTCCTTGGTAAATAAAAGTAATAAAGTGTTTAATTATTAGGGATCATTCTGCTAAATAAAAGATCTCAAGACCAGATCCAACTGCAGACTGTGGTTCTAAAAAAATAACTTCAGCTAGCTCTGGTTAATGTCTGAAATTCTGGGAAAGCAAGGAAAAACTCAACCACTGATCTCTCACTAGTTAGTCTGTGCTAAGGCCACCTTCTTGACCTAAACTGCTAGAGCCATTACCACATATTCTAAAGCAGTGACACTCACGGGAATATACTAGGTACTAAAGAAAATCGGTCTCTACAGAGTTATATTGCTACTTCCCAAGCCAGTGGAATATAAATAATGATGATAAATAATCAGAATGGTGGGCTTTTTATACCACCATAAGTAGGCCATAAGTCATAAATAAAATATGGTAAATTATAGGATGCAGATGCCATTTTTACAAGACTTGCATAATGCTTACTTAAAATTTATTTTTAAGTTACAAAATAATAGTTCTCTGAATGATTCATTTCAGCACTAATGTCAGGTTATTCAAATATTGTATTTAATTTTTAAAAATTATGCTGAACATCTATTTTGGGTTAAGCCAATCTGGAGATAAAGCAAATTCCATTTTAGAATCATATGATCATTTAGAGTCGTATGTTTCTGGGAACAATGAAAGTATCTTTAACTCATGAATAGAGCTTTGATTAATATTTAATTCAGGATGAACTTATATAGATGAAATCAGAAAAACATTTATTCTCTTGTTTTGGCTCAAAGTACAGAATAGAGATAAAAGTTAAACCCTATCTGTAAAATTCAATACTTTAGTGACCAAGGGATCCATTTGTTCTCAAGTCTTTTTAGGTGAAGTTTGCTTTTTAATTTCTTGTTTTAGCATATTAGCATTCACCTACTTTACACATCTATTACAGAATGTAGCCTCCCAAGTTTTCAAATATAGATAAATGCATGATAAATGGTTTATTGACATTGCATTATAATCCATGATAAAAAGATAAATGTTTCCAGACTTTATGGGCACCCTGTAGAACTGTTAAGCATATTATCCAATAATTAAAATACATACCATTTTATGTTACAGTTTTTTAAAAGAAGCAATATGCAAGCTTTACTACTATTGCATTTTTTACTTTTTGAATGTTTTCAAAGCTCTAGGCAAATATCGGGAGTTATTAACAATTTTATCACTTGATTGATTGGTTAGCAAGCTATTATCCAGTCATAGCTGGATGATCTTCGATCAGTTGCTTAACTCCATACCAACCTTCAATTTTGTCATGTATAACATAATCAAGTTGGGAGAATAAGGCTGGAAGGACTAACTGCCATAATCAGCGAGATTACTAAAAGGTTCATGTGAGCCATACCTCCAGTACCACAATTAACATAAACATTTAACTTATATGGAACCGTTTTATCTAATGAACTGAGATGCAAAGAAGCTAAGGGTGAACTTGGAATAATACATTCCCAAGGTCCTGTCCACTCTGACTTCAGAGTACTCTCTAAAGATGCTGCTGTATCAGCTTAAGACACTTAGTTTTAAAATCTGTGGAGTGAAAACTGCTTTTAGAGTGGCTTATTGCCTTCCATTTATACTCTTTATTGCTCAGAGGTTGGAGTGTTATTTGAAAGCTCTGATTAATATAAATGAGTTGTAATTTTCCAACCCAGGCTGTCCTAGCTCACATCTATTATACCACTGGCAGACATGTGGACTCCACAGCTGTCCCCTCATTTGTGTATGAAACAGACACACTGGTGGCATTTTTGGTTACCATAGTTACATTAACAATATACATATGACATGACATCCTTCTATGTGAAAGGTTTCTGTGGCAGATATTTTGTAGACCTCGGAGTAAAGGAAAACTATTTAAGTTTGGGGAACACATAAATTAGTCTGCCACTGTATTCTGGAGCCACCATTTCAATCCAGGGAAGAGAGCCATCCTACAGCGGTGTCCAGGAAAGGGCAATCTTGGAAACAAAGATTTTCAAGGGAGGCATTTCCAGCAATGCCTAACCTCTTCAGGAGAATGTCCATTGAATATTCATTTCAAAATATTTGCTTTTCCTATTTATGACTGCCCTTTGTGAGATAATGTATTAGCCTAGTCATTTTCAATTTGTAGGGGCACAGTGGGCAGTACCAATATTAGCATCTATCTCAGTAAGACCTAGGAAACAAAAAATGAGTTTGCACTGTTAAGCAGTGAGCCACAGAAAGAATCATCCTTTAGAAAAACTAAAAAAGCTTTAAAAGAAAGAAATGTGGCTTAATTGGTTTCATGCCTATAATTTTCCCCTCTAGAAAAAAAATGTTAGCATGGCAATAAAGAATATCATTAACCTGCATTGTTATTTCACAATAGTGATAAGTCTTAATTTGCATCCATAATAATCAGTGTAATCAAGTACTGTACAGAGAATCAGGAAGGCGCAGGCTCAATTCCCAGCAGTGACACTAATGACTCAATGTCTGACCTTCTGGATGTCCTGCAATCCTCCTGGTGCTTCACGGCCCTATCAGAGTTGTGCATTAAAGGATCCAGGAACACTGGTAGATGATTTAAATATTACCAGTGCAAATAATTTGATTTCTGTCCCAAGAGCTAGAATTATATGGAGAGCTAATGGTCTGGGCACAGCCCCTACCTTTCTGCAAGGTGATGTTTCTGGTCCCTAATTCCATAGCTAAGAGATTTTGTTGTTCTCTCCCTAGCATTGACAGTTGCTCACCACCTCACCTGGGCCCACCTGAGGGGAAAAATTTTACCAGGGGTACAGGAAGCCATTTACAATCATTAAACATTTGTTCACCCCACAAGTATATGTTGAGCACCTGCTGTATAAAACTAAAATAAGTTAGCTTGATTTTTTCTGCAGCTTGTACATTGGAGCATTTTGTTTCCATTAACCTATGCATTCTCCTACAAGTATTTCTTGAGTGCTCTGCATGAAAAAGGCATTCTGCACAGAGGATTTCAACCGAGGGTGATTTTTGCCTCTGAGGGGACATTTGGCAATATTTGGAGACCTTTTTTTGTCAGCTGCTGTCACAAGTGAGGGTAGAAATGAGGGTGGTATACTGGCATCTAATGGGTAGAAGCCAGGGATGCTGCTCAACAAAATGCACAGCACAGGACAGCCCCACAATGAAGAATTATCTGGTCCAAATGTCAGCAGTGCCAGGGATCCTGCCTCTGCCCTCAGTGAGCTTCAGTCTAGTCGGGGTTACAGAAAGGAGACTGACAAGTGCAGCATAGTGTGCTATGATGGTGAGAGTGCAGGCTACAGAAGTACAAAAGCAGCAGCCTTAATTCAGATGTCGGCTGCCAGCAGAGGCTTTATGAAACATACTGGTTAATTCACAGAACGGGCTTTTACCTGCCACACAAGTGCTCAGCGGGAGACGATTTTCGATCTAGCCTCGTTGAACATAAGTGGGTTGGATGGTTGCTTGAGAGAGGGTAGACTCCTTAAGTTTGTCGAGAACTTTAAACTGAAGATGGAGTTAATTCCTTGTAGGACTTGGTCAGAATTCACTGTGTCTTGAGTAAACAGGAGAGGAGGCTGGAAACAGAAAGTCGATAGCAATAAACATAGGACAGCACATGCTGCATGAAGAGAAGATGCAGCTGAGTTGACAAAGCTGTCACTGCCTCATATTTTAGAGCTTTAAACTTTGCCAGATCCTTAAATATGTATCTCATTTGACCTGTAACATCCTGAGATACCACATGTGATTGTTCTTTCTCCTTTTCCCCAATAACTGAGAGATCAGAGTCATGGAAAGGTTCATTGTGACTGTGGACAAGTCACTCAACGAAGTTCATCTATAAAAGAAGAGGTCTTGTGAGGCTCTTCTTCCTAGCACAAGTTGAATTTGTCTGGGGTCACGCATCTAGGGGAAGACTGGAGGTGGGATGAGACATGAGACTCCTGCCTCTCTCAGACCTAGTGTCTTCCACTCAGATGGTAGCTGCTTCCTAAACTGTGGAGTCCTAACCGGTAACAAGATGACGGTGACTCAGCATGCTAGCTCTTGGGTTACCGAAAAAAGCAAGGACCTGCGATGCATCAGTTAAAAAGTATCATGCAAGGGAAACTTCAACTGGGTTTCCCCTCCACCTAAGGATTAATCACACCCCCTCCCTAATGGCTTAGCTTAAGCTGACCGTAGCCACTTAAAAAATACTTGTGACAATCTGGGAAGGAAGATTCATAGGAGAGTGCAGCTAGAGTTAGAAAACAAGATAGAAAATGGGACAACCCAGAACATGTGGGACGAATGAACTTTTTTTTTATGATTTTTTGTTGATTTTTGTTTTTTCTTTGATAGGAACATTCTAACTTTCAGAGAATAATGACCAGTGTATACAGATATGCACACATATCACACATATAGAGCAGGGAAGACAGATTTTGTACAAGTTTATGTTTGTTTCTTGTTTGTTTAGTAAGACTTGCACATCAGAACGAGTTTTGGAGAGAACGTTCCCTCAAGGTCTTATTTCTGGTTTCTCTGGGTTGATGAGTGTAAGGTTTCCTATGAGAAGTAAGACTGAGAAGCCACATGACTACTCAAGGTTCTTTTCATTCTCTGTGGTTTCCAGGATCAGGAGTGAGAGTTAGGTAGGACTTCAGCCATATCCTGAGCGTTTCCAGGACACATGTGGAATCTAAGTGAACTCTTCGGACCATCAGAGAACCATAAGGACAGTGCAGTAGCAATGACTGGCTTTCTCCAGGTTGTTATTCCAACTGATTGTGGTTCTGTGCAGTGAGGACTACATGTAAGGCCTAACCCCCAAAGGACCAGTTAGCTTTGCTGTGTTCTACAGGGACATAGCCAGCTTCCTCACATACTCAGAAACATCCTTTCTCACGGGAAGGCCATGTGAAAAACGTAGGTCACTTCAAAGCCATCTGAAGGCAAAACACAAAATATGTGGGCAAATGCTGGTGGGATATTTTTCTCTTCATGCATTCATTCACACTGTCAAATTGGAGTCCCGGTAAACAAGTTCTCAAATGGCTTCACTACCAGGATTGATCTCTGGAGCGAGAGATTAGTTCTATGCAAATGAGATGCTTTAGTGACCACCATTTTTCCTAATGTAGCATATAGTAGTAGCAGTAGAATAATGATATCCTACACTGTGCCTTTCCAACGTGTTGGGACCCACCACCAACACCTTATGTGCATTAACTCCTTTAATCCTTGCAACAACTCTGTAATGTAGACACCCACTTCATAGCTCAGGAAACCAAGGCAGACTGCAACTATGTAACTTGCCCAAGGTCAAACAACTAGTGTGTATGTAATAAATATTTGTCAAGTGGATGAATGAATGAATGGATACACATCTGTTTTAGAGGAGAGTCCTTTATTTGAATTCTCAGTTTATGGCATTCCTGCTTCCCAGGCAGGGCATTTTCAAGAACTGCCTCTGTGACTTGTGAATGATAGGGGAAGAGCTGGTCAGGGGAGAAGCAGGGGTTGAACTTGGGTCTTTCTGACTCGACACCTATACTGTTAAAGTGCTTGGCTATGTTTCTTCCTCCTTAATTGCAGCGATAAAACAAGAGGACTGGACTACGTTAGCTCTCAGCCCATTCCACTCAAAAAATTACATGATTCCATATTAAAGTCTATGTAAAATAAATCACCTTTTTTGTTTTTACTACTTTTAATTTTGAAATCTAGTTTGGTATTTTTATGTAACCAATCATTGAATTATCTTTTAAAATTATTATTAACAACATATTTATAAACCCTCTTTAAATCATTTTAAATGGATGAGAATGCATACAGATTGCATTCTCCTAACCATTACCATCTCACTGCCTATTAAGTTATATCATCATTGTCTAAATTTAGAAGGTGTCTAAAAATTGAAAAGCATCTTTTGTTACACAGGGAAAAGACAGGTAAAGTGATTAATTTTGAAAAAATTACTGCCGATATTTGCAGAAATAAGTAGATTGCTGAATCTAATGAATAGTATTGAATGATTTTTTTTTTTTTTTTTCTTTAAGATGGAGCCTTGTTTCTGTCGCCCAGGCTGGAGTGCAGTGACGCGATCTTGGCTCACTGCAGCCTCTGCCTCCGGGGTTCAAGCAATTCTTGTGCCTCAGCCTCCTGAGTAGCTGGGATCACAGGTGCCTGCCACCATGCCCAGCTAATTTTTGTATTTTTAGTAGAGACAGGGTTTCACCATGTTAGCCAGACTGCTCTCAAACTCCTGACCTCAAGATATCCACCTGCCTCGGCCTCCCAAAGTGCCAGGATTACAGGCGTGAGCCACCACGCCCGGCCATGAAGAGTACTGAATGATTTTTATGAGCTTCAAATTGCTAGCAGTATTAAAAACTACTACTTGAGATTCGCTTCTAAAGATTGTTTTGCTTTAAGGTGTCCTTCTGACAGGCAAGTGAAGCATCAGAGCAATGTGTCAGTCATTGCCATCGTGTTACAGGATGTGCAGCCTAAGGCAGGGGAAGGAGTGGGTAACAAGGCATGTCCTAGATTTGGGAAGAATTAGTTTCAGAACTGCTTCTCAGCTCTGTGATCTAGAGTGATTTCATGGAACCTCAGTATCTATATCTGCAAAATGGGATAATAATAGAGCCTGCCTTTTAGAATCGTTGGAATCATTCAGTGAGAACATGCATATAAAGTCCTTAGAACAGTTCCTGTTCCAAGGTACATACTTAGCATACAGTAGCAATGAGTAGAAGTATTTATGTTCACATCTGATATTTCTGCTGCTACAAGGTCTGCATTCTGAGGATGCTAATTCTGAGGCAAGCGGAGAGATTTTAAGGGACAAGAAGACTCAGACTAGATATTTTATGAAGTCAGTAGTTCACATGGCTGTCACCTTTCGTGGTAGACCCCTAGATTGCTTTATATTTGTCCAGACATGAGAAATCTGGATTCTGCTGATGTGCCTTGAAAGAACTGGCAAACAGGTGAATACATTAGAGCCTTTTTTTGTTTGTTTCTAGATCCTCTTCTGTATCCCACTCTCTCTTTTCTGTCTGAAAATATTATAATGCCCCTAAATGGTAATTCATGGAATCACATTTTCCAAATAAAGAGAATGGGTTAGATTCAGAGATATCATTCCACCAAGAAGAGGTGAATTTAAGACATTGTAACAAACCCAAAAGTTTCATCTGTCTTCATCCATTGTGATATTAAGGTTGTTGGGCCATGTAAAACTCTGAGAACAATGCTGAGCGTCTTGTAAATGATCCATAGACAATGCAGCTACCATTGTTATTGTTAATTCTTAGTATCATCGTCATTATAAAACATTACCTTGTACTTGACCAAACCACAAGGCTCCTGGTTAGGACCAGATTAGAACAGTGCAATTTAGCCACAAATCTTTCTGGAAGCAAGAGAAAGTCACCAGGCATGCTGGGCATGGTGGTGCACACCTGTAGTCCCAGTTACTTGGGAGGCTGAGGCGGGAGGATCACCTGAACCCAGGAGGTCCAGGCTGCAGTGATCCCTGATCACACCACTGCGCTCTAGCCGGAGTGACAAAGCAAGACGTTGTCTCTTAAAAGAAAGAAAAGAAAGAAAAAAAGAGAGAGACAGTCACCAGGCAAGCCAAATCAGGTGTGACCCTTAGGGAGATCCCTGGTGAACCCACAGAGGCCGGTTGCTGTGAGTTGGCCTCCCTAGTACCTCCCATGTTTCAGCTAGCTGATTTTCACTTGCACATGAAGGGAAGAGTTGAGGATACCATTAACTTGATTTTCTTTGAATTCTTTGTGAGATGGAAATAGTAATTATTTGTAGAGAACTTCATATTCATTGTCTTGTTTAATCCTCATCATCAGTGCTTCCCAATTGCTGTGACCACATTTACAGGTAATTGTAGATATCCATACTCTTAGCTCTGGGGGAAAGCCAGTACCGCACAGCTGGTCACCTGGCTACCCTTGCAAGCCAATAAACAGAGTTTTCTAAGTGTGCTGAGAGGAACACATACCAACTCTGGGAGTTATGTATTACCCCATTTTAAAGATGTGGGAAAAAAACACCTGAGACAAGGATCTTCCCAGTATCTTACAGCTAGTAAGAAGTATGTGTAGGAACAATACTCTTAACTCTGGTTTTCCTCCAGACCGAGTTAGTCACACTGTCCTTGATTTCCCCACATCTCCTTGTCCTCACTCAAGTCTAGCATGTGTTATCTTTATTTACATCCTGTAATACCACCACCACCAAGCAGCTCCTTAAGGGAAAAGACTGTGACTGAGTCTTAGGTCCCTGACACCTATGAAAGCATTTGGCATGTGGAAAATGTACTTAGCAAATATTCAGTCATTGAAAGAGGAAAGGAATTTCCATATCATATGTCTATTTCATTTTGCCATATTGCTTCTTTAAAGTAATTTTTACAAAGTTATTTCATCTGTATTTTGGTAGAAAATGAGTAGTTCATAAACCTGTATTATACTCAGAGATATTACTATGTTACTGCTTTAGAGAGGTTATTATAGAAAGTTGAGCTCATTTGGGAATGCTTTTTGTGATATTATTGCCAAGGAAGTGTTATTAATCAAAAAGTATTCATTAAATGCATATTGAGTATCAAGTGCTATTAGAAAGGTGATATGAGGGTTGAAGAAAATGTACATGGTGTTATTTCTGTCCAGACGAGTTTCCAGACTCATTGGGGAGATAGAGTGAATAGAAGCAAATCAAAATAATTAAGTGATCATCTGTAGGAATTCTGCAACAAAGCAGAAAAACAGGAGCTCAGACCAGACGGGTTTGAATCTCAACTCTGTCACGTAATAGCTGTGCTCAGTATTGGTTAAAAGACTCAATTTATTGCCCCCAAACTCATCTGTAGAAAGGAGAAATAATGTCTACCCATAGGGCTGCTATGAGAATGTATGGGAAAGCACTTGGTACAGTTCTTAGAACATGACATTCACTGCAGTCATTTGGTGGATATCGACAGCCCTACTTGTGTGCAGATCTTCTTCTGTGAGCTGGGAGTACAGTGGTGAGCAAAACAGATGATGTGTGCTCCTTTCCCATGTGGAACTTGCTGTCTGATGTGAGATAAAAGCAATAATCCAATTATCACACAAGTAAGTGTAAAATGATGGCTGTGTTAAGTCCAGTGAAGAAGTACATGAGGTCAGGAGAATGTAACATAAAGCCTTCGAAGAAAAGACCTCCCTAAAGAAGTGACGTTTATTTAAGCCAAAATCTGAAGGTCATGGGAGAGTTAGCCAGGCAAAGGGTATGGAGAGGGAAGAGCTTGGTAAGCCAGAGCCCAGAGGTGAGAAGGACTTTGGTATGCTTGATCAACAGGGAGAAGACCAGTGAGGCTTAGAATAGAATAAAAGGGGACCTTCTTTTCTGCCTACTTCCAAAGTGCACTTGGAGTTCAGAGAAGGCAGAACTTATACAAAGTTCAGCAAAGGAAGAGACTGCATCCTATACCAAAGAGATATGTCACCATAACAGAAGGGTTGAATTGGTGGAGAGGGAAATTGTGTGAGCAATTCTATTGAGTCTTGGCAGGTTGGGTGGCGTGCCAGTGTCTTACATGTGTGGACTGGCATATGCCAAGTCGGGCACACCAGGAAGAAAGTTTCTTCTCCATTTCTGTGTGGCTTTGAGCATGTTGATTAACTTCTCTGAATCTTGGTTGTAAAAAAAAAAAAAAAAAAAAAAAAAAAGATGTAGCACCACAAGTTTGTGAGAATGGGAAGATATAATGCATGTGAACATGGCACATAGTGTCTAGTAAATTAGCTTACCTTGTTTCATTTTCTGCTCTTTATTGCCTTTTTCTTCCCTGTTCTACATTTTCCTTTCATTGTAGTGAACCTCTGATTAAGACACTTGCTAATTGACAACACATCACCTGTGTTGCCCACAGATGTAGATTTTTTGTAGTAGTTTGGTGATAGCTGAAACATTTCTCTTGCTTGGCATGCAAATGCTTCATGCATGCACTATCATTCTCATTCATGAACTCATTGTGTAAAATGCACTTAGCCGTATCTGGCTGCTGTTTACATGAACAGAGGTGATTGCTGGTATGTGTAAAATGCACTTAGCCACATCTGGCTGCTGTTCGCATGAACAAAGGTGACTGATGGTGAGTGGACAAGATCCTCCACAAGCTTTAGATGGCAATTTCATTGGGGCTGTAATGACCATAACACTTAGTTGTTATTGATTTGTCCTCAGTGGAGAGATGTACTTTTCTGCCTGATCTTAATTATGGGTGGTAATATTAGACCATTTCAACACTGAGTTAGCATTTTGCCCTTGTAACAATTTGTTTTAGTTCCATCTTTGTATTGACTTATAAGTAAATTTAGACACTATTACCAAATACTTATGAGAAAAAGATAGTGGGGGTAGAGTTGGTTATTTTTCAGCAAGATGCTGAGTTATCCTTTATTGCATGCTTTATGGCAGTAAATCTTGGACTCCGCTGCACCCTTTTATTCCTAACCTGCTTTTCTCTGTGTGTCTCTTGAGATCTTAAGTCTTCTACTTACTAGATTATGAGAAAAACTCCCAAATTTGTCTCCAACCATAGCTTCACTTCCAAACTCCAGTTCTATGTTTCCAAATGCCTGCTGCATATTTTCACCCTGAAAATCACAACATCACTGAAGCAGCAAGAGGAAGAAGTGGTTTCCGGGATGCAGAGTGAACTGTGGCTGTACAAGAGGAGAGAGAATGTTCCTTTTGTAGAGGAATGAAACCCCTGCCTATTAACTCAGCAGGGAGGGAACCAGGAGGAGAAGTACTCCAACCTGTCTTTTCCCACCCTCTTCTAATCATTCAAATGGAAACTCACCCCACTCCCAAAATGAGCTCCTGTCATTGCTGGCCCTTATCTTGTTTTGAGAACTGCTATTATCACATCACTCAGGCTCAATCTTGAAATTATTTTTAACTCTTCCCTCCCCTGTCTGCACATCTAGTCAACTGCAGTATCCAATAGATGCCTCTCTAGTTATAGTTCCCTAGTGTCTTTTACATATGGCGCTGCTTCTTTGTTCCTGTGAACACCACCCCAGTTCCAGCCCTTATCACCTCTCCTTTAGCTTATTGAAAGTACTTCTTAACCAGTTTCCCCCTATGTAGTGTGCCTCCTCTCCAGTCTAACATACAGCTGGTGGACTCATCTTTCAGAATTATAGAAGGGATCCCATGGTTCCCCTGTAAAGAGGCATTAAATGGTCCCCCCTGGCTATAGTATTGTGCTGGATATTCTTGATGTCCCTCCAGTTCCACCTGGTACCCCTTTCCACTTTGCTTTGTACCCCAGGAATCAGATGTATATGGACTGTACCCATAAATGGGTCCCTTGCTTCTTGTTGGGTTCTGCATCCTGTGGTAGCTCAGGGTTGCTTGCCCATCCTTTTTGAGTTGACTTTAACCTTGCCCATCCCTTATGCTATTGTTTGAATGTATGCATCCCTCTAAAATTTGTGTATTGGAATTTAAACCCCAACGTGATGGTATTAAGAGGTGGGGCCTTTTGGAAGTGATGAAGTAATGAGGGCTCTGCCCTCATGAGTGGACTAATGCTCTTATAAAAGAGATTGAAGGGAGTTCTTCAGTCTCCTTTTGTCCTTCCATCTCCTCTGCCATGTGAGCATGTGAGGACACGGCTTCAGTTTTGTCTTTGCCCCCTTCTGCCATGTGAAGACACAGAAAGAAGGCAGCATCTTCAAAGTAGAGGGCAGGCCTCACCAGACACCACATCTCCTGGTACATTGATTTTGGACTTCCCAGCCTCCAGAACTGTGAGAAAATAAATTTATATTCTTTATAAATTACCCAGTCTCAAGTATTTTATTGTACTGACAGGAATGGAGTAAGACATCTTATAAATGTTCCCTTTTTAAAACCTTTCTTTATTCATTCCCTCTTTAATGTACCATCTGTTTTCTTCTAAGTCTCTGACAAGGATGAGAAATCAGAGAAAACTCCTTAGTGAAGCATAAAGGCCCTCCATATCTAGGAACCATCCTACCTTCCTGTCTAGATTTCTATTGCTACTGTGGCATAGCCAAAATCCCATTCAAAATGAAAGCATTCCTATTTTGTCCCCTATTGGTGTCTGCTGCCTTGGCACCTTTACACTAGTGGCATGCCTGTAAATGTTTAACAACTGGCTCTCCAAAAAGGTAAGCCCTCCTTTTTATGACCAATTTTAAGCTACCAGTGTGATGTCTCTGAACTCAGATTTGGAAAGAAATGCTCACAACTGGCTCAGAATACCACCGCTTTGTGTACAACTCCCCCTGCATCTGGGATGCTCCACAGCTTTCCCCACCTCCCCTGCCACTGCCCTCTGTGCCTTACACAGAAGAGTTGCTCAGTAAACTATTTTAATTCATTTCTATCACTCCTGTGGGCATTTGGAATGGCACAAAAACTACTTACTAGCCACATGTTGATGGTAATATTTGTGTACCCAGAATCTTTTGGTGAGTGCCAACATAGGTACTAGTTGGATTTTTGAGACTTGAAAACCCTGAAGTGAAAATAAAATAACTACTTGCTCACATTTTATGCTAAGTTGGTGAAGCATACTACTTAATGTTGCTTAATTCTCCAATAAAATAATTCTCATTTTCTGGTCTTGTTTTCAAATTATGTCTTCATTATCCTCAATTAAATGTAATTTGAAGTAATAATAAACCACCATTAAAATATATTTCCTCACTATTATAACCATTTGAATGTTCTATAGTTTAAATTATGTCCCCTTAAATAAAAAACTCTACAGAAATTTTTAAGGTACGTGTTCATCCTAGACATATAAGATTGCACTGCAATTTACTCTAAAATTTATTTTATTAAGAAATAACCCTTCCTTAGTCTTTCTAAGAGACAACTTTAATTTTGCTTCATTTAAAACATTTCTATATTGAAAGTTCAAAATCCAACTACAATTTCTATTAGAAAACTAGGAGGTAAACCAATAAAGATGATCTTATAATAGCATTGGATTCTTTTATATTTTAATGGTTATGAAGGACAATGTGGATATTCAACTAAAATTTTTCTTTTTACTTTTAATAATAAACATATTAGTTGAAGAGAGAGTATAGAATGCACTATTATTTATAATGTATTTTAATGTTCTCAGCTGTTCCTTTGCACCTTATGATTACACAGGCCTAAACTGTGTAATTAAGGACCATCCACTAATGTGCACTGGTGGATTTACAGTGTCCAGGTCATCGATGATCTGAGTACTTTGAGTATCGGACCATTAGTTTCAAATGCATACTAAGATAGGGGAAGACACTGGCATCAAGGAAAAGCTATAATAAGAAACTCTTTCAAATTCAGGGACATAACTTTCACCTGATTTTAATTTACCAAACAATTAAAAAACCTGATTAACAGGAAGCCTAATTAACTAGATCCCCTCCATCCTCAGTCTACTTTTAGAAGAAAAGGGAAGACTGGAAGAAAATAATTTAACCAGGGCTTTTGATTAAGAAAAAAATACTCCAATATGAGTTCATTATTAGGGCCTTGAAGAAAACTATGTCTTAATAAAAAATATATAACCACCCTTATTAAAGGCAAAAATATAGGTATTACAATTTGAAACTACAAAAGCTTTCTAGGAAACCTTCAGTCAAACAGAAAATTAAATTTGCAAATTCCCTGAGCCTAATGCTCTCGTTAACCAAGGTTTCACTCTACAAGTTAGTTTTCTTCTACGTGTCTAAAAGAAGGCCGCAATGTACTCTTGGGGTCCAATAAGACAATTAAGGCAGGTGGTATCACAGAAAGGTCCTGTGCAACGAACTTGGCTTTAACCTCAGCTGGTTCACCTATAGCTGTGGGAATTGTGACATTACTTGAATTAGTCATGATTCGCCAGAGAAAGAGAATGAATAGGATGGGTGATTGATTGATTGATTGATTGATAGGATAGATAAGATATGATAGAGAGATTTATTACAGGAATTGGCCTACCTGATTGTGGAGACTGAGAAGCCCCACCACCTGCCATCTATAAGCTGGAAAACCGATGTTCTGTCCCAGTGTTGTAAGAATGTAGGTAAAGCACCTTCCACAGTTTCTGTTTTGTATTCTGTTCCCCACCCCTGTCTTTGGCCACTTACTTAGAGACCCACTGTGGCCCCCAAGCCTTCAGAGGGAAGGTTTCAACAAGCAGGCATACCTCTACTTCATTTTCTTACAGTGATTAAAAATGTCTAGTTCTTTAAGTCTTTATTAGAAATAGTCATAAAAAATAGTTTAGAAAAGGAATTTGAAACAAAGTTTATTTTAAGAGTTCAGGGACAGATGGCTTTACTTTGCTTCTTTAAAAAAAGATGGCATTCAATGTGGTTGGGTTCTATTAAGTCAAAGGACAAGTACTGTGTCATTCACCCAAGCACTGCTGTCTTTAACCTTGACTAGCAGGAACTTTTATGTTAAATGTATGCACACTTCTGTATATCTGTCTTCAAATTTTAAAGGAACATTTTAATGTGGAAGGGATATGTTCTTGACATTTTCTCAGTCTAAAGTTTAAACGGCACTTCGTCTTCTAATTAGCAAATCCTAAGCAGTCAGGCTCTTTAGAGAAATATCACTAGATCAGAGCTAAAGGCTCCCATCTTAAGGACATTGGATATTCGTTTTTTTTTTCTTAATAAAAATATTGTTAAAATGTCAGATAATTAGTACAGATTACTACTGGTTTAAAAAATATAACAAAAGACAGTACAGAACTCTAGATGAGCAGAGAAAAATGCAATAAATGTTCTGAAATGAATGTGAAAATGTTAGCCATTTCCTTGATGAGGAGAATTATCCTCTCCATTACAAACTAAACTTTAATTCAGTCTGGGAGCAAAAGCAAATCTGATATAGTCTAATGGAATTGCTTGACTTGATCAGCATCCAAAAATCTATGGCTCGGTATTAGCCGCCTACATATTGGCACTTTCAGTACCCACAGTGATGGGTCTATTTTTTCCACTGGTATATGTGTAGTGTTGAATGTACAATCCGGAACCACTGTAGCAACCAGTTCCTTATGCAACATTGATTAACAGGGCATGGTGAAATCTGTCTGAAGTGAGGATACCCAGTGTTGTACTGTGAAATACTTAAACAGAAGTCGTGCAACTGGGCCTTCCAGGCATATTAAGCCTGCCAAAGTAAAGATTTAGCATTTAACATTTAGTCATGCAGCTAATTACAAAGCAATTATTTCATATAGACATATTACAGGAAGAGAATTAAAATAATCTGTAAAAGACTAAAATTAATCGATTTCATGGTAGTTTTTAATAACTTCACTTGCTGGTACTAAAAAGGAACAATAAAAACAGCCCAGTTGTTGGTTGATGTTTTGTTCTGTGCCGGGCCTTCTGTCAGTTTCTCAATTCAGTTATGTTAAATTGCCACTTTTATGATTCCAGCTATGCAAACAGTCCATTTCTTAAAAAGAAAAACAAAATTTTCTTGATCTTACAAGTGATTTAAACAGAAAAAAATTTTTTCCCTCATCCTACTTTCTTTGCCTATGATAGAATCCTGGGTTTAAAAGGGCTGTGAAAGACTAAAGGCGCAAGATTCTTCAAACTGTATCTGGTATGTGACTTTCAGAACATGGGAGGAAAATGATTTTGGCACAGAGCTAAGGTAGTTCATGAATAATAAGAAGTCTAGCCTGCTGGGTCCTAGAAGAAGTTACAAAGATCATGGAGCTTACCACAGCTTTTAAAGTTAGGGAGACAGAGGTACCTGTTCCTTATCTGTAGGATATAGAGGCAACAGTAGAAAGCAAACTCTTTTCATAATCAATTATGTGTAGTAAGAGTACAACAGGGAGAAGTAGGGTGAGGAAAGTCAGGACCCTAACTATTTGATAAAATAAGCATTCATATAAAAATAATTTAGATGGTAGTTAATACACACATCAATTAACTACTTTACTTTTTTTTTTTTTTTTTTTTTGAGACAAGAGTCCCACTCTTTCACCCAGGCTGGAGTGCAGTGGTGTGATCACAGCTCCCTTGCAGCCTTGAACTCCTGGCAACCTTCCTGCTTCAGCCTCCTAAGTAGCTAGGACTACAGGCACATGCCACCACACCTGGCTAATTTTTATATTTTTTGTAGGGATGGGCTCTCACTATGTTGGTAGGCTAGTCTTGAACTTCTGGGCTCAAGCAGTCCTTCTGCCTCAGCTTCCCAAAGCACTGGGATTACAGGTGTGAGCCACTGTGCTCAGCCCAATGTTAACTACTTTAAAATCTTACACTTACTTGGTTTACTAGGGCTGCCATGGTAATGCACCACAAACTGGGTAGCTTAAAACAATAGAAATGTATTATTTCACAGTTCTGTGAGCTAGAAGTCCAAGATGAAAGCATCAGGGTGTCAACAGGGCCATGCTCCCTCTGAAACCTGTAAGAGAGTAAGTCCTTGCCTCTTAGCTTCTGGGGCTTTGCTGGCAAACTTTGGCATTCCTTGGTTTACAGCTGTGGAACTTCAATCTCTGCCTTCATTGTCACATGGTGTTTTTGCTGTGTGTCCCTGTCTTCACATCATTTTCCCTCTTCTCTAAAGGACACCAGTCATATTGGATTAGGGGCCTAGCCTATAGCCTACTCCAATAGTGTACTCCTCATCTAAACGAATTGTATCTGCAATGAACCTATTTCCAAAAAAGGGCCACATTCTGTGGTCCTTGGGATTGGGACTTCAACATCTCTTTTTTTAAATCCACAATCCGTAACTAACAAGCACTTTGACCCAGATCATGGGATGGACTCATGGTAAATGATGTAGGCATTTTGTACATATTAACTCATTTCATCTTTTTAACAACCACATGAGGAAAGGATGCTGACACTACTCTCAAAGGAAGATGTGGAGACTAGAAAAGTATCATGTGTGGAGCTAGATTTTAATCTCAAATCTGTTGACTCCAAAGCCTATGCTCATTCTCATATTCTAAAGAGCTGCCTTCTCAGGGATCCTGTTTTCCCATTCTCATTTTGTTGTTGTTGTTGTTGGAAAAATCTAGAAATAATTTCCTGAGTTCTCAAAAACCATCTCTACCTTTCTCACAATAATATTAATTTACCCTGCTAGTTTTTAGATTTACTTTTACTTCATATCTTCTGTAATTATGTTGTCTAAGAATGTGATCTAGAAATGACACATATTTTTAATAGGAAGTAACTAAAATGCCTAAAGTACAAAACAAATAGGTATCACCTAAAAAGGCGTATTTGTTCATTCAACAGTCATTTTTGAGTACCCCCTCTAGGGCTAGCATTTCTACTAGGCCCTGTGTAGCAAATTTGCCATCAAAAGCTCTTAATTTCTAAAAAGTTTCATTCAGCCTTTTCTTTAGGGAATATGGTGGGAGTCATGACATTTCATACAGGGCTAAACATTTTTTTTGAAGTTATTTTCTATGTAAACTGCTCTTCAGTTACTATATTCGAATACAGTAAATAAGGAGAGCAATGGTTGTACTCTGATGCTTGAAAAGAGGAGCTCTATTCTGATGGAAACCTTTGCTTGCTTCTATCCTAAGAGTTTAGGTAAAAGAATTCCTATGTATTTCCTTCTGGATTCAAATTACGTGAACTTTATAAGAGTCCATACACCTGTTTCAGACAGCCTTTGTTCTCTCAAGTATAGCAAGAGAAGTGCAATAAATGAAGAAAGGTCTAAATATACTTTGTGACGTACTCTGGTTGTTTCATTGAACACTTGCAGGCTAGTCACTGTGTTAAGTGCAGTACCTACCAGGATGAATAAAACATAACCTTGGACTTAAAGAGTTTGAGTCACCTCTGAGAACACTCTGAAGAGTGACTGGAAGAATGAAACAGTGTGGCTTAGAGCAAAGCCATGGCTACCTGTGTCTTTGCTGACACGCCTGCTGGATCCTCTGAGCCTGAGTGGTGGTAGGTCAGAGCCAGACTAAGGCTGGAGTCTTTTTAAATGTGGTCTGCATGACAGGACTCTGGTGCTTTTAAAAATACACAGATATTCCCAGACCCCATCCCAGACTTAATAAATCAAAATCTCCATGAGTCATGACAATGTGCATTCCCTTAAAACAATCTCCAGATTCATGAAAACTAAGTTTGGAGACCTAGGGCTGTGCTGCCTAGGGTGGTAGCCACTGGTTACATCTGGCTATTTAAATGTAATTCCAGTCAATTGAAATAAAATGTAAAACCTCCATGTCTCATTCCCACCAGCTACATGTCACTTGCTCAGTAGCCGCTCAGGAGCTACCATGCTAGGCGGTGCAGACAGAATATTTCTGTCTCATTGCAGGAAGTTGCATTAGATAGTGCTGATAGAGCAAACACAAGTTAGCAACTCTCATTCCTCCCTCCCAAAGATCCACCTATCTCTTTATTCCTCCCTTTTGACATGTACCTTTTGTTTTTCTTTCTTTCTTTTTTTTTTTTTTTTTTTTAGAGTAACTTGTGTACTTGTCTTATTCACTCCCCTTAAGATTAGAAGCTGTTTCAGGGCAGGGTCTGGTCTCCCTGGCCCTGTGACACAGTAAACACTCAAAGTATTTTTAATTAAATCAGTGTGATTCAATTGGCACCATTTTATTGGATCTCTTTTGCATTTTGATTGACACTTGATTTCATCAGAGTCTAGAGAAAAGGATGGATCACAGAGCAGGTTTGTCTCAATCACAAACCGTAGGATGGATTTGTGCTAAATTGCAAGGTTTTCTTAAGCACAAAATGTAGGAGAGACCCACCAGAGTTGTGAGTATTTGCAAGCCTAAACCTGTTGTCATATTTGGGTACCTCGAAAGCACATTTGATTTGATTCAGCTAGCTGTTTGATTTATCTATTGAGTGCCCACTATGTAGATGTCAGACTCATTGCCTGACCCTGGAATGACTCACAGTGAACAAGACGGAAACGGGTTCCTCACTCCGTGAGACGCACACTCTCATGCTGGCGTATTGAAATATTGGCAAGGACTCTCCCTGCCTAGACGGATTGGGATAGAAAAACGATGTGATTTGGGTTCTGGCATCAGATGCCTGGATTCACAAAGAACCTCAACCACTCTGCTGTACTAGTTCCAAGACCTTGGGTAGTTCATTTTATTTTTCTGAGTCTCCATTCCATCACTCATAAAAATAGGAACATGATGGCATTCACCTCATAGGGTTGTGAGCATTCCATGAAATAATTTATGTAAATGATTCAGTGCAGTGCATGTTGTATAATAAGAGCTTAATAAGTACTAACTACTGTTACTCTTACAACTACTACTCAGCCAAAACTACCCTGCAATTAACATTAAGATGTAAAAAATGAGGTGTCTGCAAGGTTAGAAAATAATTCATTATTTGGAAAGGGTGTTTTCTATCTTTCTTGAGTTCACAGTTTAATTCCTTTAGCTTACTATTTACATCCTTGCATCCCGAATGACTGAGATGGATATATAAATGTTTTGGTAGATGCCTATCTCATGTTTTATGTTTTGTGTTTCTTTGGTGAAGGATTTAACTTGTTTGAAACACTTCTTTCCAGACAATTAAGAATATGGAAATGCTTCAGGTGTCATTCAACCTATCTTGGTGTAGAGAGATCACAAAGGAGAATTCTTTAAAGAGGCTCACCATTAACCTGCAAAACTGAAATCCTAATAACTAGAATGCAAATATTTAATTAACTTTTGTCTCATTAAAATAAATGTGTGACTTTTTTTCTTACCTTCAAAAATGACATGGCCTTTGCAAATACATACTGGAAATGAGCTGGGAAGAGAAGGGTTGGATTTTGAAGGCAGCCACTTGATACTGGGGAGTTTGCAAGTTGAGCCTTCCTGAGTCCTTCTCACTCTTTTGTCTGGGGGAGAAGAACACTGTCTTGTGCACCTGTATATAATAGTGAAATTAATTTCAAATTCAGGACCTGCTTTATTCTTACTTCAGATTCCATGAAAACTGCCTTTGCTTTAAACTTTTTCTAATATTCTAGAAATCTCCTCTATCCTTACCCAAGGGATAGAGGATATTTCTGTGGTACCCAAGCTGTTCAATGAACAGATGAACTATCCCAGGGTCTTCACTGTGATTGGTTGGGCTCAAATCATTTGGGAAAAATTGGTGTTGGCTTTAGGAGCTATAAATGCTGCCAGGCAGCTAGACTACACTGTTGATACTTCATTCATTTGATTCAAAATTGGGGATTCTTTGGGATGATTTTGTGTCATGTGGGAGGTGGTACGTAGAGCACGGGCTTTGAAACCAAGACGATTCCATTTGATTCCTTCCTTCACCACTTTCTAGATATTTATCTTGAGCACATTGCTTAATATCTCTATGCATCTATTTCCTCAGTGTAAAAAGGGGACAATCATAGTACCTCGCTCCTGGGGATTTTTTTTTTTTTTTTTTTTTTTTAAAGTAAAACACCAAAGAAGGCCTAGTTTAAAAAGAAGAAAAGTTCCAGATAATTTTCAGGAGATTATTTTCAGGAAATAAATTAATTTTCTTATTGGAAGAGTAGATATTAACTTAGGTTTTCAGCACTTGACTCTAATTGTCTAAGTTGGCGCCAAAGGAAGTTTGTTGAAATCCTGCTATGATCCACTGCTCAAGACATGTTATCTCATTTAATCTTCAGAACATCCAAATGAGGTAGGTATAACTATGCCCATCAAAAAGAGGGGGGAAGCCAGGGCCTACAGAGGTGGAGTCATTTGTGCCACGTGGCATAGGTAGTGCCAGGATATGGACCCAGCTCTGTCTGCCTCTTGAGACTGTGCCTTTCTTTTCAATTTCTTTTTTAAAGCTAAACACAGTTTCTCTTAAAAATCTGGGAGCAAGTGTTTTGCTCCCAATCAAGAAGTGCTGCTTACATGGGTATCTATCTTTTAAGAGTAGAAACCTGAACAAAGCATCAAATACTCAGTACCTTGGAGCTGGAGCCCTAGTTTCAGCCCAGCCTCATCATTTAGAGGCAGGAAAGATGGCTAACATGCACTGAGCTGGAGTCAAGACCAGAGATAAGGTCCCTTAACTCTTGGTCCAGTGCTCCAGCCCCTGTACCATGCTGCTTCTCAAACTACCTGAGAATCATATAGGACTCAGAACCAGACAGCATCTATGTCCATGACTTATTAGCTTACTTGAGACAAATGAGTTGACTTCATTGTAAAGAATAGGGATGATCATACCATATATACATAAATCACTCAGTGTAGTGATTAGTACATAGTCTTTTATTAAAGTAAGTTTACTAGTAGAGTTAGTTACATTCATAGTATTCATGAGGGCTTTCCTATCTTGAATGTCCAACTCCAACTCCTAACTATTTAAAAAATCTATACATTTCTTTCATTTGAATTTCTATGCCCTCATAGACTTTAAAGGCACATGTTCTATCACCAGCTAAGAGAAGTTTAACCTATGCATTTTACAAATTATACATGCAATTCGGCTCTGCTTATATAGCACAGATCAACATTACAATCAACTTATTGCCATGTTAAAAAAAAATCAATGAACATTGTTCAGCTGACCTGACTAATTTTTTGGAATAAGTTGGCCATCAGTGTAACTGATTGAGTTGCTACACAACCCCCAACCTACCTAAGCAAAGGTCAAAATGGAGGTTATTAAAGAAAACCAGCCACTGAACTATCCCTAAATTGAGTGATGTTTGCCTATGCTACTGATAAATGATTGATTAATGGAGCACTAAAGACTAATGTCATTCAAAGAATTGTAGACCCTGCCCTCATGGTAAAGATGATGAATTTAACCCTAGACAAAGCAAAGCAATGTGGGATTCTCTTATCTAGAGTGCAGGACAGGGTGCTTGGAGAGTGGAGCTTGGCCTCCAAATATGTGACCTCACCTCTCTGAGGTGTCCTCTGCAAAATGAGAGGTTATTGTAGATGTGTCAGGTGATCTGTAAGGCCGTCTCTACCTTTCACAGTTTGTGCCTCTGTATATTTCACAGGGAGGCTAGCCTGCTTGCTTTTGATCAGTTGAAGTCAGGTTAGACTCTGAGGTCGACGTTATTCCCTAGGGCTCTTTCATAGACACCCTTCCCGTCCGTCCCAAGACCACCTTCCTGGGTTTGGATTTGTGCCAGCTGGCACTGGACTTTTGGCTTTTCATTTTTCTTTTGCTTTTTACATTTTCTGTTGTAACTCTTCAGTCCATCCAGTCCAGCCTACCCTGCTTCCCATGCCTGGCCAACCCTCCTGAAAGGGCTAAAGTGCCATCCATGCCCAGTTCCTCTTAGGAGCTGAATGAATTGTGACCCCAGCTTTTATGCTCGACTTGGAGACCAGCTGCGCCTTTGGGCTTTTCCCAGAGATGTTGGATGAGACTGCACCTGCAGTGTGATGGATTTGCCCTCGCCTGAAAGAGGAAGGAAAATAAGGGAGAATCAAAAGATCACTTGTATCCATCCCCTTCTTTGTACACTAGTACATTTATATCACCCAAGTACACCAGATAATTTTTGTCTGTATTAATTAATAGTAATAACATACAAGAAAAAGGAGAAAAGGAAAAGAAAATTAGGGGGAGGACAATCTAATTTTCTCTGGGAGCCAGTAAAACCACCCCAGAAATTTAACATGGCCAGATTAGGATACACTGAATTTGGGAGCAAGGCACTCTGGTTTTATTTTGTTCCCCTGGCAATTATCTGGGTCAATTTGGATCACCTAGGGGATCTCTAAGGTGCTGACTGTCTTTTAAAGTAGGTCTTCTGAAAGAAAGGAGTGTAAAATGAATTTTTGGAAATGTAATTCTTCTTAAAGCACTAAAGAAGTTTTCTTCTGAGCAGAGATTCACACCATAATAAACTGAATTTATAATTATAGATTTTCACATATGGAGTATTTGCCAATAATATTTGAAAATTTATATCTAACCATCTAGTTACCATATATTCCCTTTAGCTCAGCATTATAGGTGCTATTTTTATACTTATATTCAGAGGTTGCAAACTGGCCATGGGCCATAAAGGGACTCTGAAAGCAGATAGGTTCTGTTTGGCCTGCACAGCTAAAACATTTTGGGATGCGTTTTGGAATTCATGCACTCTCCAGCCTTCTATATGACTACTGCTTCTTACTGTGTTAGATTCAACTCCCTGCACCTACCTGGCCCTAGAAAGAATTAAGTTTGAGATCCTTGTCACAATCAAACTCCATCCCTCCAAAACAATTTAATAACACAAGAGGAAGAAAAAAGAAGGGAAGAAAGGAGAGAAAGAGAGGGGGGAAGCATTGCCTCTCTGAAAATGGTTGGAAGTAAAGTTTTCCATGACACCAGAGGAATGGGTTGATGACTTCCTGAGGTTCCTTTAGGTCTGGGAAGCTATGACTACTTAAGGTAAGATAAGTAAAATAGGATACAAAGTTACATGACTTGTTCAAGGTCGTCCAGAAAGTTTGTGGTGAAGCCAAAATTAAGAATTTCTTTCCTGGCGAACATCCTTGTTCTGCTGCCCGGCCTACTGAGATGTGTGGCCGCACTGCTTGCTGATGAATAATGTGGGCTTTTAGGAATAGTTCCTTATGCAAAAGAGCCTCAGGAAGCTCTGTTATGTCCTTGCAAGGGGATACACTTTATTGTTTCCTTAATGCATTATGGAGACTCTTATAGCTCTTCCTCCCATACGACCCTCCATCTGTGATCACTAGCACACACTACAGAGTGTTTGGCTTTGGATAATGTGTGAACCGGGAACATAATTTTAGAAAATTGTTGGAGAAAGAAATCTAAAAGTCACAAAGGGTCAGGTGCCAGAAAAATGTCTAAGAAACTAATGTCTTTAAAAATAGTCTGTGCAGATTCAGTGTTCAGAATGTATGTGCAAGGCCCTCTTTCCTTCCCAAGAGGAATCAAATACATCCTCAATACAAAATTTACTGTAATTTCTCTCTTTGACCACCCTGTACTGGCTAGCTACATTATTTAAGGTACAGGACTTGTACTGGATCATATCACAAAAGGCATTCTCTACTGATTTCAACTATCTGTGCCTTACTTTCATCTTCAACGCCCATGAAAAAGACTCAGATTGAATACGAGACATCAATCCGGTAAATAATAGTAGCTAACATCTGCTGGGGGCTTGCTATGTGCCAGGCCCTCTGCCAAAAGCTTTACATTTAACAGTTCATTCTGATTCTCTCACAATCCTTATAAAGCAGGTTTTGTAATCTCCATTTTCTTAAAGAGGAAACTGAGACTTAGAAAGTTCCAGTAACGTACCCAAGGTCACAGAACTGAATCTGAAACCGAATTTGTCTCTCCAGAAGCCACATTCTTAACTGTATGCTATACTCTTGTTTCCGACATCTGAAAGCCCTTGTTAAGTATCACAATCAGCACTGGGACTTGTAGCAGAAGGCAGAGTGGCCTTCAGGGACAGGAGGATCCTTCTGGGAGGTCCGTCCACACAGTGGAGTCTGGGTCCACCTTGCCTCATGGAGTAACTACAGGGAATGTTGGTGTTGGGGCAATCTATTTTTTTTTAAACTCTGTAGGGCCAGAAGGAAATCTTGGTTGAACAGAAATCCCATTTCTCCATTATTCAAGCCATTCCTAAAAGTAAGGAAGCAAATTTGAATGCTGCATTAGCCCTGGATCTATTTGGAGCCTGAGAAAAAGCTCAAAGAATGTTTTTTATTTTAACATTATCTACATGATATGAATTTGGCCAATCCAGAAAGGATAAATAAAGTTCATGCCCTCAGAAGGCATTTTTCTTCATTTGGGGATCAAAGTTTTAGTTCTTTGCTGTGATTATATTATCTATGAGATGGTGATAATTTCCAGGTTGGAGGTTTGTGTTTTGTAATTTGCCTGGATAGGGTTTCAGTTTAGCTCTAATATAATATTGGGTCTCTGAATTTTATTAATTCCAATGATAATGGTTGAAAATATAATGGAAATGACAAATAATAATGATAATAACTCTTTACTAAGCATCTACCATGCCCAAGGGCCTTAAAGAGATTATTCATTACTCCCAATAACAAGATGAAAATGAAATTCAAAGGCAAATCTGATAGGGTTCCAGAGGTTCAAAAATGAGTATTTGAGGGCTCATGATGTGCTGGATGTTTTCCCAGTGTGTTAGGGTTCTCTTAGAGGACAGAACTAATGGGAGATATATATACATATATATAAGCCACATATACTAATGGGAGATATATAATATATATAAACTATGTATACATGTATATACATATATTATATTGTATTATATATTATATATTACATATATTATATATTAACATGAATATAATATGATATACATATATTATATAATAATACATATTATATTAATATATAATATATGTATATATTAATATATGTATATATCTTATATATAACATGTATATATTATATATAATATATATACATAGCTTATATATATTATATATCTCCCATTAGTATATGTGACTATTATATCTATAAAGGGAGTTTATTAAACCAATCACAAGGTCCCACAATAGGCTGTCTGCAAGCTGAGGAGCAAGAAGAGCCAGTCCAAGTCCCAAAACTGAAGAACTTGGGGTCCGATGTTCCAGGGCAGGAAGCATACAGTATGGGAGAAAGATGTAGGCTAGGAGACTAGACCCGTCTCTCTTTTTCATGTTTCTTTGTCTGCTTTGTATTTGCTGGAAGCTGATTAGATCGTGCCCACCAGATTAAAGGTGGGTCTGCCTTCCCACTGACTGGAATGATAATCTCTTTTGGCAACACCCACACAGACATACCCAGGATTAATACTTTGTATCGCTCAATCCAATCAAGTTGACACTCAGTATTAACCATCACCAGTCCATCCCTTGTCAACTTCAACACATCTCCTGAGACCATACATACAAATAAAGACTATAATGAGGTCATAATTACACCTAACATAATACAACTATCCTTCCTACAACCAGAAACACACTAATCCCTAACCCAAATACTATTACATAAAGTTAACAATACTTACATGCTGATATGAAGTCAATAAATCTTATGTCACATGATAAAGGAAAAAAAGATATTTTCTTAGTACAGGTATTTACATGCACAAACATGTTTTTAACAAGGAGGAAACACTCATGACAGTTAACAGTCCTTGTTTCTGCAGCTGGTCATGTGGTTGTAGCTGGTATTGATGACTACCTTCTTGTACTGCCCATTCTATATTCCCTTTGCCTTTGCCTTCAGCAAGCACCTCATCAGGTTTTTTTTTTTTTTTTTTTTTTTTTTCTCCTGGTGCCATGACCCAAACCTTCATTCCTGAAAGGTCTGGGCCATTTGTAGTCGTGCCTGGATTGGGCTGTTGTAGTTTTCCATTGACCTTAATCACAGGACATTGTAATACTAAGAGACATCCTAATGGATCTCCTGTATTCCATGCATACTCTCCCTTACCTCCATTGTAGAGTAGCAGACTGATTTCATCTTGATAATCTGGGTCAGTCACACCAGCCAAAACTGTAACTCCCTTCTTAGTCTGCTGACTTAAAGGTAGGGGGAGCCCAAAGTGTCCAGGTGGCAATCTTAAGTTCTATTTTCACGGAATCATTCTGTCTCCAGGTGGCAGCATTCCTCTCTCTGGAACTAAGATGTCTAGGCTAGCAGAACGAAATGTCGTGGGAACAGGAAAGAAAAATTTTGGTAGTGGATCACTAGGGGTGATGGTGAGTGGTGCCACTTCCACCCATTGATTCCTAGACCCATGAATTCTAGCTATGGGACAAACAGTACCATATAGTGGATGCTGATTCAGAGCATGCATGGCCTTCTGGAGAACTTTGCTGCAGCCCTGCAAATATTGTTACCTAGTTGGCGTTTTAATTGTGACTTCAAAAGGCCATTTCACTGTTTTGTCAATCCAGCTGCTTTAGGATGATGGGGAACATGGTAAGAGCAGTGAATTCCATGAGCATGAGCCCACTGCCACACTTCTTTAGCTGTAAAGTGAGTGCCTTGGTCAGAGGCAATGCTGTATGGAATATCATGATGGTGAATAAGGCATTCCATGAGTCCATGGATGGTAGTCTTGGCAAAAGCATTGCATGCAGGATAGGCAAACTCATATCCGGAGTGTCTTTTCCAGTGAGGACAAACCTCTGCCCTTTTCATGATGGAAAAGGTCCAATATCATCAATCTGCCACCAGGTAGCTGGCTGATCATCCCGAAGAATGGTGCCTTATCGAGGGCTCAGTGTTGGTCTCTGCTGCTGGCAAATTGGGCACTTAGCAGTGGCTGGATCCAGGTCAGCCTTGGTGAGCAGAAGTCCATGTTGCTGAGCCCATGTGCAACCTACATCCCTGCCACCATGGCCACTTCGTTCATGGGCCCTTTGGGCAATGACAGGGGTGACTGAGGAAAGAGGCTGAGTGGTGTCCATGGAACGGGTCATCCTATCCACTTGATTATTAAAAGCCTCCTCTGCTGAGGTCACCCATTGGTGAGCACTCACATGGGATACAAACATCTTCACAGTTTTTGACCACTCAGGTCTATCCACATACCTCTTCCCCAAATTTCTTTGTCACCAATTTTCCAATCATACTTATTCCAAGTCCCTGACCATCCAGCCAAACCATTGGCTACAGCCCATGAATTGGTATATAATCATCCATCTGGCCATTTCTCCTTCCATCCAAAGTGCACAACCAGGTGCACTGCTTGAAGTTCTGCCCACTGGGAAGATTACCTTTCAGTGCTGTCCTTCAGGGATGTCCTAGAAAGGGTCTGTAGTGCTGCAGCTGTCCACTTTCGAGTGGTGTCTGCACATCATGCAGAACCATCTGTGAACCAGGCCCTAGTCGTCTCTTCCTCTGTCAGCTGATCATAGGGAACTCCCCATGAGGCCATCAGGGCAGGCTGGGGGAGAGAAGGCAGGGTGGCCTGAGTGGAGACCATGGGCATTTGAGACACTTCCTTATGTAACTTACTTGTGCCTTCAGGACCTGCTTGAGCACGATCGTGTATATGCCACTTCCATCTGATGATGAAATGCTGCTGTGCATGACCCACTTTATGGCTAGATGGGTCAGAAAGCACCCAGTTCATGATAGGCAGTTCAGGTCTTATGGTAACTTGGTGACCCATGGTCAAACGTTCAGTTTCTACCAAAGCCCAGTAACAGGCCAAGAGCTGTCTCTCAAAAGGAGAGTAGCTATCTGCAGAAGATGGCAGGGCCTTGCTCCAAAATCCTAGAGGCCTCTTTTGTGATTCACTTATGGGGACCTGCCAGAGGCTCCAAACAGCATCCCTATCGGCCACTGACACCTCAAGCACCATTGGGTCTGCTGGGTCATATGGCCCAAGTGGCAGACAGCTTGCACAGCAGCCTGGGTCTGTTGCAGAGCCTGCTCCTGTTCTGGACCCCACTCAAAATTGGCAGCCTTTCAGGTCACTTGATAAATGGGCCAGAGTAACACACTCAAACGAGGAATGTGTTGTCTCCAAGATCCAAATAGGCCCACTTGGCGTTCTGCCTCTTTCTTTGTTGTAGGAGGGGCCAAATAGAGCAACTTATCCTTCACCTTAGAAGGAATATCTCACCAGGCCCCACACTGCTGGACCCCTAAAAATTTTACTGAGGTGGAAGATCACTGAATTTTAGTCAGATTTATTTCCCATCCTCTGGCACGTAAATGTCTCACCAATAAGTCCAGTGTGTTTGCTACTTCTTGCTCTGTGGATCCAATCAGCATACTGTCATCAATGTAATGGATCATTGTGATATTTTGTGGAAGCGAAAAGTGATTAAGGTCTCTTCGAATAAGATTATGACACAAAAGCTGGAGAGTTGATATACCCCTGGGGTACGACAGTAAAGGTATATTGCTGTCCTTGCCAGCTGATGGCAAATTACTTCTGGTGGGCATTATGGACAGAAATGGAGAAAAAGGCATCTGCCATGTCAGTGGCTGCATACCAGATACCAGGAGATGTGTTAATTTGCTCAAGCAATGAAACCACATCTGCTGCAATTGGAGTCACGACTTGGTTAAGCTCATGATAATCTACTGTCATTCTCCAAGATCCATCTGTCTTCTGCACGGGCCAAATGGAAGAGTTGAATGGGGTCATGGTGGGAATCACTAACCCTCCGTCTTTCAAGTCCTTGGTGGTGGCAAGCAATCTCTGCAATTGCTCCAGGATGCGATATTGTTTTTGATTTACTATTTTTCTAGGTAGAGGCAGCTCTAATGCCTTCCATTTGGCCTTTCTCACCATAATAGCCTTCCAGTTAAGGGAGCCAATGTGGGGGTTCTGCCAGCTGCCAAGTATGTCTACGCCAATTATGCATTCTGGCATTGGGGAAATGAAATGACCACAAAATGAGTCAGGGGACCCACTGCAAGTTGGACCTGAGCTAAAACTCCATGAATTACCTGACGTGCATAAGCCCCTACTTTAACTGGAGGACCACAATGATGTTTTGGGTCTCCTGGAATCAATATCAGCTCAGAGACAGTGTCTAGTAGTCCCCAAAATGTCTGATCATTTCCCTTTCCCCAGTGCAGTTACCCTGGTAAAAGGCTGGAGGTCTTCTAGGGGAAGGATAGGAGAAAGATTCACTGCATAAATTGTTGGTAATGTAGTGGGGTTTTTCCTTAAAGGGACCCAGGCTCCCCTTCATTCAAGTGGTTCTGGTTCCATACACTGGCTCCAGTCTGGAAATTGATTGAGAGGTCATGATTCTCTATTTTTATAATTCAAATTAGTCTTTTGTCCATGCAACCTAGAGGTTTTCTGTTTGTATAATTTAAGTAGGAATGCAGTAAGCTTCCTATTAATTTCACTTCTAGGAACACTGTGATTAATTAGCCAGTGCCAGAGCTCTCCATGAGTCAGATTTTTCTGATTGCTGCTTTGTCTCTGCTGTCCATTACAGTAACTACGCCCACTTTGCCTTTGACAGTTGAGTGCTGCCACTTGGCCCCTGCCACTTTGGGATCCAATTCTTCCCACTGTATTTAAATTTTATAGTTGAGTGACTGTGGTTCCCGCTGTTAGATCCAACATACAGAGAAGAGCAATTACAGGGCTCTTCAGAGATGCAGGTGCTGCCCTCACAAATCTATTTTGCAAGGTATTGGTCAAGGCTATATCTTCTGGGCTCTCCCAGGTGGGATGAGTTGGTCTAGAGTGACTAATTCACTCCACCATCTCAATCTCCCTAAGCCTTTGGATCACTTCCTCTACATTAAACCAAGGGAGATCAGGCATTTCCAGCTCACTCACAGTGGGCCATCTTTTAATCCATGTTTCAGCTAACCAAGCAAATAAACTATTAGAATATTTTTACCTCCCTGAGCTGCAACATTAAATGCAGAGTCCCTACTTAGTGGGCCCAAATCAATAAATTCAGCCTGATCCAGCTCTATGTTCCTTCCACCATTATCCCATACCCTTAATAGCCATTCCCAAGTCTGTTCTCCAGATTGCTCTTTATATAATTAGAGAATTCAAACAATTCTTTTCGAGTGTAGTGCAGCTCCTCATGGGTCACACTCTCAGCCTCACTTCCAGAGGACTTTAGTTATAGGTCTAGAAGCAAACAGGGGTATTGAGAGTGGCTCCTGATGAGAATCAACATTATTTTGCCTGGCAGCTGCCTCAGGGGAGAGGCCATCACTGTTGCCTCAGGCAGCGCAGGGTTTGTCTCCTCAGACAAAGGTGGAAAGGCCTATGGCAGCATGTGTTGGGGAGGGGATGTTGCCACTACTGGGGATGGGGAAGCTGTTTCTTCTGGCTAAAAAGGTTCCTCAGAGTTTACAAACTTAGTGTCCCCAGCTTCATCAGGGTCTTCCCACACATCCCCATTCCAAGTTTCAGGGTCCCATTCTTTTCCAGTCAATGCCCTCACTTTGACTGTAGACACCTGGCAAGGCTGTGCATGCACCTTTCATTGCATGTCAGCTGCTAGCATAAGAACTTGTGTGTGTTTTTCCACAATTTCAGCTCTTTCACTTCAGGAGATAAGACTCAGGGCAGTCTTAGCAGATTTGAGGCTCAGTATCTGCTTCTGAAGCAAGGAGATAAAATCCCTGAGTTCATCATTTTGTTTCATCACTTTGTCCACTGAACTTAGGAGCAACCAACCAGCTTCATTATGTTTCTTGGTTCTCGACATATGGTCAAAGGTATTATATGTATAGGGTCACTAAACTCCATGCCTCTGACAAGCGGTGAATTGGCAGTGTCAAATGCACTTATTTTGCATAAGTCTCTAAATAGTTAATACCAACGACTATCAGTGTTCTCCATCCTATTAGAAGTAGAGTCCTTAGCATTTTGGGGTCTAATCATATTAAGCAGCCAACTCCAGAAACCCCAAAATCAATGAAATAACTCCATCCTTTAATATTCTGTTCCTTTAGAACCACTCCTGGTACCAAAATCTGTATTAGTCAGAGTTCTCGTAGAGGGACAGAACAGGAGATATATATATATATATGTAAAGGAGAGTTTATTAAGTATTAACTTACATGATCACAAAGTCCCACAATAGGCTAGGCTATCTGCCAGCTGTGGAGCAAGGAGAACCAGTCCGAGTCCTAAAACTGAAGAACTTGGAGTCTGATGTTCAAGGGCAGGAAGCATCCAGCACAGGAGAAAGATGTAGGGTGGGAGGCTAGGCCTGTCTCTCCTTTTCATGTTTTTCTGCCTGCTTTATATTCGCTGGAAGCTGATTAAATTGTCCCCACCAGATTAAGGGTGGATCTGCCTTCTCCAGCCCACTGACTCAAATTTTAATTTCTTTTGGCAACACCCTCACAGACACACCCAAAGTTAATACTTTGTATCCCTCAATCCAGTCAAGTTGACACTGGGTATTAACCATCATACCCAGGCCCTAGGCTGAATATTTTTACATAGGTACTTTTTTGTTATCATAATGTACATATATGAGCCATATATACTTAGCCTTAAGTTTAGCTATGGAAACTGAGTCACAGAGAATTTAAGTACAGATGCTTCTCAGCTTATGATAGGGTTACATCCTGATACACCCATCTTAAGTTGAAAATATCATTATGTTGAAAATGCATTTAATACACCTAACCTACCAAAACATCATAGCCTACCTTGAATATTGTCAGAACATTACCATTAGTTTTATTGGGCAAACTCATCTACCATAAAGTCTGTTTTCTAATAAACTGTTGAATTTCTCGTGTAATTGAATACTGTGGTGACAGTGAAAAATAGAATGCTATCATATAGGTACTCAGGTTTCTACTAAGTGTGTACTGCTTTCACACCTTCATAAAGTCAAAAAATTGTAAGTTGAACTATCGTAAGTTGGGGAAGGTCTACAGCTTACACAAGACACATCTAGTAAGTAGAGAAGCATAATGCGAATACAGAACACTTGATTCCTCCAGGGTAGAATTCCTTCTCCAACCCCAGAGCTGCCAGATTTTTTTTTTTTTTTTTCAGTAACAGAAATACAAATAACCAGCTTGTTATTGTGAGTACATACTTCTTTTTGCCGAACTTCTTAAGAAGTTAATGCATATAAATCATAGTGCTAAGTCTCACCAAATATTTTTATTCTGTTGAACTAACATCCTATCTAACACAATTCTATGGGGAAAATGAGAGTGCTTGCCAAGTGCAGTGATGGTGATGATCATGCAGTTCATTGCCTTCAGAATTTTATACTCAGAGCAGAGTGTCCCAAATATATCTTGTTGGAAAAAAAAAGAAGCATCAAATGTAATTGTATAATTGTTCATGGGACTCTCGAAACGCATCCCTTGCCAATTCTGGGCCTTAAAGCCATGTTTTGTTACTTAAGGAATTGTTTCTTTAAACCGCCAGACTTGTTTGTGGAACGTCACCCTGGTAATTAGCAGGACATTTTCTTCTTACATTTGATAGATCTAGTCAATCAGCCCTAGAAGAAAGCAATTTCACTTAAAAAAAAAAAAATCTATTCCAGCCGTTTATTTGTTGCAGAATTTAAGATAATTAATTTGTATATGTTATAAAAGTTGGCCTGAATTATAATGGCTTCACTTTTTTTTTGTGGTAAAAGCACTTAACATTAAATTTATCATCTCTCAGTTTTAAGTGTACAATTCAGTTGTGTTAAGTATACTCACATTATTGTGTAACAGATCTCTAGAACTTTCTTATCTTGCAAAACTAAAACTTTATTCCCATGAAACACCAGTTCCCTCTACCTCCAAGCCCTTGGCAACCACCTTTCTACTTTCTGTTTCTATGATTTTGACTACTTTATATGAATGGAATCATGTAGTATTCACGCTATTGTGAATGGCTTATTTCATAATGTCCTCAAGATTCATCCATGTTATATAGCATATGACAGGAATTCCTTTTTAAAGCGGCATAATATTCCATTGTATGTACACACCACATTTTCGTGTGTGTGTGTGTAGTAGTGATTTTTACTGTTTGGCACAAGATTACGGCCTATGCTTCCGATACCCTTCCCTCTTATGCAGCTCAAATGGAAGGAAACCGATTAACACATAGAAAGCAATAGCATGCTTACAGGTTTAAACTCCTTTTGTTTTTACAAAAAGGAGTGGGATATGGGGGTGGTACAATTTTAGGGATAGTAGCAAAACTCTCCCTAGACTAGAGTGGGTGGGCCTCTCTGTCCCTTGTTGCTGGTACCACGTAAGAGGGTGCATTAGTAAAGAAGGGGAAGGGTTACATGTGGTTGGCCTGCTATTAAGAGGGGAAGATAGGATGGTATCTGCTATGTACCTATCTTGGGCCAAACGTGGGGCTGGACCAAGTGCCCCTTTCTTCTCGGCCCTCCTACACAACCCAGCTGTACTGTCTCCTGCACCCATGGGAAGGAGGTGTGAAGGAAGCTGAGAACATCCGCCTTGAGGAGAAGAAACGGGAAACCTCAGTTGCCTTTCACTTTCTCTCGACTGAATTCCACTCCCCTCAGCTCGGGAGAGCACTGCAAAAGTCTTCCTTAGGAGTGCTGTGAAGACGCTAGGGAAGATGCTGACCCAGGCGGGTAGCCCTGAGTGGGCAAAATGAAAAACTTGACTTTCCCTGCAGTATCAAGCAAAGTTGCTTTGTAAACAAACAAAACTGGAAAATAAGACTAAATACTAAGTCCTTGAGTGCATTTGGATTGGAGGCAAGGGCTGTATTACTCCATCCCCACCCCGCCCCATTTTATAAAAGTGCCAAGAGGTTTAAGGACCACAACCAACCCCACTTCCCTTCAAGTACCATTCCTTGGATTCCCCAGTTTTGTTGAGCTCATTTGGGGTTATTACTGCCACCCTCTTAAAAAGTGACTCAGCCTGTTGGTCTGTTTTCTACCCTTTCTACAATTATGAAACACACTCTCTAAATAGGAGACACATAAGCCCTCACTCTATAGTCCAAGGGACTAGGTGATATCATGCTGGGAAGGCTAAATTGTTTGCTTTCCTGGGTGGTCCTGATGTGAATGGACAGCAGCAGGGTTCTTGTGGGATCAGAGCAGTCTAGTTTGAGCCATCACACATTTTTTCATTTTTTAAAATTAATTTTAATTTTTTTTAAGTTCCAGGGTATATGTGTAGGATGTGCAGGTTTGTTACATGGGCAAACGTGTGCCATGGTGGTTTGCAGCACCTGTCAACCCATCACCTACGTATTAAGCCCAGGATGCATTAGCTGTATTTCCTAATGCTCTCCCTCCCCTAACCCCACTACCCAACAGGCCCTGTTTGTGTCGTTCCCCTCCCTGTGCGTCCATGTGTTCTCACTGTTCAGCTCCCACTTACAGGTGAGAACATGTGGTGTATGGTTTTCTGTTCCTGCATTAGTTTGCCCAGGATAATGGCTTCCAGCTCCATCCATGTTCCTGCAAAGGACATGATCTTGTTTCTCTTTATAACTCAGAAATAAGACCACCCATCTATAACCATATGATCTTTCACAAACCTGACAAAAACAAGCCATGGGGAAATGATTCCCTAATTAATAAATAGTCCTAGGAGAATTGGCTACCCATATGCAGAAAAATGAAACTGGATACCTTATACAAAAACTAACTCAAGATGGATTAAAGACTTAAATGTAAAACATAAAACTATTAAAACCCTAGAAGAAAATCTAGGCAATACCATTCAAAACATAAGCGCAGGCAAAATCACCATTTGGTGACAAAATCACCAAAAACAATTGCAGCAAAAGCAAAAATGGACAAATGGGATCTAATTAAACCACATTTTATTTATCCATTCATTTGTCATTGGGCATTTGCGCTGCCTCCACCTCTTAATAGTTGCAATGAACGTGGGTGTACAAATAATCTCTTTGAGATTCTGCTTTAATTCTTTTGGATATGTACCCTGAACTGGGATATAATCATATGGTGATTATATTTTCAATTTTTTGAGAAATCACAGTGAACAAGGGTTACAATTTCTCTGCATCTTTTCCAGTGCGTGTTATTTTCTGTGGTGATAGTGTCCATTATAATGAGTATGAGGTGATATCTCATTGTGCTTTTTATTTGCCTTTCTCTTATGATTAGTGATATGGAGCATTTTTTCATATGCTTGTGGGTCATTTGTATGTCTTTGGATAACTGTCTAAGTCCTTTGCCCATTTTTTAATAAGGTTATTTTGTTGTAGGAGTTTACAATATATGCTGGATATTAACCTATTATCATATATATAATTTAAAAATACTGTCTCCCATTCTGTAGGTCATCTTTTTTCTCTGTTGATTGTCTCCTTTGATGCATAGGCTGTAAGTTTGAAATCATCTAATTTGTCTTTTGTTGTTGTTGCCCGTGTTTTCGGTATCATATCTAAGAAACCATTGCCAAATACCCAAAAGCTTTTCCCTTATGTTTTCTTCTAGGAGTTTTAAAGGTTTAGGTCTTATGGTAAGGTCTTTAATGCATTTTGAGTTAATTTTTGTATATGACATAAGGGAAGAGTACAACCTTATTATTTTCATGTAGATATCCAGTTTTCCCAACACAATTTGTTGAAGAAACTGTCCTTCATTGTATAGTCTTGGCACCCTTGTCAAAGATCATAAAGAGCATGTATAGAAGGGTTTACTTCTGGACTCTGTTCCATTGGTCTATATGTCTGTCTGTATGTCAGTACTACACCATCTTGATTACTGTTGCCTTACAGTATGTTTTGAAATCAGGAAGTGTGAGGTTTCCAACATTGTTCTTTTTCAGGATTACTTTGGCAATTTAAATTCTCTTGATTTTATATGAATTTTAGAAATTTTTCCTGTGGAAGTTATCATTGAGATTTTGATAGAGGTGGCATTGATTCTGTAGATTGTTTTGGGTGTTACGGACAGTATAACAATATTAAATTTTCCAGTCTATAAACATGGGATGTTTCACCATTGTGTTTATGTCATCTTTGATTTATTTTGGTTATCTCTTATAATTTTCATTGTACAAGTCTTTTGCCTCCTCAGTTCAGTTCATTCCTAAGCATTGTATTCTTTCTGAGACTTTTGTAAATGGGGTTGTTTTCTTAATTTCCTTTTCAGATTAGTCATTGTTCGTTTATGGAAATACAACTCATTTGTGTGTTGATTTGTATCCTGCAAATTTGCTAACATCATTTATTAGTTTTAGTGGGTTTTTTGTGGAATCTTTAGGATTTTCTATATATAAGATTATGTAATCTGGGAACAGATAATTTTATTTATTTTCCATTTAAATGCCTTTTATTTATTTTCTTGTCTAATTGCTGTGACTAGAGTTTCCAGTACTATGTTGAATAGAAATGGCAAGAATAGGCATCCTTTCCTTGTTCCCATTCTTAGAGGAGAAACTTTCCATTTTTCGTGATTGAGTATGATTTTTAACTGTGGACTTTTCATATGTGACTTTTATTATGTGTAGGTACTTTCCTTCCATTCCTCGTTTGTTGAGTGTTTTTATCATGAAAAAGTGTTGAATTTTGTCAAATGGTTTTGTGCATCAATTGAGATGATCATGTGTTTTTACTTCTTCATTATGTTAATGTGGTATATTATACTAATTGTTTTTCACATTCCCTTCCTTGCATTCCCAGTATAAATCCAACTTGTTCATAGTATACAATCTTTTTAATATGCTCTTGAATTTGGTTTGCTACATTTTGTTGAGAAGATTTGCATCAGTAGGCATTAGGAATGTTGGTTTGTAGTTTTCTTGTTGCGATAATGGATTTACGTTTAAACACTATTAACGAGTAGCTCCTGAGAAATGCCCTACATTGTAAACATCTAAACTGGCTTAAGGGCTCTATAAAAGTTGTTCTATGTATAATGTCATGTTAAAAAAATTTGGTGAAATTTACTAAAGAGAATTCAGAATTAAATAGAAATAGAAATATCTTAACACCTCCTTTTGTATTAAGGATGTTTAATTCCTTGCTGCCAAAGGAATGTCTTGTAGGATGTGGAGAGGAAATTCTTATACATACATTCTTATAGAATGTAGAAGAAAAAAATGTCTTCCTCTGTGCTTGATCTGATTTCTAACATTCTGGGTTTCCATGGTTGATTGGTTGGTTGGTTGGTTGAAAAAGGTATGTGTGTATGTCAAAGAAAATTTTGAAGATTTCAACACAATTATCTCAAATCATATAATTTAAACTAAAATGGGGGTATTAGCTGTAATAATGTTCAAACTATAGCCCCATAAAGGCTATTTCTCAATACTAATAGACTGATTTGGAAGTCTCTCACACAACTTTAATACATATTTTACTTCTTGATATATTTCCTTACATTCAATTGAAACCTAAAAATTAGTTGAGGCCGGATGTGGTGTCTCACACCTGTAATCCTAAGCACTTTGGGAGTCCGAAGTGGGCGGATCACGAGGTGAGGAGATCGAGACCACCCCGGCTAATGCAGTGAAACCTTGTCTCTACTAAAAATACAATTAATCAGGCGTAGTGGCACGTGCCTGTAGTTCCAGCTACGCGGAAGACTGAGGCAGGATAATTGCTTAAACCCGGGAGGCAGAGGTTGCAGTGAGCCGAGATCGCCCCACTGCACTCCAGCCTGGGTGACAGAGCAAGACTTTGTCTCAAAGA